>NC_137873.1:1706299-1718799 GCF_963924005.1 Protomyctophum bolini | reverse complement strand
CTGACAAACCACTTGTTGAGGACTGGCTTTTATTTACAACTATTTCATCTGCAAGTGATGGAAGAACGGACAATTTTGCCTCAAAACTATTATTTTTTCCTGAATTTCGGAAGATTGACGATTTGTACTATACTTCGCCTCTAAGCCGAGTTTGCAAGCGAGCACGCTTGTGTAATTATAAGAGCATGCACACGTCGTGTGTGTGTGTGTGTCCACAATTGTTCTCCCACTGGGTTCTTGTTACAGACAGTCACCATTTAGAGCTTACGGTGCCCTTCATCAAAGCTTTAAAACCACCCAGAGTTTGCCCGGAGGTTACAGTGCATGCCTATAGTGTTTGTTAGTGCATGCGTGTTTGTGTGTGCGAGCGTGCGTGCGTACGTTTCGGTCTTTATAAGAAAATGTTTTTTAAAAGATTGTGAAGTTATTAGTTTTATACAACTCAGGTTGGCGTAGACATTTAATAGGTTAGGTTTAGGGCCTATATGGTTGAAGAAATGGGCAAAAAAGGTAGAAATGGCATTGATAAAAGTGTCTAACATGCTGTAATAAAATCGTGTGTGTGCGTGGGTGCGTGCGTGCGTGCGATCCCTAGAGAGCTAACGAGGCGCTAGGCATGTTGCAGCTAGGGCGTCTCTCCAACCGCACCATGAGCAAGCTATTATACACCAATAAGCCTGCATCATTTCCAAAGAATCCAATTAAATTTCTGTCTTACAGCAGCTGCACTCTGAAAACACTGATTCTTCCCTGTCGGTCGGCATGTGCAAACACAAACGGTCTACATTTCTACACATTTAACAAAGTATTTTACAACGAGGATTCATACATTCACCCATTTCTCACACAGCCACGGTGTAGGCCCTAGGCAAGGCAAGGCACCAACCTGCTCATATGGAGCAGCAGGGGTTCAGTCAGTGTTTGTTGCTCAAGGACACTACCAGGCGTTCCACCTCGGCTGTCTAGACCGGATGGTAAAACTCTTATTCACATTTGTGGTTTCCGGCTTTTCCGGCGGTGCTTTGTTTTCGAGGTCCCCCCCCCCCCCCCCTTGCCAGTCCCTACGAGTTGGAATGAAATATATTATACCAACAAACTATATTCCAAGACGTAATAGGCTTTTATTGGGTATAATAGGCCCTAAAATGACGATGCCTTTGATCACTTCTTTAGGTATACTTCTGATTCCGGTTTGTGGTTTCTTGCCTGACTAACATGACGTATAAAAGTTACCATCCGCTCTGGACCGGATCATAAAAGGCTAAGGAGATTCCAGTTCCCAGATGGTCCACTCTACCTCATTGTACCTCGTCATCTGTTTAGATGTTGCTGTACTGTAATGTACAGCACTTTGAGATTCATTTACAGTACATGTTGAAAATGAAGCTCATTATCATTATCTCCTGAAACACTGCCACCTATACATGCACATTCCCACACACGCACGCACGCACGCACACACGCACGCACGCACGCACAATGTTGATATTTCACTACAAAAACACACAGAGGCACACACGCACACATGACAATTAGACTTGTGAGGTCAGACACACCAAAACATGTGTGCCTGCTCGTGCGTGCGTGTGTGTGAGTGTGTGTGTACGTGCACACATGGGTCAGAGTAAAAGCACTCGTTGGCTGTCCGTGTCAGCGCTCACAGTCATGATAACTTCTCTGTCGTTCTGTCTCTCTCTCATAAATGGTAAATGGTGCATTCATATAGCGCCTTTATCCAAGGCGCTTTACATAGATTGTGCATTACATTCACCCATTCACACACACATTCATACACCGATTGCAGCGGAAGCCATGCAAGGTACCAAACAGCACATCGGGAGCAATTTGGGGTTCAGTGTCTTGCCCAAGGACACTTCAACATGTAGACAGGAGGAGCCGGGATTCGAACCGCCAACCCATGGATCATTGGACGACCTGCTCTACCTCTTGAGCCACAGTCGCCCGGCCTCTCATCTCTTCTCCCTATTCTCTCTCTCTCTCTCTCTCTCTCTCCATCCTTCTTCCATATCTCACCCCCTTATTCTCCTATTCTAGCTGGCATCTGTTAAGCTGCTAAAGAGAATGAGTGTGTGTTGCGTGTGCGCATGCCTGTGTGTGCGCGTGTGTGTGTGTGTGTGTGTGTGTGTGTGTGTGTGTGTGTGTGTGTGTCTAAGTCTTGCTGGGTGAATTTGAACAAGCCCTCTCCTGTTCTGCCCCGGTGGCGTATGAAATGAGAAAGGCAGCCACTGTGCTACAGACCTCCACTGATAAATCTACCAGGGTAACCCCTCTGTGTGTGTGTGTGTGTGTGTGTGTGTGTGTCACATATGCAAGCATGTATGACTGCTTGCATATGTGACAGCGTGTGTGAGTGCTTGCATGTCTGCAAGAGCGTGCAAGCATATAATGTGTGTGTGTGCGCGGCGTGTATCTGTGTGTGTGTGTGTGTGTGCGTTTGTGTATGTGTTCATCATCGGGTCTGTGACGCCAGAATAGAGATTTGGAAAGATTTGATTTCACCCACCAAAACGTGTGTGTGTACGGGGGCATGCGTGTGTGTGTGCGTGCATGTGCCATGTGGTCTAATCTCCTATCATCGTCTTAAACGCGTGACATTAAAACTCCAGTGAGTCGATTCTTTTGCTGCACACAGACACTGCCCCCCCCCCCCCCCCCCATCCCCCCATCCCCTCTCTCTCATCGTTTGTCTCATTTTTATCCCAGTGCATATATTCGTCTCGGGAGAATTAGAGGTCATGTTGCCGATCTATAGAGTTCAAAGATGGAACGGAGAGAAAGATTCAGAGAGAGAGAGAGAGAGAGAGAGAGAGAGAGAGAGAGAGAGAGCATTCAAGGCCTGGGGTAACTTTGCTTATGACAGCCGGGTCAGGTGTCAAGGAGGTGAAGTCAATATACAACAACATTTAGCAATCAAGATATTTTTTTTCCTTTTCATTCTTTTCCCCTGTAAAGTGTTTAAGCCATATGGTATTATTATCCAAGGAGGGAATCCTGGCGTCATTCACGCCAGGATTTCCCTCCGTTTTACCCTTATTTTGAAGAGCCAAAACACGCAACAGGATGTTACTTTTGTCACTTACAACAACAACAACAACCATCCCTACCATTCTTTGCCGCTCGGTACAAGTGGTCAAGGAACGCATGCCATTCTTCGTACAGCCACTAGGTGTCCCACATGCTCAGAAAAGTGCTCTTTGGCCCCAAATGATTGACTCTTCCATAATAGATGCATGGAGAAATATCAAATGAATAAAGGGCCCTTGACAATTACACAGCTCCCCCGAAACAACACACCCACACCTTTCATCACCAGAATATTATATATATATACTATACCGGTATATATATATATGTACACACTGTGATGCGTTGTTTTGTCTGAGCTGCTTCTTATCTACACCATCGATTTCATCTCGTGTGGCGATACCGCTCGTCTCCCGTTGCTTCAAACACTAGACTGTGTGTCATCACCATAACCAAAACAAGGCCTGGATACTGTTACACCTGCTCTAAAGTAACTAAGTACATCTACTCAAGTACGGTACTTAAGTACAATTTGAGGTATTTGTACTTTGGCTTCTTTGTTTAATTTGCCGTTTTTAATACGTTTAAAGACTTATGGGGTTTCCATCGGACAAAGTGGGATAGGTGACGCGTTCGGATGCCGCCACCGGAAAAAGATCAGTCGCACTGGCTTTGCTAAGGCTTCTGGGAAATTGAGGCCCAATGCATTCCTATTGCAATGGCAGCGCGCTATGCAAGTGTTTCTCCTTCGCTCTGTTATATTGATCGGCAGTTTGGATTATTTTTCAACACGGCGACAAACGATTGGGAACGGATCTACATTAGCGCCCGGGTGACTCTTCAAAGGTTAGTGAAATAACTAACGGTTTCAATTCTCCACAGTCAGCGTGTGAAGTCAAACATTTGAGTACTTTTCCCCCACCAATGACCACCCCGGAAACAGAGCTATAGAGGAAGACGGGAGTAAATGAGAGCGTCATTTCCTTTGGTCTATAGTTTTACACCTGAGTCAGGTATTTCCACGTGCACGACTGGGACAGATAGATGTAAATGGGGGGGGGGGGTGGAGGGTGCACGAGGAATAAATGTGTGTGCGTGGGCTCCACAGAGAGCTAACGAAGCACTAGCGTATCGCTGCACGCTGTCTCTCTCCAACCGCACCGTGAGCAAGCTGTTCTACACCAACAACAAGCCTGCATCATTTCCAAAGAATCCAATTAAATGTCTTGTCTTACAGCGCGGCACTCTGACAACACTGATTCTCTCTGTCCACGGCAGCACGTGCAAACACGCACGCACGCACGCAACCCACACATGCACGCACGCACACGACACACGCACGCACGCACCCACACATGCACGCATGCACACGACACATGCGCAAGTATACAGTATTTCACTATACAGAGCTTGTGGAGGCAGGCAGACACTAAAAGACAGACAGACAAACAAGTGTGCGTGCACACACACACACACACACACACACACACACACACACACACACACACACATGCATGTGTGGTGTCTGGAACACTGGCAGAGGACAACGGTTGGAAGAGAGAGAGAGAGAGAGAGAGAGAGAGAGAGAGAGAGGAGGTATGAGATGTCTGTTGACACCATTTTCCAGTTTTTATTTTTCTTCTCCCAAAGGCCATAAAGTTGTATTAAACCTCTCTCTCTCTCACTAACTCTCTCTCTCTCTCTGTCTCTCTATCTCTCTCTCACACACGCACACACGCACACGCACACACACGCACAGGCACACCTTATTGCTCAATGGGCCGGGCAGGCAGTGAGGCCAGTAAATCTTCCGCAGTAAAACTCTTCACAGAGTAAAAGCATCCGCTTGCAGCCAGTGGGCCGTCAGCTCACAATGGCCAGGTGGGGACACTAAACCCCGCCAGGGAGAGATGGGCAGTCATTAGGATATCTCACCCTATATCCCACGCCACAGATAGGCTACAACGTCCTTGTTGCCGGGCAGAAACCTCGTATCTCCTTATTATTATTATTATTTATTAGTATTTATATATATATTATTTATTATCCCCTGGAAATGCTTTGGCCGTGTCTCGTCATAACTTCATATTGTACATATAGGCCTATGTAAATTGTAAACTCTTAATTTACATTTTCCAGTCATCCACCAAATAATCTGGCGAGCCCCAAAATAGTTTGGCGACCCCGCGTGGGTCGCGAGTCGCGACGCCCTCTTCCATACTACAGTGTCGTGCAAAAGCATCAAGGGTATAGCAGATCTACAAGGAAAAGCATCAAGGGTATAGCAGATCTACAAGCTCCAAACGTGGTGTGAAGCCACGCGTTTTCAGCTTGTGGATCTGCTTTATACTTTTGATGCATTTCAAATTGAATCCCGAACAGTTTCGGTATCCAACCGACAGAGAAGAAATATAACCCTGGCCGGATGTACAACTGTACCGTACTGTACTGTACCGTACCGTACCGTACCGTACCGTACTGTACCGTACTGTACTGTACTGTACTGTACTGTACATCCACCTTTTCTCTACTGCATGCAATGCTATATATACAGTACACTATGCTATACTCTCTACACTCTCCCGAGGGAATTCCTTGGGAAATTAAAATGTCATTCCGCCCTGCATACATTTCCATTTTTGTCAGTTTTGCCAGCCGGTCACCAGAGAGACACACACACACACACACACACACACTGCTGGTTATTACTGCGTTGTCTCTCTCTCCAAGTGGGACCATTGCAGGGATATAACCCATGGATCCACTACACACAGTCCCTGAACAACCTATTCTCTCTCTCTCTCCTCATGTGTCACTGTCACTAATCTTTGTACAATGGACTTTGTACGTGGGTGGACGGACGGACGGACGGACGGACGGACGGACGACCGACAGACAGACAGACAGACAGACAGACAGACAGACAGACAGACAGACAGACAGACAGACAGACAGACAGAGGACAGAAGCTGTGGATACTGCAGCCACTGTGATGCTCACCAAGGGGCTCATTCTACAAACCAAATATTATCGCACGCACACGCATATACACAAACACACACACACACACACACACACACACACACACACACACACACACACACACACACACACACACACACACACACACACGTGCGTGCAGATGCACACAGTCACACACACACACACACAGGCGGGATAACATGAAATCACGCCGGGGTCGTATTTATGGGAAAAGGCGTGTACCTTGCCCACCATATTTCACCCTCTTTAGTGTGTGTCTGAGGGTGTGAATGAGTGAGCCGGTGTGTGTGTGTGTGTGTGTGTGTGTGTGTGTCTGTGTGTACATGCGTGTGACGGTGTGTGTGTGTGTGTACATGCGTGTGACGGTGTGTGTGTGTGTGTACATGCGTGCGCCGGGGGTAATAAAAAGCCAGCCCTCGACGTTATCGTCAAGCCGTGACAGCTGTAATTGTGGAGCACATTAAAACGGGTGCAAGGTGACAACTCTAACCACCTTCTATTAGCAACACACACACACACACACACACACACACACACGCATGTGTACGTATACACACACACACAGAGGCGGTTATTTTCAGTGCCGGTCAAACAACAAGCAAAATGCAAATGCTCCAGGGCTTTGAGGAGGAGGACCAGCCTGGTTATTGTTTTCATTCCAACTGTCCAACGTATGAAAGCCTCCATTATGCTTAGCTGTGTGTCAGTCAGTGTTGTGCGTCGAAAACAGTCCATCCACAGCACGAGTGGCACTGCAACGCGTTCTGAGCTTGTATACAATTCACAATATACAATTTAGGCATTTAGCAGACGCTCCTAATCCAGAGAGGTTTATATAGTAAGCAAGAACAACACAACCTCTATCTCTCTCTGTCTCTCTGTCTCTCTCTCTCTCACACACACCACACCACACACACACACACACACACACACACACACTCTCTCTCTCCCTCCCTCCCTCCCTCCCAGGGGCAGGGTGTCATAGGACATGCAAGGCCATAATGGGTTCCAATCTTCTCCCCAACAAATGCTGTCACCTTTCATTTACACACCACAGTGACAGCAGTGTCCAGGACCTGTTCTTCTCCACGCCTACTGGCCTCCCTCCATCCCTCCATCCCTCCATCCCTCGCTCTCTCGCTCTCTGTCCGCTGATATACTGTAGTTGTATCTCTTGATTTATTCCTTTCACTGCTTCAATTGTCTTTCTTTCTGTAATTTTTTCTTTTGAGTGATCTCTGGCGATATGATCTTATCCCAGGATGACTGCAGTGATTTTGTTTTTGTGTGTCGAATTACAAATTGACTAGTGATTTTATTACATTTTTTGAGAGAGAGAGAGAGGGATGGTTATTTCACTAAAATCAAGATATGTAAAGAGTATATTGACAATTATTATGGGTAACGTTGTGCACAATACAAATCCTCAGTGTTAATTTATCCATATGTCGGGTGGAAACCATGTCCAAAACTGTTACTTTAAAAAAAAAGCAAATGCGTGTGCTACTTTTGAGGCGTTTGTGTGACGCTGTACAGTAGTATGATGATATGGATATATGTGATTTCTGTCCGAAATGCAGAGAGACAGTGTAGTGCCTCAGTAAGTAAACCAAGAGCATAACATGGTATTAATTGGTCTAAACAATGTACTATATATCACGTAATAATGTGTACATTGAAAACTACAGGATACCAGGAAATGTACACACATTGCTAATCGTACAGAATGTGTTCTTATTCAGGTGTGTCTTCTAATTCATGTACTCACTGTTCTGCCTGATGTGCTGCCGTTTTTATGCTATTTGCTAAACTGTTACTGCATTTTGTAGTCTTACGTTACTGTATTTTGCTTGTCTTAATGCTATTTTTGTGTTTTTCTCTCTTTTATGCCCTGTAAAGCACTTTGTGCTGACTTCTATGACATGAAAGGTGCTATATTAATAAAGTTTATTTTTATTATTATTCTACAGAATGTTTGTCCTACATCAAAGGTCTCTGTCCTTCTGCTCTGTTTGATTGCTTTCTGATTTGTATTTGTCTGAAGCAAAGAGAAGACGGTAGAGATGTGTCCCATCATTGATTCTATTGGATTAGACTAGAATGGACTAGACTCCATTTAATTAGAACTCTTAACTGGCTAGAAAAACACCAGCTACACTCTCTCTCTCTCACACACACACACACACACACACACACACACACACACACACACACACACACACACACACACACACACACACACACACACAGTTGTGCTGATACATTTGTCCTCCTTTCTTTAGTCCACAAACACACACTTGGGTACAACCGTCTGTGTGCGTTTCTGTGTGTGTGTGTGTGTGTGTGTGTGTGTGTGTGTGTGTGTGTGCGTGTGTGTGTGTGTGTGTGTGTGTGTGCGTGCGCATGCGCGCGTGTGTCTTCTCTCCTCAGCAGTAAATCAGGTGTGTGTTAATTGGTAGGAACAACACCATCACTTTGGCAGTATATAATGTTTTATGTTTGCCTTCCATCGCCCTCATTACCATCCTTAATGTCCACCGTGTGTGTGTGTGTGTGTGTGTGTGTGTGTGTGTGTCCTGTGTTATGATCCAAATGAGACTCCATAGATGAGAGACTGGGAATGCACAGAGGAACGAGAACATGATAAGCTCCTTAACGATGATGTGTGTGTGTGTGTGTGTGTGTGTGTGTGTGTGTGTGTGTGTGTGTGTGTGTGTGTGTGTGTGTGTTCACGTGCGTACGTGCGCACGGTTGTGAAGTACGTGTTGTATGGTCTTGTGTAGATGTTTATGCATGCTTATGCATGAGTGTTTATACTGTGTGTTTGTGTGTGCGTGCGTGCGTGTGCGTGCGTGTGTCTCCCGAGCCTTCCACTCGCAGGCGGAACACAATCAGCGTGGCTCTCATTTGCAATCAGTAATTAGAATGCTAATTAGCCCCAGGGAGCTAACAGGAACCAGTGTATTACAAGGGCTTGATTAGGACTGCTGTATTCCTAAGGGAGAGATTTACACAAGCATGCCATTGGCTCCAGCAGCTGTCTGTCAAGGCCTGTCATCCTATCATGTCCACTATTATGACGTAGGCATTTGCACAAGGGCGCTATCTTCTTCTTCTCCTTTCAGCGTTTCCCTTCAGGGGTCGCCTCAGCTAATCATCTGCCCTCGTCTCACCCTGTCCTCATACCTCCTCTTCTCTCACACCAACTAACTTCATGTCCTCTTTCACTACATCCATAAATATTCTCTTTGGTCTATACCTCTAGGCCTCCTGCCTGGCAGTTCCAACCTCAACATCCTTCTGCCGATATACTCCATATCCCTCCTCTGTATACGTGTCCAAACCATCTCAGTCTGGCCTCTCTGGCTTTATCTCCAAAACATCTGACATCCACTGTCCCTCTGATGTACTCGTTTCTGATCCTATCCATCCTTACTCCCAGAGAGAACCTCAACATTTTATAGTCTCTGCTACCTCCAGCGCTGCTTCATGTCTTTTCCTCAGTGCGACTGTTTCTAAACCATACAACATAGCTGTCTGTCTCTAAACCATACAACATAGCTGTCTGTCTCTAAACCACATAGCCTTCTGTTTCTAAACCATACAACATAGCTGTCTGTCTCTAAACCATACAACATAGCTGTCTGTCTCTCAACCACATAACCTTCTGTTTCTAAACCATACAACATAGCTGTCTGTCTCTAAACCATACAACATAGCTGTCTGTCTCTAAACCATACAACATAGCTGTCTGTCTCTAAACCATACAACATAGCCTTCTGTCTCTAAACCATACAACATAGCCTTCTGTCTCTAAACCATACAACATAGCTTATCTCACCATCGGATTGTACACCTTCCCTTTCACTCTTGCAGATACTTTCCTATCTCACAAATCACACCTGACACTTTTCTCCACTCATTCCAACCAGCTTGCACTCGTTTCTTCACCTCTTTTCCACACTCTCCATTGCTCTGCTCTTGACCCTACAGTAAGTACTCCACGTTCTTCACGTATAACCTCACTGTTCCACTTGGGTTCCTCTCATTCACACACATGTATCCTGTCTTGCTGCGGCTAACCTTCATTTCACTCCTTTCCAGGGCATATCTCCTCCTCTACCTGCTCACTGCTCTCACTACAGAGCACAAGGGCAATATATAGGTTAGAATACCTCATAGCGTTGCTGTCGGGTAGACACTTTCCATATTTCATTTCTTGTTTTCTTTTGGTTAGGTTTTTTCTTTTTTAGAAAGAAGACATAGCAAACATTGCCACAATGCGGTGCCATGTGACTTGTTTTGAGCTTACATGTATAGACAATTCTTTGCTATTTTTGAAAATGTTTGAAGATTTTTTTGAATGGACAAAATATGACTTAAGTGATAAGAATCCATCAAAATACTGTAACACTTATAATGTGAGGCCAATGTACGACATCCTATACATTTCGCACAATATGTCATTTCATATCACGATAATCAATATATTGATGTATTGCCAAGCCCTATGTGAGGTATGTAGCTTGAATTTCAGTGTACTCTTCAGCACATTAGATACACCACAAGCTTTCAGAGGCAGATTCTCTCTCCCCCCCTGCTTTCTTCAACTGCCCACTCTCTTTATTTCCCTTGTATCCCTCCCTTCCCGATCGTTGAGGCAGAGAATCAATCTTGCTATAGTGTCTGTGGTGCTAAGAAGGGCCCGGGTCCCATTGCTAGATAAGCACTGACTCTTCAGGTCCATTCCCCTGTCTCATTTACCACAGGGCTAACTGCTAACCGCTAGCAGGCCAATACACTAGCTCTTGATACGGTTGCTCCCAACAGTCTAATCTAAGTGGAGAGACAGGGTGACAGAGAGAGAGAGAGAGAAATGGCTATGGACTACACCAAGCTCCTTTATGTCGGCTTGGGACTGACAGCGAGTCATTTTAGTCTCACCCTGGGACCCGGGGCTCATTAAAACACACCAGTGCTTTAGTTATGTGGAGGAACAACCACTGGGAACCTCCGTCCCAATGCACATGTATGTACACTCTGTATAATTCAGTAACATGTGGAGGAAAGGAATAAAAACTATAGCAATGATTGATAACAGAGAGAGGAGAGGAGAGGAGAGGAGAAGAGAAGAGAAGAGAAGAGAAGAGAAGAGAAGAGAAGAGAAGAGAAGAGAAGAGAAGAGAAGAGAAGAGAAGAGAAGAGAAGAGAAGAGAAGAGAAGAGAAGAGAAGAGAAGAGAAGAGAAGAGAAGAGAAGAGAAGAGAAGAGAAGAGAAGAGAAGAGAAGAGAAGAGAAGAGAAGAGAAGAGAAGAGAAGAGAAGAGAAGAGAAAACCTAACATTATGAAAATAAATGAGACTTGCCTAATAACCTAAGGTTTCATAACACCGGGTGACAACCCTGCAGTACTTTCCACAGCTGTGGCCTTGTAGCACTGAGGTTATTATTATTACATCTTTGTTTTTCCATCTTTGGACCCAATGAGACTCTCTCTCTCAGCATGGAGGCCAGACTCATTACAAACACATATTGCTAGTATTGCTACCGGCCCGGACGAACACATGTGTAGCTGAGCGACCTATTATATGTGCACTGACCAGAAGTGTAATAACACATAAATGCATCACTAGGACATCGTTTAGAAATGTTCTTTGTACAAAGACAGAGAGCTGTTCAGAAGATCTTCTTTTTTTTTAGCGCTGCACACTAGGGCATTCACTTCTAGTCATTTTTACTAGTTGACTAGTTGCCTAGTTTACTAGTCGACTAAATTAAAAACGGTGAACATTGGTGACAATAACTATAATCTACCTGATCTTGAGGCCTACAAAATAATAAAAAAAAAAAACTAGTAGGCCTACCAACAAGGTAGACTAGTGGATTTACTAGTCGACTATGTAAATGTGTGACTATGTGTAAACAGCTATAGTGTTTAATGCTTGTGTTGTCTGAACAAACTATTAAAAATGCCACTGACAATGAATGGAGAATTTACGTCACACACCTGTATGTGTCTGAGCAAATCGTCTGGGTATGTCGGTGGGAACCCTTGGCCAATAAGGGACCACCATTCTTGATGATGATGTACGATGATTAAAACGCCCCCCCCCCCCTCACTTCACAAGTTCACATGGGTGTGATTTTTTCTTTTACTTTTGGGACCCAGTAGACGGGCTTCCCTCAACCCTTAACCCATTCTGAACGGGAATGCCTTTTGGTGTTTTGGCATTACATTATGCTTTATCTATTTCAAAATAGCAGATCTACAAGCTCCCCTACAAGCTAACGAGCGTCAAAAATCAAAGAACGACCGACATAGAAACATAGATTTTTTTCAGAAAACTGTCATTTTCAAACAGACATTTTTAGAATCTGATCTCAGGTCAGAATGGGTTAATTAAACCAAGGGTTGTGTCCCTCCAGACTATAGAGCTGATCCCACCTCACTCCC
>NC_137873.1:1688799-1701299 GCF_963924005.1 Protomyctophum bolini | reverse complement strand
TCTGTGCGCGCGCGTGTGCATGCCAGTGTGCGAAATCTAGAGACCAGACATCGAGGGAAAGAAAGTTCATAGAAAGATATAAGAAAATAGAGAACATCAAAGCAGAGAGAAAGAGAGAGAGACAGAAAGAGACAGAGACAGAGACAGAGAGACAAAGAACAAAAATGTCTATTCAAGACGTATAGAATGACCGAGAATGGCTGGTCATTTGGACACAGAAACCACAGGAAATCTGCGCGTGCGCGTGCGTGCGTGCTTGCATACAGTACGTGTGTGCATGCGTGTGCGTGCATGCGTATGCGCATGCGTGCGTGCGCGTGTGCATGTGCGCGCCTATACTAAGAGCTATCATCATTAGGAGGGGGTGAGCGTGAGGCTACAGCTGACTCCTCATTCACCACAGGCTGACTAATACTCTCCGTTAGGCGCTAACCTCGCTCCATTCACTGGCCCAAACACCACTTTAACGGCCAGCCACACAAGTTGAGGCCATTTCTCATGCCGACTTCATAAAAGTCCACTCCCCCTCCCCCCCCCCCACCAGCCCAGACTCCCCCCAAAAAGACCCCCACATACCCCTGGCTGTCCCCCATCCCCCCCTTTAACCCTATATCCTCCGTCTGCCTCTTTACTCTATACCCTGTATATTTCCCCCTTTCGTTCTGCTACACAGTTACAATTTACAATTTAGGCGTTTAACCTCCAATTAAGCAAAGTAAAGACATACATCAGTTGCTGCAGAGAGAGAGTTTAGTGTAGTGCCTCTCTAAAGTATATAGGATCACAATTGCAGGTAAACCGAGAACTGGCTGAACAATATACTATTGGAATAAATAAATAATATGTACATTGAAACTATACAGTATATACCTGCAGGTAAACAATGAACCTATATAGCATCAGTCTAAATAATAATAATAATAATAATACATTTATGCTGTTTATACGGGTATCTCATCGCTGGGTGTGTGTGTGTGTGTGTGTGTGTGTGTGTGTGTGTGTGTGTGTGTGTGCGTGTGTGCGCGTGTGTGCGTGCGTGTGTTTATTAGACTTACCTATAAGGTGTGAACCCAGAGTGGAGCCGGAGACGAGACGAGACACATGAAAAGACAGGAAGAGACAAATACGTTAGAAACATACAGGAGAAAACATAAAGACAAGACAAGTGTCAACCCCTGCTGTGCACACATGACAAATAGTCACACGTCGCCAAGCTGCCTGTCACATGTCACCTGTGTGTGTGTGTGTGTGTCTGTGTGCATGTGTGCGTGCAGGCGTGCGTGCGTGTTATGACAGCAGGGAACACTTGTTTTGAGATATATCTTGACCTTGTCATTCACTGACAAAGCCAACCGCAGAAAGTGTGTGTCTATGAGTGAGTGAGTGAGTGTGTGTGTGTGCGCGCATGTGTGTGTGTGTGTGTGTGTGTGTGTGTGTGCATGTGTGTGTGTGTGTGTGTGTGCGTGTGCGTGCGCGCTATTGTCCAGTAAGCTCCGTCCATTCAGTGTCTAATTGAGTGTCTAATGTCTGAAGAGGGATCAGACCAGCGCGGCTAAAGAGTTAGGAGCCTTTTGTCCCGACGGGAACACACACACACACACACAGCACTTCCCTGGACTCCCCGAGTCAAGTGGGCTGCTGTGGGCCGAGGGGAGATAAGGTGTCTGGAGAGGGATGTGTGAGTGCACGCACATGCACATGCACACGCACGCGCACACACACACACACACACACACACACACACACACACACACACACACACACACACACACACACACACACACACACACGCACACGCACACACACGCAAACACTTAGTGTGAGTCACACCGAGTGGGCCCCCACAAATGATTGGCAGAACGCAAAGATTTCACTGTTATAATATAAAAAAATCAAAGAATTGTGATGATTTTTCCTTCTTGGAAAAACCTTGTTGAAAAATGTATGCGTTGTCATTGTTGTGTCTCTCCTCTTTCTCTGGCCCTTGGTTTCCTCTCTACACTGAACTACCTGAGAGAAAAAGCATTCAGTGACCAAAGTAGAACGCCTGAACAACCGATAAATCCTCGTTCTATACTTGGAGAGCTTGAGAGGTGAAGCCAGACGCATCTGTCAGGCCCACTGTCCCCCTCTCTCTCCCTCTCTCTCTCTCTCTCTCTCTCTCTCTCTCCCCCCCACGCACAAACCCTGCGGATCCGATCCAACAGGAAAAAAGGGGTTCCGGTCAACAACCACAGAAGAGTGGAGCCCACCTTAAGCTAAATGGCCCTCGCAGAGCAATAAATCCTCACACAGCACCACCATACGGCCAGTGCTGCATGAGAAGAGATCAGCGACAACAACCCCATGTATCGACTATACCTGAGCAGCGCACGCACGCCCACACACACACACACACACACACACACATACGCCCACACACACACACACACACACACACACTGATGATTGTGCGTAATCTCGTGAGAGATGATCGCTATACGGTAATCTGTGCGCGGGGCGATGGAAGTGGCGCAGACGCACATGCAGTGTGGCTGCCGTGCAGTGCAGGCAGCCGGCATGCACACACATCCATACATGTGTGTGCAGAGCTACAGGGCTAGAGTAGTGGGAGCCTTGTTGTGGTTTTTTGAGCAGCGGAGGCCACCTCCAACTAACAGCCCCTGGTAGACCTATAAATCCACCTTCATAAACAGTGGAGACCACAAGGAGAGACGCGGGGAGGAAGAGAGAGAGAGAGAGAGAGGGGGGGGGGGCGAGGGAGGGAGGGAGGGAGGTGGGGTGGGGTGGGGTGGGGGGAGGTGTAAGGAAAGGTCGAGAATTGTCAGAAAAGAGATAGGATTGGAGAGACTATAGGCACGGAAGACATAAAGGGAAGGGAAGGAAGAAAGGCGAAAGAGTATATGGAATCTATGCTGTTTTTGCACGTGCATATACGTATATATATATTTATCATTTGAAGCTTTTTATTGCTGGGCTACTTGTAATGCTGATGAGATTCCAAAAGCTCACCTCTTCTGCCATCTGCACGTATTTGCGCTCCTGTGTGTGTTTCCACGCAAGGAGCTTTGCAAAAAGAGGATCAGTTGAAATATATCAAAGATATAATAATAACGTCTTTGATTTCACCCCCATCTGAACCTGAGGACGTGCGGCCATCTGTTGAGGCTATATAGACCCCACCCTCCTGGAAGGGTTGCTTCTAAACTTCAGTTTTTTTCCCCCCGTTTTTTTGTGCAGTCTGTGTTTTTATTTCTTTATTGCACAGCTGCCCCCCTTTGCCCAACTTGTAGACTTTTGTACTGTTCTTTATGAACTTTTAATCTGTTTAAATCAATGACCTCTTCCTTACAGGAAAGGATTCCAAATAAGCCAGCTGGCTTCTTCCCTTCCTTGCATTGTATTTTTGTTCTTCGATATGTTATTGTCTATTTTTTGTAAGTAAGTATACGTAAGTAGCCTTGCCGAGCCATGGGGCCCATAGGGCAGGAGCCCATCTCCTGTTTCTGTAGCGTGAGGCAGCTTCATGTACCAGTACACCCCCTGGACATGACGCTAGTATGTCGCAGGGACTTACACTGCCCCCAATCCAACCCTTGATGCTGAGTGTCAAGCAGGGAAGCACTGGGTCCCATTTTTACAGTCTTTGGTATGACCCGGCCGGGGATCGAACCCCCGACCTCCCAGTCTCAGGGCGAACACTCTAACCACAAGGCCACTGAACTGGGGTTTTTTTTGTACTACTGTAAGCTAAATAAATAAACCTAAACCTAAACTCCACCCTCCTGGAGGGGTCAGGGTTCTAAACCCCACCCCAGGGTGAGGGCAAAATACAAAGGTATTTAGTTTTTTTAGGTTTGTTTTGTTACTCCCCAATCCCATGTACCCTTTCCCCACAAGGACCACAACGGAAACAAGCCTACAGCAGCTTTCTTGTGTCTGTATCCTTTTGAATTTAACCTTCAATAAAGTTCTCAATCAATCTTATCTCCGCAATTTTAACTTTGTATATGTTTAGTTTAGTTTAGCATAGTATTATTGTAATATGTAAAGAAACCATACATATATCAAAATAAATGTATCAAGTTATTGTGCATGGAAAGGAAGAAGCTGATCATTTAATATTCCATACATTAAACGTTCAATAGGAACAATTACAAAAGAATAAGCCTTCAAGGGGATCAGCAGTGCTTATGAATACACAAAAATAAAAATAAAAAGGCTAATGAGTAAGAATTACATATCATAACTAAATCATATACATGTAGACAGTGAGATAATAAGATATGGAGTTTCTTAAATAGTGCTACGATTAGTGATGATTTTAGTGTTTTGTCTCTAGACTATAGAGAGAATTATGATTTTTAGTAAATTAGTAAGGTGATGAGTTTTGAGCTTGTATGTGTGCTACATTTGACTCCTACAGGTCTCCGCTGACAGCTGACATCACTTTGGGAGTGCAGCCGTTCCAGTGTGAAAGGTGACAGTGTGAGCGCGTTGTTATACTTAGGCATGGTTTGGACATTAGGAGCGGCTCTACGACTCATTGGAGTGACAGGCCTCAGAGGGGTAACCCACGGCAACCCCCCCCCCACCCCACCCCACCCCACCCCGAGGGGCCTCTCGGCCAATCACTTCCCCAGATGGCTGACGGGTCATCCCAGGAAGTAGGAAGTACAGGGTCAGCCAATGAAAAAGCTGCCTGGACCTTTCCCACTGACCCGCAACACCTTCCCATGCACAAAAACAGACCAACCTGTCCCATCTGTGTGTGTGTGTGTGTGTGTCCGTGTGTGTGCGTGCGTGCATGCGCACGAGTGTGTGTGTGTGTGTGTGTGTGTGTGTGTGTGTGTGTGTGTGTGTGTGTGGAGGGGGAGGGTACGCCAGACACAGCTGTCCAACCACCCACAACCAACCAGACAAAGAGAAAGAACTTGACCATCATTGTCAAACGTCTGTCTGTCTGTCTGTCTGTCTGTCTGTCTGTCTGTCTGTCTGTCTGTCTGTCTGTCTCACTGGCCAAATGTTTAGCACACATTACGTCAACAAGAGTAACTATATATATGCCTATGACCATAATACAACTCCATCAGTGATTCTCAACCAATGGGCCGGCATTAACATTAGAAACTGAATCGAGTTCCATTGATCCGAGGTGGAACACTATCGATTGATTGATCTTGAACAAACTGCACACCCATCTGACCGATCTATACCGACTGACCCAGAGCAGGCATATACAGTATAGGTTATAGCTATACATTCTATGTGTGTATACTACAGTATATATGTGTGCTGAGAAAGCGTGTGATATTTGATGGAGAGTCAGCATAGTGTCATGGTCAGTAATTGTCATTGCTTTTGCTAAAACCATTAGCAGGGAAAGTATGGTGTAAGAAGCATGGCGCTCGTCCCACTCTCCTCCAGTAAGTGTGTGGAGGGAGGAAATTGACTCAGACAGCGAGCCATAAAACATGGTTGGACCGAGGCCTCTGCCAAACTCAGGCGTAAATTTGTAGAAATACTTTTGTTGCCGTTTCTCCCTCTGTCTCTCTCATTCTCTCTCTCATTCTCTCTCTCTCTCTCTCTCTCTCTCCCTCTTATCCAATCCTTTGTAGAACAAGCCGCAAGGCCTCCGAAAAGCAAAGATGACTCACACGCTATGTGTGTGTAAAAAATAATATTTATGTAGGAACAGTGCACATGCCATTCCAAATGTGAGCAATATATATTTTACGTTAAGCTGACTTTTTTTTCACCTCTCAGACAATTTTCTTCCATAGCAAGCCTCTGTGAAATTAATGTCCAAGTATAGGACATAATAGTTGTAGTTTACGTGTGTGTGTGTGTGTGTGTGTGTGTGTGTGTGTGTGTGTGTGTGTGTGTGTGTGTGTGTGTGTGTGTGTGTGCGTGTGTGCGTGTGTGTGTGTGCGCAGTGCGTTTAAAAGCAGCTGGAAACTTCACAAAGAAGTGAGTCTCCCGCTAAGGTAGTCATCCACTATTAGTTTTACTGTTAAGCCCATCAGATTCTTTCTGTCTCTGAGACACACACACACACACACACACACACACACACAACACACAGCATGACCACGACACCACTACGTACGCGGTTTAATTCCCCGACTCGAGAAAGACTTGTGTTGCATGTCAACACATTTGTTTTTGATTGGACAGGAGAGGGAAAAAAAAAATATTACTACTACTACTAAGAATAAGAATGCGTGTGTGCGTGCATACGTGCATGTGTTAGAAGCACTAAGGAGGGCATTGGGTTGTAAAAACAGCAGACTTCATGCTATAAGGAGAGAGCATCCCGATTGACCTCAGTTTTGTTTTTGCGTGTGTGTGTCAGTGTGTGCGTGCGTGCATGTGCGTGTGTGTGTGTGTGTGTGTGTGTGTGTGTGTGCGTGCCAAAAAATACATTCCTCTGATCTCAGTTCAAAAGAGAGCAGGGGAAGAAGAAGAAGAGTGTCTCAAAAGCATATCGGAGAGCAGTCCGGGGAAAGGAATGGAGAAATGGCAGGGACAGACGGACAGACGGACGGACGGACGGACGGACGGACGGACGGAGGGAGGGAGAGAGGGAGAGAGGGAGGGAAGGGGGGACGGAGGGAGGGAGGGGAGGGGAAGACTATAGAGGAGAAAGCGGCAGTCACATCGTTGGCTCAGTAGAACAGAAGCATGGCCTCCCCTCCTCCCCCCCTCCCAACTCTCTGGGGTCGACAAATCATCCAGCCTTACTGGAGAGAGGACAGCGGTGAGGACAGGACAGGACAGGACAGGACAGGAAGGACAGGACAGGACAGGACAGGACAGGACAGGACAGGACAGGACAGGACAGGACAGGACAGGACAGGACAGGACAGGACAGGACAGGACAGGACAGGACAGAACGTTTGAACCTTTTGTGTGCGTGTGTATTTTGGTAAATGACCGCCCTGCTTGATCATACTGCATACTAGTAGAGGCGTCAAGCAAAGTCGCAGATCCGCAAGCTTTGAAACTCGTTGTTGTTGAGTTTTGCTATTTTTAGAATTTTAATCCTGAAAAGTAACAGTTTTGGACAGCTTCCACTCGACAGAGACGATATGCTTGCCTTGCATTGTCAGTGTCCTGCAAATACTGCTCCTGTCCACTTCTATGTTCGCTCAGAAATCAGGGACCACTAACCGCTTTCAACATGGCCGTCGGAAAAATATTTACTTACAACTATTGGGAGAAAAAAAAGATCTGCTATATGTTCGCTATTTGTTCAACGGAAAAGTATAGGGCTTAAGTGGTGAAGTTGTTCTATGATAAACTTCTTATCTTCATATTTTAACTTTAACTTTTAACTTAAGATTTGTTCATAAATTAACGCCATACTTGATCGTGATCGGCTACCTTTTTAATTTGAATCCTGAAAAGTAAATATTGGAAATTAAGTATTGGGAAAAGTGAGATGGAATATAGTTTCACACTTTCGTCAATTGGTCTGGGGAGCATCTGCTATTAATGCCCGAAATGTCAATTGTAATCAGTGAGATTAATGACACATTTTGAAGTATATGAGTGTGTGTGCGTGTGCCTGCCTTCCTGCGTGCGTGCGTGCGTGCGTGTGGTGCATATATAAAAAAAAAGAAGAGGAAAAAAGGTAGGAGAAGCTTAACTGCTAGCTTTTACCTGTCAGCAGCCTAGTCAACCATTTACACAACATTTATGTCTCTATCTCACTGACACACACACACACACACACACACACACACACACACACACACACACACACACACACACACACACACACACACACACACACACACACACACACACAGTGCAGCTATCATACAGTGGCTGTCAAAGCCACCACCAATTATGACTATTAGGAGTCCCATCATCCAACGTCACTCGCTGTCCTCACCCCCCCCCCCCCTCCTCCTCCTCCTCCTCACACACCAGACCTATAATCTAACCTCACTTTAGTCCTGTCTCACACACGAACACGCACACGCACACGCACACGAACACACGCACACGCACGCACGCACACACTGAAATAAAGAAAGAAAGAAATTAGAATGGAAAAACAGATACTGTAGGCCTACCAACACACAGAGAGAGACAGGTGTATACTCAATGTTCTCTCTCTCTCTCTCTCTCTCTCTCTCTCTGTGTGTGTACATACATTCTCTCCTGCCCACTCTGAGTTGTGACAGGAGAGATTAGGTCTGACTGATGTTTGCATTGTGAACGCTGAATGAAAAGGAAATGCTATTAAAGTACGGAGGGGGGGGGGGGCAGGAGGGGGAGAGAGAGAGAGAGAGAGGGAGAGAGAGAGAGAGAGAGGGAAAGAGAGAGAGAGAGAGAGAGGGAGAGAGAGAGAGAGAGAGAGGGCGAGAGAGAGAGAGAGAGAGAGAGAGAGAGAGGGAGAGAGAGTAAAGAGGTGTTACACTGAGCCCACTAGCCTGCTTAAGTGTTGTCCTGTAAGCTGCAACGTGTCATTATGACTGAAATACAGACAGACAGAGACGTGATGTGACGTGCGTGGCGTGCGTGCGTCACAGGAAGCCATTAGTCCAGTATAGCCATGGGCCAGACAGTCGTTAAGCCACCTGTTTCAGTTAACAGGTAGCTCCACGTTTATGGCTAAATAATCTGTTTCCTAAAGAGAGAGAGAGAGAGAGAGAGACACACAAACACACAGCTGCCCTTTGTCTTCGTGTAGCAAGCACTAAAAGGATAGAGACTGAACTGGCGTGAAGCTCCGCCCCCTCCGCTATTCATGTCAGTGGAAGTTGCTCAGTGGCGTTTTGAAGCCGTCCTTTTTGGACGCACTTCCGCATTTGACCTCCAAAATTTGGAGGTCAAATGCGGAAGTGCAACCGAGCGCTCAACGTTAAAGCTCAGCTGCACGGGGTTTCCTCGTCATGAATCCACGGTCCGCCTGCAGTCCATCCTCTTACCACTAGGGCCCATGCAGCGCTTCAACATTAGAGTGCCTATAGCGGTAACAAGAACACTCGGCGGATTTACCCTTTTTGCCGACTTCTCAAGACAAGTCGGCAAACCGTGGAGAATATTCGGCAGACTCTTAAGAAGATTCGCCGCGCGACGACTCTTCTTCAGATTCTGCCGAATATTCTCCACGTTTCGGGGCACTTTCTGCAGCTGCAGCTGCAAGTTTCTGAATGTTAGCTACTGCTAGCTACTGTGCTAACCAATTTTTTTTTATTAATCCCGTGATCGGACGGGACGGGAATGAAAGTCAACGGGAGCGGGAATGCCATCTATCTAGAATCATAATGATCATTTTCAGGAAGGAAACAACGCTCGCCGCGGTGCTCAGGCTCACTGCTGGCTGCCTGCTGTAGCCAGGGGGGTGGAGCTGGGTGGACCGCAGTGTTTGTTTACAATAAAGTTTCAATAGTTGTCACTGTACAATACTTTACAGTTGTCATGTTGCACACAATCAATTTGGTCATAGCAGCCGCTGAGCCGCCTGTAGCCTCTCCTCTCCAAGCAGCAGCCCACAGTGCCTGCACCGTGAGACCGCAGTGAGAACGCTATAGCATTGCAAGAAGCTAAGGCCATGGTGGTGGTGATGTTAGCTTAGCGTAGCTTGCTGCTGCTTGGCTGTTCAACTTCACTTCATCTCTGCCTATAATTTTTTCTTATTGTTACCCTGACACCGGAGCTGCAAAAACAGACAGATCTACAAGCTCTACAATCTCAACTATCAAACTCCAGCTAGTCCCACTCCTCTGAACTCCAGGCTGCATGAACAGTGCTCGAGCGCTCAGTTTTCTGCCCCCCTCAATGTCGCAAATCTTGCGCATTCACTTCAACTTCAATGGCACTTCTGCACAGCGCAGCAATAGCTTTGCTTTGCGCTTGCGTTAGTCAAAACTAAAAGCGAGTGACAGTGAGACGAGCATGTCGACCGTAGCAATGAATGGAGACCTATTTGGAATGATTAAATCCATTATTGGCCTGGAGAAAGTTACAGCCGCTCCGCCTCCTCCTCCTCCCTGGCACGGTACAATTAGCCATGTGCTATATGACGTTTTGTTTACCCTGCGAGGGACTCTCTATATGGGCACACTTGTGAAAGCTGAATGCTTTTGCATGCTTTTATTGATCTGCTGTCTGATCAGCGTGCATGATCATCATGCAGTAGCTAGATGCGCGCTCCAGTGCCGAGATTTCTTCCCGTTTCGGCGACTCTTCGTCACTTTCCGTCCGAGTTCTCAGACAGAACTCGGACCGGAAAGTGACGAAGAGTCGGCGAAAGGGGAAGAAATCTCGGCAAAGATGAAGAAGAGTCGGCGACCCGAGTTCTCCAGTATTCCCTATAGCTGGCCCCTTGAGCAAGCAGCATCAAGTAAGCAGAGAGAGCAGTAATGTGACAGAACTCCGAGTCCCAGCATGCACTGTGTGCCCTGCTGTCTACATCAACAGTGACAACAACAGCTGATAATAAGCCCCAGGATATAGCGAGGACAACAACAACCTGCCAGGTTCCAACTGTGAGCAGGACGTGCCCAAAATGTAGCTAAAATTATACACGTCGCGTAGCTTTATCCAATAATAAAGAAGCAGGGTCGGCGAGTCGACGCGGAGAAACTAATGCATTTTTGAGGGGCGCTATAGCCCCTCCTATGTCCATTTGAGGGTGAGTGTAACACAAACTTTGTCCTGACACAAACATTCAATGCCATTGACAATGAAGGGCCAGTTTTGGGTGTTTTTTGGAAACACAAACATTGAAGACGAAGGTGAGGACGCAAATTGTGATTGGCCGGGATGAGATGATGTATGATGATAAGAGCGCCCCTCACTTCACATGAGGTGTACTATTTATGAGGGAGGGGGGGGGGGGGACATGTCGGCTATTTTCGGCCTGCGTGAAGCTAGCGGCGTTAAGTTTAGGCTACATGAGGCACAAGGCCTCATGTAGTGAGTTTTACTCGTGTTATATTTAACAGCGATAAGAGCTGCTGGTGGCGGTTTAAGGTGGTGTTAAAATGTGGGGGAAGCTTCAACTATAAGCACACAGATGCACGCACATACACACACACACACACACACACACACACACACGTGCGTGCGCATGTGTGCACACACAACACACAGATCACACGTGCGCCACCCTGTGGTGTCCCAGTGTGTGTCATTAGGCCTATCAGGGCCACTCTTGAAGGATTAGAGAACTGTTAAGGGAACAAGGGCTTCACACACACACACACACGCACGCACATGCACGTGTGCACACACACACACACACACACACACACACACACACACAGGCGTGCGCGCACGGACACGAAGACGCACGCACACGCACACAGACACAGATGCACGCACTAGTTCACAGCTGCACTATCCATACCCCACTGGATGCCAAATCCCCCCTCTGTGTGTGTGTGTGTGTGTGTGTGTGTGTGTGTGTGTGTGTGTGCACGTGTGTGTGTGTGTGTGTGTCAGTACGTGTTGTATCACACTGTGAGCACTGAGCAAAGATATGAGTCCACCACTGAGACCCCTTACAGAGCTAATCCTTCCAACACACACACACACACACACACACACACACACACACACACACACACACACACACACACACACACACACACACACTATCAAAGAGGAAATATTTGCCGTACTATAACATGTACTTTACCATGACATCACTTCTGGAGTTTTCATTTATTTATTTAGACTTTCTTTTTCCCTTTTGGAAATGTCAACAGTCTTCCCAGGGCTTGTGGAACGTTTCATTCCACTGTGCACTCCCCTAACAACCACATTATTCATGAGTATATATATATGCCCAAATTGTATTACCAGAACGTTTAATTTAACTCCCAGAAGAATATAAAGAGTTTTTCTTGCTAATCTTGCAAACCACTAGACCGATCAGCACCAAAGAAGTAACTCTCGAAAATGGTTTTCCACATACGTATCTTTGATTAAGTCAGAATCAATCAATAAATAAATAGCCTATATACTCTTTTCTAAGTGTCTGTTCTCACAACAATGACTACTGAATGTTTATTTTTACTTCAGATTTGACATCATATTTGATTTGGCTTTTCTTCTAGACTAGAGGTACTAGAAATGCACTTTTGATTGAACTCATTGATGAATTTTTACATTTTTCCTTTTTTCTTTTCTTTTTTGGCTGGTGAAAACCGATGAAATAATCTGGATTATTTTGAGACCGTTCCGATACCGATATGGCATTTTTATGAGCGATATGGTTCCGATTATGCTATACCGATTATATTGTGCATATAGCTGAATGTTTGCACAAAGATTGCAATTTTGACCTGATAATTCTGACATCATAGACTGGCCTCATGAGGCTTGAGAGCAACATCGCTTTGTTTTCGTTTGGTTTTAGCATTTTATTATTTGGTGTAAATTGAGAGAGAGAGGGAGAGAGAGAAAGAGATGGAGAGAGATGTGGGTGTAATCACACAACAATCAGAAATGAGCAGACCTACAAGCTCGCAGCGCAT
>NC_137873.1:1674311-1688599 GCF_963924005.1 Protomyctophum bolini | reverse complement strand
GGGAGAGATAGAGGGAGTAACAGAGAGCGATGCATGCAGCACAGGAGAGAGAGGTGGACAGAGGGAGGGAAATAAACAGATAAATGGAGAGAGGAGGAAGTTGAACTCAAAAGTTAAAAGAAAGAGGAAGGAAGCATACCGGTATATATAGTGAAGGAAGGTATAAGAAGTGGAGGAAGAAGGGCGAGTAGCCGTAGTGACGAAGGGGGGCAAAAAGTTGGACAGAACCCAAAAGGGCTGCAGGGGATGCAGTGGTGGTGGCATGTAGGGGGAGGATGAGGGTGGTGTGTGTGTGTGTGCGTGCGTGCGTGCGTGTGTTGGGAGAGTGGTGTTAGGGATCGGTAACCAGTTCCTTCCAATGCACCCCCACCCGCACCCCCCTCCCCCCACCCCCTCCCATGGGGATGAAAGCTGTCTCCACTTTTAAAGTGGATTAGAGGCATGCAAGCGCTGAAACAATGGGAGGTGAAAAAAAATCTAATTAGGACACCCCCCCCCCACCCCACACACACACACACACACACACACACACACACACACCCACCCCCTAAAAAACATCAAACACCAGGAATAGCTAAGCTTCCTTCGCTCGCTAATCTGTTGACTGGAAATGTGAACGATCTACACACTGGCCACCATTGGCCCGTCAGCTGTCCCCACTTCCTCTTCCTCTCCTCTCCTCTCCTCTCCTCTCCTCTCCTCTCCTCTCCTCTCCTCTCCTCTCCTCTCCTCTCCTCTCCTCTCCTCTCCTCTCCTCTCTGCCATATAGTCTTCTTTTGTGCCTTAGCTTGAAGCTCCTTCTACTTCGACCTATCATCTACATCTTTTCACGTGCGTGCCGTACATGTCCGTCTCCGTTTAGAAGCGCTTCTCTGTTCTTTTCCTCCTCTGATTTGTCGTCCTAATACTCTCTCATCCTCCCTGCTCTCCTCTGTGCTCCGTTACGGCTTGCATGCTTGTATATATTCTCCCCTCCTCTCTCCTTTCCTTCTCATCTCTCCTGTCCCGTCTGCTGCCCCCCCCCCCACCCCACCCCCCCCCTGATCCCAGAGAACAGAAGGATAAAAACTTGTCCTTTTTTCCGTCTCTGTTTTCGAGGCAACAATGATAGATGTGACTTCTGAGGGACGTAACTTTTCTCACCCGTGGTTTGAATTTCACTTATGGGGGACAAACACACGGGGACCGAGGGGGGGGGGAAATAGATAGGCGGCAATAAAAAGACACACACACAGAAATATAGGTTTTTTAACCTTTAACAAAACGAATCGGTTCCCTGGGTCTCTCGGTCTTTCTCTCTACCCTCGTTTTCTCTTTGGTCGTTCCCCTGTGTTTAGACATTATCTCCAGCTTGTCTCATTTTTTTGTTTGTTTTGTTTGTGCGTGTTTTTTCTTCTCTCATACTTTGATCCTTCTCAAGCGATATCTCTTTTTTTCTTGTTGTGATTACACATTTTCCTCTTTCTGGACTCACTCTCTCTCCCTCTCTCTCTGTCTCTCTCTCTCTCCCTCCCTTGTTCCCAGCGAAGGAGAAGAATGCCCCAGCAGTGGCGTTCCATGTTCCATTGTTCACGCTCTGCCTTCAATTTGCTCTCCACATTCTGCAGCCTGGGCCGAGACGTTACGCCGGCTTAAGGGACAAATCGCACACACAAAAAGAGAGAGAGTGAGAAAAGAGAGAGGGGGGGGGGGGGGGGGAGGGATGGCTTGTATACGGAGAGAGAGAGAAGAAGGGAGAGAGAGGAATAAAAAAAGGGGGGGGGGGGGAAAGGGCTAACCCCCTTCACAGCAATGCAATTATGGTCTGTATTTGAAGCCGGCAGGGAGTGAGCGCCACAGGCCCTTTGAGGCGATCCGTCTCTCTGTCTAGGCCTCGGCCCTCTCTGTACTTTTCGCAGGCGAAGCTAATAGCCATAGCCGCGGCAATTTCTACGGTACATGACATTAACATGGTAGCGAGTCGCCGACAAAGGGGCCCATTGAATGGGACTTAGAAAAGAGCAGCGGTTTCGCCTGGTTAAATAGGCCTCAATCTGCCAAGATAGCAAGACGGACAGCTAGCGTGTTTATTACCCAAAACCACCTAGGGAGAGGAGAGGAAGAGACAAGAACCTTCTGTGTTTTCTGTGGTCATCCTCCGACCTTTTTTTAAACCTTATATATACTTAGATGATAGGGGTTCCCCAGGGATATATACTAGGTCTACTCTATTTCCCCCCCATCTACACCGTTTATAAAAATAAAATGGTAATCTACAAGCTGCCAATGCGTCGCACCGTGACCCCAGAATAGGGTTCAAGTGGTTTGAATGCGTATTCGTCCAGTAGGAAAAGGGTAGCCATAGTCTGCGTGAAGGAGTGAAGGAAACCCTAAACCCTAAACCGCTTCTCTGTCCGCGAAGAATGTGGACACTTAAAATAAGCTACGCAATAAAACATCACACTATTGGAAACGGCACACCGAATAGGATTGGATTTTACTGTTACAATTCAACATGGAAGCAAGACCACCGATCAGGACAGCTGCTACACCCCTCATAACCCCCCGACTGAAAGCAAACCATTACATGTAATGAAAGTAAGTATCAAAATCGTGTGTGTGTGGGTGCGTGTGTGCGCACAGACGTGTGCATGTGCTGTGACAGGTGGCCAATTTTACAATTTGCCATACAGTAGTAATGAATTTTTATCATGATTTTACCCTAACTAATTGGAGTGGGCATGCATTTCCCATAATGCCACATTCTCCATGGGCCTTGAGATAAATCACAGTACAATGAGAGTGTTGTACTACTGCATGATAATCCCTCACACGCACGCACACACACACACACACACACACACACACACACACACACACACACACACACACACACACACACACACACACACACACACACACACACACACACACACACACACACACACACACACACACACACACACACACACACACACACACACACGTGCGCGCCACGCACACTACAACTACAAATTCCAGCAGGTATTATTGTCCTCCACACAATTTAAATAATGTCACGCGTATTACAGTTGGATAGCCTACAGGTATCCTCTACAAATCCTAACATCTGTAGCCGGCGCAGAACCAAACATGTCTTTCTGCAAACATGTTGAAAACCGTAACCACTTAAGTTACAAAATAACCACAAGCGTGTCACATTGTGATGCCGTGTAATGACATGCTCCAAATATGGATGCCAGGTTGAAAGTGTCTTTTGGGGTTCTACGTGCCTCTCTCTGTGTGTGTGTGTGTGTGTGTGTGTGTGTGTGTGTGAGTGTGTGTGTGTGTGTGTGTGTGTGTGGGGTGAAGACCGGGGCAGATGAGCAGAAGGGACTGAAGGGAGTCACTTTGCACAAAAGACAAAAAGTCCATGAAGAGAAGAAGAGAAAGTTTGGGGCACAAAGAAAGAAACGACGAAGAGGCAAAACGGCTGCTTTGGACACAAGAGGAGTGTGCGTGCGTGTGTGTGTGCGTGTGTGTGTGTGTGTGTGTGTGTGTGTGTGTGTGTGCGCGTGCGTGCAGGGGAGGGGGAATAAAAGTGAGGGCGCACTCCCACACACACAACAAGGGAAGCCCTCTCCATTCAAAAGACCATCTGTGACTTGAAATGGATGAGTGTTTTTTGTGTGTGTCCGAAAAACGATTCTTTTCTCTTTCATTTTTCTTTCCTCCGGCAAGGGGAGGGGAGGGCGTGAAAGGTCCCGCGTCTCCGTTCTACCAGTCTCTTAAAAAACAAAACAAAAAAACAGAAGGGGGGAAAAAATAGACCGTAAACAAATAAATGAGAGAGAGACAGAGACAGAGAGAGAGAGCTAGAGAGAGAGAGTCTGCTATGGGCCATGCAGCCACACAAGAACAAATAAATTACACGGGGCGACTCAGGGACGGACACAGCTATTTTGGAGACAAAACACGGCGCGGCGTGGCATTAGGCACACACACCGCCACGTGAATAAGACAACGAGCTCGACAGACGTTCGGGGATGGTCGAGGAAATCCACCATGTCCCACTTGTTAAAAAAATACACGGCCGATGATTTCATGGCAAATTAGCCCGTTATCAATTTCCCTAGTACGTTCCATTGCAGAAAGTGTGTGTGTGTGTGGGCTCGACAAATATTCAGAAGTATTCGTTATTCGGGGATAAGACGGAAATAAACCTGCGGAAATGTGGTGTTAATTGTAAGAGTGTGGACAAGTTAATTATACGTCCAAGTAGTGCTAATAACCCCAAATATATTTGTAATTATAATTACGGTTTAACCCATTAAGACCAGGAACGCATCACCTTATAGCTTTGAACCACTTTGAACCATTATGTTAAACTTTAGCTGTTGAAAAACAGCAGATCTACAAGCTCGGAAAATCGACGACGACGGACCAACACATTTTCAGATGGGGGTCCGCGGCCAAATATAGATAATTCTGTGGGTTCTTGACAGTAAAAAGTTTGAGCAACACTGATACGTTTTTTTTTCTTCCAGAAAACTGTCAGGATTTAGAATACATTTTATAGAATCTGGTCTCAGATCTTAATGCGATAAATAAAGTGTAATAATCTAGCGGGTCTAATCTCTCTCTCTCCCTCTCTGCCTCTGTCTCTCTCTCTCTCTCTCTTTCCATGTCTAGCCTCTGACTCACTCCTCCTGATTCTTTCTCCTCTTTTAGCCGTGCTTTTCTCAAGTAGTGGGCCAGATAATCAGGACCCTCTCTCTCTCTCTCTCTCTCTCTCTCTCTCTCTCTCCCTCTCTGTATCTCACCCTCTCTCTCTCTCTCCCTCACCCTCACCCGCTCTCCCTCTCTCTCTACCTCTCTCTCTCTCCCTCTCTCTCTCTCTCTCTCTCTATGTGTGCGCGTGTCTCCGGATTGAGTGCCGCCAATTCATTTACAACCCCCTCCCATGTCAATTAATTAACACGCGCTTTTCTTTATCCGCACAACAATTACCATGAGATAAATATGCATTAGCCGACTTGGCTCGTCGTCTCCTTTACCCTCCTACCTTTTCCTCCGGTGGAACGTTAAGCGCTAATTTGCATTAAGTGCATTTTAAATGGGTGCTAATTAGGACTGGAGTATTAGGCCCACCTTGGTACGGCACCGAGCAGACGTGTTCAAGTGGGTTTTGGCTGACAAGAATCTGATATGGTCTAATTAGACAATGTGGTACCTGGGGGGGAGACATGCTGATGTAGGCCATTGTCAAAACCACAGCTCTGTAGGCCATATATGAAACCAAACCCTTAATTAAAAGAACCAAATAAACTGTATGAAAACAGAAATAATAATGTATTGTAATTATTATAGTTATAATTATTATTATCCTTATTATCCTTATTATTCTTATTATCATTATTATAATTATTATTATTATTATTATAGTAGTAGTATAGTAGTTCTATATGCATTTGATTGTGTTGTTCTTGCTATACTGTAAAATTTACAGAGCAATTTACAGTGTAAATCCCTCTGGCTATATGCCTAAATTGTATTATTTTCATTAGCATTATCATTATCATTATTATTATAAAACAATGCACTGAAGTCCATGTTAGGCCTCACTAGGCCTTAAGGTTTCATATCCACATAGACACAACGCATGCACAGCATTACCCAAACAGTGAGTGCAGTCGGCATGCAGTGAAAACTCCATCCCTTCTCAATCATGATGCGAAAATAACCTTCTCAAAACTTCCTGCTAAAGATAATCAAATAATGGCCCAGCAGTCGATTTCCCCCTCATATCCTGCATGTAGGGAGGCTTAAAACGATGGACTTCATAACATTACATCACTCACTAAGCACCCTGACAAGCCATTTACAGACTATGAATTACGTTACTGCCCATAAAAAACCAAACTAATGTGAAATATCACATATTTTAATCAACTTGGAGGGGGGGGGGGAGAAAAAGTATTGCTCTCCTCAAATATTTGGAATGAGGCCGGACATTTCCTGATGGCATAAGCTTTAATTAAATTAACCGCGGGGCCATATTTGATTTGAGCCCATTAAAAACTATGGCTTTTATGGTTTAATTCCAAAAAGTAGCACCGGAGGTTAACGACACGCGGGGGGGGGGGGAAGGGGGCCTGCGGATCTTTTTAATTGTGCTTCAACAGTGTTTTATTGTCCCCAAACTAAACCCAGGAAACGGATTTCACTGCAGCCACAACAGGTCCTTGTGCTGCTGCTGCCCTTAAATCAAAAAGGAGGAGCAGCTTGGGTTTTATCTTAAGGACGAAGACGTCATTTAACGTTTCCCTTTTTTCTCGGCGCAGGAGCAGAGGAGTGAGTGAGAGTCTAGGTATGGAGCTCATTTAGTTATGGTGTCTGCCTCCAGTACATCCTCAGGCACGCACGCACACGCACACACACACACACACACACACACACACACACACACACACACACACACACACACACACACACACACACAGTCGTCCACTCACCATCAGGACTTACTCTTAAAGTCATCCATTACCGAGCGACGTTCAATTAATTCTGCCCCATCCGGCAACCTCTAAATGAATGTGTGTTAGCGGCAGGACGAAGGGGACAAGTAATAATTTGGCGGCGGTTCCAGGCGATGCATATGACCATAGATCAACCCTTCTATATCTATGGGTGGCTTTGTGAATTGATGTGGGACACTGGATCGCTGTGTCCCCCGCCCGACCGCCTGTCCCCCGCACGACCGCCCGCCCGACAGCCTGTCCCACACAGAGGGACAGACACGGATCGACACAGAGGGACGGACACAGAGAGGGACAGACACAGAGGGACAGACACAGAGGGACAGACACAGAGGGACAGACACAGAGGGACAGACACAGAGGGACAGAGGGACAGACACATAGGGACAGAGGGACGGACACAGAGGTAAATGGTGCATTTATATATAAAAAACAGAGGGACAGACACAGAGGGACAGACACAGAGGGACATGGACAGAGGGACAGACACAGAGGGACAGAGGGACGGACAGACACAGAGGGACAGACACAGATAGACACAGAGGGACAGACACAGAGGGACATGGACAGAGGGACAGAGGGACAGACACAGAGGGACAGACACAGAGGGACAGAGGGACAGACACAGAGGGACAGACATGGACAGAGGGACGCGCCCGCTGTTGTTCTATGAAGTCAGTTAAGTAAGAAGCTAAGGATCCGTTATTGACCGGGGCCAGTTTGCCGAGCACTAAATTCCCACACACAACAATGCCATGAATGGCTGAGAAAAAAAGTGCCGAGCGGTACACCAGTGTGTGTGTGTGCGTGCGCGCGCGCGTGTGTGTGTGTGTGTGTGTCTGTGTGCGTGTGAGACCTCTTGTCTCTTGACCCCCAGGGCCCTGCAGGTCAAGCTGACCTACTCAGACACGATGACAGGACCTCCCACCTCTCTCTCATTCTCAGCCTCTCTCTCTCTCTCTCTGTGTTTCTGCATCCACATCCAGCAGGTGTTTGACATTTCCAATCGCTACACACTGGGGAGAAATTATCCAATTTATAGTTTTTTTTTTGTTTGTTTTAAAAAATAAATAAAAAAGTCAATCTTAAACTCTTAAACCTCTCTAGTACTGTACGTACCAGACTATTTTCACTCCATCGGCCTATCATTTAAAAACATATAAACATTTCCAAAAGCAAGAGGAGACTTGACCATGACTAATTATTCGTGTATTACTCATTTCTGGCTTGCTGCAGTTCATGGTGAGTGCCCATTATGCTACATTATAGACTGTACTTCTGTAACGTTGGAATATAATATCATTATTCAAAGGAAGACATTATAGAAAGTATTCTAATGTCTTCCTTTGAATAATGAAATAATAAAATAATACACAATTAAGGATAGAAGGGCAACGGGAGTATAATATGCATGTTCTGCAACGTCAACACCAGTCTTGGTTCATAAGGACTTAAGCGGGTGAAGTGAGTGACGTGAGAGAAATAAAAAATGGCTGCATGAATTCAGTATAAACGACTATGGAGGGCAAATATAGAAGGGCTAACGGACTCCGTAACGACGCTCAAATTGGAGATAATTTCACATTAAACTACTATTTTATGTGACTATATCAAAATGACCGTTATACCCTAAAAAGCAAATGCTGCAGTGTTGGTGGCCAAATAAAAAAAAATGCCACTACAACTGGAAGAGGAGTGGGTGGTTATGCTTGTCTTCGCTGAACACATTGGAAAGTGCTTGGACAGGCAGTGAGTGGCTGAGCGTGCACACTTTGTCTTTGTGTTTATACCCCCACCCCTCCCCTCCCCACCCCACCCCCACCCCAACCACCCCCACCCCAAACACCCCCAACCCACCCCAACCACCCCACCCCAAACACCCACCGGTCTTACACATCCAAATAGCAACCGACTGTGAGACGTCCAGCGTCAGATTGAGCCCCCAAGAATCTTCTCTCACAAACATACAAAATATTCCAAAATGGCACTTTTGCACCCACTGCAATGAATGTGTTAGTTAGCTATAGTTAATAATATGAGAGAGAGAGAGAGAGAGAGAGAGAGAGAGAGAGAGAGAATACTATATAGGAAAACACACAGAGCTGTTGGTCGGGGTGGAGGGGAGAAGATGGCTCACTGCGTGCGTGCGTGCGTGCGTGCGTGCGTGCGTGTGTGTGTGTGTGTGTGTGTGTGTGTGTGTGGGTGGGTGGGTGTGCGTGTGCGTGTGCTTGAAATGCTGAAAGAGGTGCCTGATGGGAGCTGAATGCCACCACCCAGTAGGCCATGAAATCAGAAACCCTTGCCAACAAGACAGCCACCCGCGTACACCAGCCCTGTGTGTGTGTGTGTGTGTGTGTGTGTGTGTGTGTGTGGTGCTCTAGGGAGAGAGCAGTCATGCAAGGTATCACCCAGTTCCTCCTCCTCCTCCTCCTCCTCCTCGCCCTCCCCCTGTCACCCCCCCTTCGGTCTTTCACCAGACTCTCTGGTCTATGTCTCTCACTATGTTACTTGTGTATGACAATCTCTGCAACCGGTGTGTGTGTGTGTGTGTGTGTGTGTGTGTGTGTGTGTGTGTGTGTGTGTGTGTGTGTGTGTGTGTGTGTGTGTGTGTGTGTGTGTGTGACTGTGCGTGTGAGCGTGTGAGCAATTTGATCCATATAGCTTACTTGCTAACACAGGCACACTCACACTGTACATGCACGGATACAGTCAGTCAGTCAGTCAGACAGACAGACAGACAGACAGACAGTCAGTCAGTCAGTCAGTCAGTCAGTAATAGTTTATTGAGTACCAAGTCTTCTATAATGAGTGCATGGGCAGGGCGTTCATTTAATTAATACAATGCATCTGCCTGACAGCAAGGAAATCAACAGAATCAACTGTATTGTTGTCACATCATGGTTTTACAAGTAAAATAAAGGGAAGATGGTGGGTGGTGGGGCAGACAAAGAAGATCAATGCAGGAAGAAATACCGGTTTAAAGCATTTTCCACAAATGGCACAAATAAAGGGCTTTCCCATGTAATCAAATGAACTCTTATCTTGGTTACATTTGCACAGTCAGATGAAAAGACACCCCATGCAGTGAGGATCCACTGTGTACAGAGCATGGAGCTACATGTGACGCAGCAACGCAAGAGATGTGGAAAAGAAAAGACAAGAAGAAGAGAAAGAGAACGCAGAAGGAAGCACACGAAACACTGACACGTCGTCACACACACACACACACACACACACACACACACACACACACACACACACACACACACACACACACACACACACACACACACACACACACACACACACACACACACACACACACACACACACACTCTCTCTCTCTCTCTCTCTCTTCCCAGCAAAGAAAGGCATTTTTTGTGTGTTTGCATGTAAAGTTTTCCCCTCCCTCTTTCTCTGCTTTAAAAAAGAGCGTACTGATTTCCCCCCACCCTCTCTCTCTCTCTCTCTCTCTCTCTCTCTCTCTCTCTCTCTCTCTCTCTCTCCCTCTCTCTCTTTCTTTTCTCTTCTTGCTTTAACAAACTCTCCTCCTTTCTGGGGGTCTCGGTTAGCGGGCCTGATTACCATGCTGCATGTGACTTTTCCCCTCTTGTCTCACTCTCTCTTCTTTCTAAAGGGTACTTAATAAAATTCTGAGTCTGGTCGGTGTGCGTGTGCGTGTGTGCGTGCGTGTGTGTGTGTGTGTGTGTGCGCCGTCTGTGTGAGAGTTTCCCCCTGTTTTGTCTCTCTCTCTCTAAAGGGTACTTAATAAAATGCAAGTCCTGTGAGCCGTTCCAATCACACACACACACACACACACACACACACACACACACACACACACACACACACACACACACACACACACACACACACACACACACACACACACACACACTTGCTTCACAGACTTCATTTCCATTAGACAAGAACATTGCACTTTCACCAACTAACTTAGACCTTAAGTTCATTCTCGACCCAATCCACTAAAGTACAGATCAGAGAGAGAGAGAGAGAGAGAGAGAGAGAGAGAGAGAGAGAGAGAGAGAGAGAGAGAGAGAGAGAGAGAGAGAGATTGTATGTGTGCATTATATTGCAAAGTGAGCCCTATTAATACACACCTACCACATGCAGAGCTTAACCACTTAAAGCCTATTAGTTGACCGGAGTCCCTCAGGGCTTCATACTAGTAACTCATACTTCTGTTTTCACTCTACATTCAGTGTCTTTGCTGGAAAAAGCTGATCTTCAAGCCCACAATGGGTCGCTCACGCATTGTGAGCTTATAAAAAGGTTTTCCCCACAATACGCACGCTGGTGTATAATATTGTCTAAAAGGTTTCCTCTTAAAAGTTAAATTAACACTCAGAATTGTGCAGTCCACAACTCCACATCTCCCCCCACTGTAGTAAAATGAACATACAGTATTATAATGATGATGTGGACTCAGTTTGGACTTGAGGGTTAGGGTTAGGAAAGCAACCGAAGAATGGGTTGCTTTCCTTATGCTTTTTAAAGACCCTTTATACGATCTTGCCATTCCTGCGGCAAGACTAATGGCCCTAGCTATTAATGAAACTCTTTGATTCTGAGGCCCAGAAATTAATCAGCGATAGAGAAAACGGAAGGCTAGATATTAAAAGTTTAAGTGGGGCTAAGTAATTAATTGCCCTCTTGGAGATCATTGACAAAGATAAACTCTCCCCGACTGAGATTCATTCCTGCTGATATACTGTACTGTCCCACACTGCAGAACGTCGGGAGGATGTGAATGGAACGCATGAGCTGATCTGAATGAAGGGGCAAGGGAAGGAAGGAAGGAAGGAAGGAAGGGAGGAAGGAAGGGAACGTATTATAGGACAATAGGTTGCTAAAAATGTTTTAACCACTAAAACCTATATTTTGTTAACTGGGGGTCTCCATCCACATCAAATCTCTGCCGAAAGCAGCCAAACTACAAGCTCACAACGTAGGTCGTGTGGATCGACTGTTGATCTATTTTATTTTCACAGAACATCTTCGGGCAAACACTGGCTCATGCGGTGAAATCTGTCCGGACACGGGTGTGGTATGAAACAGTGCAGGGGGTACAGGGGTACATATCAGCAGGTATATATATGCATGTGCCCACCCAGCAGTTACGCCACACCTGCTATAGGAATGGAGCTAGTTAATTTGTTATCGATAACGAGCACATTATCAATCGTGCTTATCGAGCCAGGTTCTTATCGAGCCCACTATCGAGCATTTTATATTCTTTTGTGGAAAGACAAAAGACCACAATAAATTCTGAACAGAACCAGTATTTTTACAGGGCCTTCAAATACAGTTATTTTCTAACAGACGGAAGGCAATTGACCTTTTGCCTTTTGGAAAATAAAATTGAAGAAACTGTTAACCATGGTTAATGTGTGTACTGTCACTTAAAAAGCGTAACTTTCTTTCCCCGGGAAGCGCTGATTGGCAGGTATCAATACACTCACTTTTAGACCGACATGTTTGTGCCAGCATGGATGATTACATTTATTTCTTGATCGCCTCTTGTCCCGACTGTTCAAACATGACGTCATGGAACTCTATGCTCGATAGCGGGGCCATTGTCAGCAAGGAACTTCATCGATGCTGGAAACACCTTCAAAAAAGTTGATTGGCCTGCCTGTGGCCATGAGCTGCCTATAAAGCGGGCTATTGAGATGTACTGTGAGAAGGTGGAGTATTTCACCACCGCAGCCCAACATCACATCACCATTGTTGTAATATTACAAGATGGGGCCTAGACGACATTGACAAGATCATTGCTCATTATAAACAGGCAGCAGACTATTACGAGGCAGATGAATCCACCCGTTTTGCAAACGAGTGCCTTCTCAAAGTCGTGACCTACACAGTTCAGCCGGAGCGGGACAGAGAAGTCATAGAGATTTATTATCAACCCGGTTAGAACTTTAGTACGGCGCTCTGTCACTTCTGTGTTTAGTCTCGCGTTGCCAGACTGTTGCTATAGCTCTCGCAATTTTCAGATGCTTCCGTCATACATTCTGGAGCAACGGAAGCTTTATCGTGCACGAGTACGCGATAAAGCGGAAGTGGGAGCCTCCTCCCCACTTCCGTTTCGTCTTTGCAGTCGCGCAAATGTATCCAAATATAAATAGTAGGCAGAAAAGCAAAAAAAAACATGAAATGTATAGATATTCTTTTAACCCATTCTTAACCCTGCTAGGTCTGCTATTTTTGAAAAATCGAAGAGCGACAGACATTTTTAGAATCTGATCTCAGGTCAGAATGGGTTAATCAGACCAGTGTGTGTCCAGTGGAAACCTCGTATGAATCTGATCTCAGGTCAGAATGGGTTAAATATATTTTTGTGAACGGAAATGACAAACAGATTACTCGGATTTCGGGAGGTGTAGTATGCGCATTCGGAGATTGTGAATAGTTGTTATATGGCTATGGACAACTTCTGTGCCGAAGTGTGAAGAAATGTTTCAAGCCTTCTCGAGAATGCAAGCTGAATCTTCTCGAAACCTAGAGGAACAGGACGTGGAAGCTTGAACTCATTTGTGGAGAAAGACCAGAGTGGACCAGCTGGTGGCTCACAAGCAGCATGCTTCTCCGCATCGAGAGAAGAAGAGAGAAGGATGAGAGTGACCTGTGCTGACCTCCAAGCATGCCACTGGCGCCTGCTTCAAGCCTTCACACCTTCCATGGTCTCCTTACCACGACTCCTTTCATCTTCACTTATAGTCCCGGCTCTCGCCAATATTGTCTTGCGAGGAAGAAATACATTTTTCTTAGTGCACGTCATGCCTGGAGGGTACATTAAGCACGGCGCGGTGTTGGTGCAATTAATGCAAACGTGGCAACCATCGGTACACCAAATATCTTTCCCACCAGCACACTGCTGTAGAAATGTTCTTATTTTTACCAAAAACAACACAAATGGTGTAACAATTGGACTGGAAACAGTGGATTGATTGGCTCTAAAGAGTATTGACTCCACAAAGCATATATGGCTGCATTGACTGGTGTTGATAATGATAACGGCTGATGACAGAGGTGGATCAAAAGGAATGACGCTTGCTTTGGATGGCAGTTTTTAACATAATGCAAAATAATACAAAAGATAAATTAGTCATACGGTCACATTTACCCTCGTGTTCTGAAAGTCTTACATCTGACAGTTCTTCTAAATTATCACTGTTAATACACACAATTTAAAACCTGTCTCCCAGTGGTTTCTTCCTCTCTCTCTCTCTCTCTCTCTCTCTCTCTCTCTGTCTCTCTCTCTCCCTGCATTAAATTATTCAGGGCCACTTGTGCAGCATGCTCGATTAAGTTTTCATTTCTGCAAATTACCGTTCAGCAATGCACCACGCTCTCCAATCATCACACAGCCTGTATACACCATACAAGATGTTTACCCGCTGTTACACATAGAGAGAGAGAGAGAGAGAGAGAGAGACAGGGACAGGGACAGAGAGACAGAAGGAGACAGAGACTGATGAAAGAGGAAGAGAGATTAGGAGTGAAAGGGGAAGAAAGCAGAGAAACAGATGGGGAGACTAAAAGGAGGAGAGAGAGAGAGAGAGAGAGAGAGGGAAGCGGAGGGTGACTATACTCTCTCATCTACTGTATGTGATGATGTGGTCTGATTATGTAAACAGTCAATATGTCCCATTAGGAAGAACAATGGAAGGGAGACCAAACAATTAACACCCAGTTAAAAAAACCTTCTGTCACTTCTGTCACCTCTCTCTCTCTCTCTCTCTCTCTCTCTCTCTCTCTCTCTCT
>NC_137873.1:1654311-1671811 GCF_963924005.1 Protomyctophum bolini | reverse complement strand
CAAGTTGTTACAAGTTACAAGTACAAGTTGTGTATGTGCCTGATACTGTCTTACTGTTTCCTGTTTCCGCTGTCCCTCAGATGTCCTCTCTCTCTCTCTCTCGGTCTCTCTCTCTCTCTGTCTCTCTCTGTCTCTCTCTCTCTCTCTCTCTCTCGGTCTCTCTCTCTCTCTCTCTCTCTCTCTCTCTCTCTCTCTCTCTCTCTCTCTCTCTCTCTCTCTCTCTCTCTGTCTCTCTCTCTCTCTCTGAGAGGGATGGGGGGGTGGGAGGCCATAGATCTCTCTATAACAGGTCTTATCTGCAGCCCGGGGGCTCTAATGAGGCATCATAAGGGGAACAGTTTGTAGCAGCGCTGCCGCGCTCCCCTTTTATTTGCCAAACCATATCTCTTCCTCTCCCCTCCTGACCCCGACCCCCCTCCCCCCCACCCCCGCCTCATCTCTCAATTGCCCCATCACTCTGCCACGCTCGCCGTTTCCCTCTCTCTCTCTCTCTCTCCATCCATCCCGTTTCCCCCTCCTCTCGTCTCTCTGTCTTTGTGGTTTCTCCTTATCGCTCCACTCATTGCCTTGTCGTTCACCCTCCATACTCTCTCTCTCTCTCTCTCTCTGGGTTGAATGCTATCTGTCCGTCCACATATTACCGTTGCTGTCGAGCAGAAACATTGTATCTCCATGTTTCAACTTTTTGTTTTATCCTAAATTGACTCTCTATATACTTTGAGCGTCACTAGTACTGAAAATTACAGATCTACAAGGGCACAATGTGTCGCGGCGCAACGCGCTGTGAGCTTGTAGATCGGCTATTTTCACAATTGTATTAAAATAATCACACTCGTGTCGTGTGAAGTGAGGGGCACCCAGATTTTGTTTTTAAATGGAAAATGATCAAGGTGTAGGCCTATTTATATCAGTCTTACGTTGTCATTTACTGCACTATACAAACATTAAAAGTCCATAGACTTGGCTGGCGATAGGGAATTTATAATTATAAGCTCTAAACAAACAGTAATAGTCCACAGACGTGGCTGCCGCATGACGTAATTTCGGAAAACACCATGCATTGGAAACGCCACGCCTAAAGAAAAAATAATAATAAAAAAGGAACGGTTTGGACATACAAGGTTTCCACCCGGCAGGGACGATAATTATGCCAACTCTCTCTCTCTCTCTGGGTTGAGTCCTATCTGTCCGTCTACATATGCTAACGCCATGCTGTAATTACAGCAGCTCTTAAATAAAGACACGCTCCTAAAGCTGTCGGGCAGCCCCACAACAACGCTGTCATAGATAGCTGTGGATTTATCACCTGATGGGGTGGGGTGGGGGGGGGGGGGGTTGAAGACAGGAGAGGAGAGACAGAGGGAGTGCACAAGAGATATGGTGGTGAGAGAGAGAGAGAGAGAGAGAGAGAGAAGCCACAATGGGAAAATGTAGAAACTGAAGCGTGTTATTTATACAGATGCTATGTTCATTGTTGACCTGGTTATCCAATAGTTTCAATGTGCGGATTATTATTTGGAGTACTAGATCAGTTTAGACTGATGTAGGTTGTTGCATGGTTTACCTGCTGTGGTCCTATAGATAGTTTAGACTGATGTAGGTTGTTGCATGGTTACCTGCTGTGGTCCTATAGATAGTTTAGACTGATGTAGGTTGTTGCATGGTTTACCTGCTGTGGTCCTAGATAGTTTAGACTGATGTAGGTTGTTGCATGGTTTACCTGCTGTGGTCCTAGATAGTTTAGACTGATGTAGGTTGTTGCATGGTTTACCTGCTGTGGTCCCAGATAGTTTAGACTGATGTAGGTTGTTGCATGGTTTACCTGCTGTGGTCCTATAGATAGTTTAGACTGATGTAGGTTGTTGCATGGTTTACCTGCTGTGGTCCTATAGATAGTTTAGACTGATGTAGGTTGTTGCATGGTTTACCTGCTGTGGTCCTATAGATAGTTTAGACTGATGTAGGTTGTTGCATGGTTTACCTGCTGTGGTCCTATAGATAGTTTAGACTGATGTAGGTTGTTGCATGGTTTACCTGCTGTGGTCCTATAGTTTAGACTGATGTAGGTTGTTGCATGGTTTACCTGCTGTGGTCCTATAGATAGTTTAGACTGATGTAGGTTGTTGCATGGTTTACCTGCTGTGGTCTATAGATAGTTTAGACTGATGTAGGTTGTTGCATGGTTTACCTGCTGTGGTCCTATAGATAGTTTAGACTGATGTAGGTTGTTGCATGGTTTACCTGCTGTGGTCCTATAGATAGTTTAGACTGATGGAGGTTGTTGCATGGTTTACCTGCTGTGGTCCTATAGATAGTTTAGACTGATGTAGGTTGTTGCATGGTTTACCTGCTGTGGTCCTATAGATAGTTTAGACTGATGGAGGTTGTTGCATGGTTTACCTGCTGTGGTCCTAGATAGTTTAGACTGATGTAGGTTGTTGCATGGTTTACCTGCTGTGGTCCTATAGATAGTTTAGACTGATGTAGGTTGTTGCATGGTTTACCTGCTGTGGTCCTATAGATAGTTTAGACTGATGTAGGTTGTTGCATGGTTTACCTGCTGTGGTCCTATAGATAGTTTAGACTGATGTAGGTTGTTGCATGGTTTACCTGCTGTGGTCCTAGATCGTTTAGACTGATGTAGGTTGTTGCATGGTTTACCTGCTGTGGTCCTATAGATAGTTTAGACTGATGTAGGTTGTTGCATGGTTTACCTGCTGTGGTCCTATAGATAGTTTAGACTGATGTAGGTTGTTGCATGGTTTGCCTGCTGTGGTCCTATAGATAGTTTAGACTGATGTAGGTTGTTGCATGGTTTACCTGCTGTGGTCCTATAGATAGTTTAGACTGATGTAGGTTGTTGCATGGTTTACCTGCTGTGGTCCTATAGATAGTTTAGACTGATGGAGGTTGTTGCATGGTTTACCTGCTGTGGTCCTATAGATAGTTTAGACTGATGTAGGTTGTTGCATGGTTTACCTGCTGTGGTCCTATAGATAGTTTAGACTGATGTAGGTTGTTGCATGGTTTACCTGCTGTGGTCCTATAGATAGTTTAGACTGATGGAGGTTGTTGCATGGTTTACCTGCTGTGGTCCTATAGATAGTTTAGACTGATGTAGGTTGTTGCATGGTTTACCTGCTGTGGTCCTATAGATAGTTTAGACTGATGGAGGTTGTTGCATGGTTTACCTGCTGTGGTCCTAGATAGTTTAGACTGATGTAGGTTGTTGCATGGTTTACCTGCTGTGGTCCCAGATAGTTTAGACTGATGTAGGTTGTTGCATGGTTTACCTGCTGTGGTCCTATAGATAGTTTAGACTGATGTAGGTTGTTGCATGGTTTACCTGCTGTGGTCCTAGATAGTTTAGACTGATGTAGGTTGTTGCATGGTTTACCTGCTGTGGTCCCAGATAGTTTAGACTGATGTAGGTTGTTGCATGGTTTACCTGCTGTGGTCCTAGATAGTTTAGACTGATGTAGGTTGTTGCATGGTTTACCTGCTGTGGTCCCAGATAGTTTAGACTGATGTAGGTTGTTGCATGGTTTACCTGCTGTGGTCCTATAGATAGTTTAGACTGATGTAGGTTGTTGCATGGTTTACCTGCTGTGGTCCTATAGATAGTTTAGACTGATGTAGGTTGTTGCATGGTTTACCTGCTGTGGTCCTATAGTTTAGACTGATGTAGGTTGTTGCATGGTTTACCTGCTGTGGTCCTATAGATAGTTTAGACTGATGTAGGTTGTTGCATGGTTTACCTGCTGTGGTCTATAGATAGTTTAGACTGATGTAGGTTGTTGCATGGTTTACCTGCTGTGGTCCTATAGATAGTTTAGACTGATGTAAGTTGTTGCATGGTTTACCTGCTGTGTCCTATAGATAGTTTAGACTGATGTAGGTTGTTGCATGGTTTACCTGCTGTGGTCCTATAGATAGTTTAGACTGATGGAGGTTGTTGCATGGTTTACCTGCTGTGGTCCTATAGATAGTTTAGACTGATGTAGGTTGTTGCATGGTTTACCTGCTGTGGTCCTATAGATAGTTTAGACTTATAGTTGTTGCATGGTTTACCTGCTGTGGTCCTATAGATAGTTTAGACTGATGTAGGTTGTTGCATGGTTTACCTGCTGTGGTCCTATAGTTTAGACTGATGTAGGTTGTTGCATGGTTTACCTGCTGTGGTCTATAGATAGTTTAGACTGATGTAGGTTGTTGCATGGTTTACCTGCTGTGGTCCTATAGATAGTTTAGACTGATGTAAGTTGTTGCATGGTTTACCTGCTGTGGTCCTATAGATAGTTTAGACTGATGTAGGTTGTTGCATGGTTTACCTGCTGTGGTCCTATAGTTTAGACTGATGTAGGTTGTTGCATGGTTTACCTGCTGTGGTCCTATAGATAGTTTAGACTGATGTAAGTTGTTGCATGGTTTACCTGCTGTGGTCCTATAGATAGTTTAGACTGATGTAGGTTGTTGCATGGTTTACCTGCTGTGGTCCTATAGATAGTTTAGACTGATGTAAGTTGTTGCATGGTTTACCTGCTGTGGTCCTATAGATAGTTTAGACTGATGTAAGTTGTTGCATGGTTTACCTGCTGTGGTCTATAGATAGTTTAGACTGATGTAGGTTGTTGCATGGTTTACCTGCTGTGGTCCTATAGATAGTTTAGACTGATGTAAGTTGTTGCATGGTTTACCTGCTGTGGTCCTATAGATAGTTTAGACTGATGTAGGTTGTTGCATGGTTTACCTGCTGTGGTCCTATAGTTTAGACTGATGTAGGTTGTTGCATGGTTTACCTGCTGTGGTCCTAGATAGTTTAGACTGATGTAGGTTGTTGCATGGTTTACCTGCTGTGGTCCTATAGATAGTTTAGACTGATGGAGGTTGTTGCATGGTTTACCTGCTGTGGTCCTATAGATAGTTTAGACTGATGTAGGTTGTTGCATGGTTTACCTGCTGTGGTCCTATAGGTAGTTTAGACTGATGTAGGTTGTTGCATGGTTTACCTGCTGTGGTCCTATAGATAGTTTAGACTGATGTAGGTTGTTGCATGGTTTACCTGCTGTGGTCCTATAGATAGTTTAGACTGATGTAGGTTGTTGCATGGTTTACCTGCTGTGGTCCTATAGGTAGTTTAGACTGATGTAGGTTGTTGCATGGTTTACCTGCTGTGGTCCTATAGATAGTTTAGACTGATGTAGGTTGTTGCATGGTTTACCTGCTGTGGTCCTATAGATAGTTTAGACTGATGTAGGTTGTTGCATGGTTTACCTGCTGTGGTCCTATAGATAGTTTAGACTGATGTAGGTTGTTGCATGGTTTACCTGCTGTGGTCCTAACTAGTTTAGACTGATGTAGGTTGTTGCATGGTTTACCTGCTGTGGTCCTATAGATAGTTTAGACTGATGTAGGTTGTTGCATGGTTTACCTGCTGTGGTCCTATAGATAGTTTAGACTGATGTAGGTTGTTGCATGGTTTACCTGCTGTGGTCCTATAGATAATTTAGACTGATGTAGGTTGTTGCATGGTTTACCTGCTGTGGTCCTATAGATAGTTTAGACTGATGTAGGTTGTTGCATGGTTTACCTGCTGTGGTCCTATAGATTGTTTAGACTGATGTAGGTTGTTGCATGGTTTACCTGCTGTGGTCCTATAGATTGTTTAGACTGATGTAGGTTGTTGCATGGTTTACCTGCTGTGGTCCTATAGATTGTTTAGACTGATGTAGGTTGTTGCATGGTTTACCTGCTGTGGTCCTATAGATAGTTTAGACTGATGTAGGTTGTTGCATGGTTTACCTGCTGTGGTCCTAACTAGTTTAGATTGATGTAGGTTGTTGCATGGTTTACCTGCTGTGGTCCTAACTAGTTTAGACTGATGTAGGTTGTTGCATGGTTTACCTGCTGTGGTCCTATAGATAGTTTAGACTGATGTAGGTTGTTGCATGGTTTACCTGCTGTGGTCCTATAGATAGTTTAGACTGATGTAGGTTGTTGCATGGTTTACCTGCTGTGGTCCTATAGATAGTTTAGATTGATGTAGGTTGTTGCATGGTTTACCTGCTGTGGTCCTAACTAGTTTAGACTGATGTAGGTTGTTGCATGGTTTACCTGCTGTGGTCCTATAGATAGTTTAGACTGATGTAGGTTGTTGCATGGTTTACCTGCTGTGGTCCTATAGATAGTTTAGACTGATGTAGGTTGTTGCATGGTTTACCTGCTGTGGTCCTATAGATAGTTTAGACTGATGTAGGTTGTTGCATGGTTTACCTGCTGTGGTCCTAAATAGTTTCCTGAGGCGCGGTGTCTCTGAATCGATGCATGTGTTTATACCTCGTAAGTCACTCTGGTCATCAGAGGGTCTGCTAAATGCCCCACATTGTACATTTAGAGGAGTGTGTGTGTGTGTGTGTGTGTGTGTGTGTGTGGGGGGGGGGGGGGGGGGGGGGTCAGAGAGGGACACGAAGGAGAGAGAGGCGGCGAGAGACGGGAGAAAGGGAGGCGTGTAAAATAGATGTGGCAAAAGAAATGGAGATGGATGAATGGAAGCAACAGAGGTGTGCAGGGGGATGGACAGACAGTTTTATCCCACGATTTTCTGTATGAGCCTTGTACGGTGAAGTGAGAGGGAGTCGAGGTTCCAAGTGGGAGGTAGAAGTAGAAGGGTACGGGGATTGTTTTTATTTACCTAAATCATTCATTCATCTCGTCTTGTTGTTGTTATTGGGTGAGTATGTGCTCACCGTTATGTACGTATGGAGAAAAACATGCATATAATGTAGTGTATATTTCCCTGTCTATGAATACCCCATCTGTTGAATAAACCTTTCAAATGCAAAAGAAGTATAAGGATTTAAAAAAAAACTAAACCTAAACCAAACACAGCAAGTCTCCTCCGTAAAGCCATTTCCCCTCATCAGCAGCACAAAGGCCTCCATTGAGCCCACAGGTCATCCATCCATAAAGGCTGTCTGTCTGTTAGAATAGGACGGCTAAAGTCAATATTATCCAGGTATATCCTTTTCTTTATACTCTTTCTATACCAAACCTATGTGTGTGCGTATAATATGTGTATTATGGCCTAATGTATACACAATATATCATGGATCTGTCTGTCTGTAATGTCTGCCCTTGAAACGAGACGGACTCCCTGCTGAATGGATTCAGAGTTGGGGAGGTTTTTCCTTTCCCGTTGTTTTCATTTTCATTTTAAGCTTCATCCTCCATCCTGGCTCTTCATCTGCCGATCATGCTCATCATCGACCTGATCATCATCATCATCATCATCATCATCATCATCACCACCACGGGAATCATTAGCATCCTCTTGGCCAACAGTAAAGGTCGTTGCAGACTGCTGCGTTCTTTAAGGTCGTTGCAGACCGCTGCGTTCTTTAAGGTCGTTGCAGACCGCTGCGTTCTTTAAGGTCGTTGCAGACTGCTGCGTTCTTTAAGGTCGTTGCAGACTGCTGCGTTCTTTAAGGTCGTTGCAGACTGCTGCGTTCTTTAAGGTCGTTGCAGACCGCTGTGTTCTTTAAGGTCGTTGCAGACCGCTGCGTTCTTTAAGGTCGTTGCAGACCGCTACGTTCTTTAAGGTCGTTGCAGACCGCTGTGTTCTTTAAGGTCGTTGCAGACCGCTGCGTTCTTTAAGGTCGTTGCAGACCGCTGCGTTCTTTAAGGTCGTTGCAGACCGCTACGTTCTTTAAGGTCGTTGCAGACTGCTGCGTTCTTTAAGGTCGTTGCAGACCGCTGCGTTCTTTAAGGTCGTTGCAGACCGCTGCGTTCTTTAAGGTCGTTGCAGACCGCTGTGTTCTTTAAGGTCGTTGCAGACTGCTGCATTCTTTAAGGTCGTTGCAGACTGCTGCGTTCTTTAAGGTCGTTGCAGACCGCTGCGTTCTTTAAGGTCGTTGCAGACCGCTGTGTTCTTTAAGGTCGTTGCAGACTGCTGCGTTCTTTAAGGTCGTTGCAGACCGCTGCGTTCTTTAAGGTCGTTGCAGACCGCTGTGTTCTTTAAGGTCGTTGCAGACCGCTGCGTTCTTTAAGGTCGTTGCAGACCGCTGTGTTCTTTAAGGTCGTTGCAGACCGCTGCGTTCTTTAAGGTCGTTGCAGACTGCTGCGTTCTTTAAGGTCGTTGCAGACCGCTGTGTTCTTTAAGGTCGTTGCAGACTGTTGCGTTCTTTAAGGTCGTTGCAGACCGCTACGTTCTTTAAGGTCGTTGCAGACCGCTGCGTTCTTTAAGGTCGTTGCAGACTGCTGCGTTCTTTAAGGTCGTTGCAGACCGCTGCGTTCTTTAAGGTCGTTGCAGACCGCTGTGTTCTTTAAGGTCGTTGCAGACCGCTGCGTTCTTTAAGGTCGTTGCAGACCGCTGTGTTCTTTAAGGTCGTTGCAGACTGCTGCGTTCTTTAAGGTCGTTGCAGACCGCTGCGTTCTTTAAGGTCGTTGCAGACCGCTGCGTTCTTTAAGGTCGTTGCAGACCGCTGTGTTCTTTAAGGTCGTTGCAGACCGCTGTGTTCTTTAAGGTCGTTGCAGACTGCTGCGTTCTTTAAGGTCGTTGCAGACCGCTGTGTTCTTTAAGGTCGTTGCAGACTGCTGCGTTCTTTAAGGTCGTTGCAGACCGCTGCGTTCTTTAAGGTCGTTGCAGACCGCTGCGTTCTTTAAGGTCGTTGCAGACCGCTGTGTTCTTTAAGGTCGTTGCAGACCGCTGCGATCTTTAAGGTCGTTGCAGACCGCTGCGTTCTTTAAGGTCGTTGCAGACCGCTGCGTTCTTTAAGGTCGTTGCAGACTGCTGCGTTCTTTAAGGTCGTTGCAGACCGCTGTGTTCTTTAAGGTCGTTGCAGACTGTTGCGTTCTTTAAGGTCGTTGCAGACCGCTACGTTCTTTAAGGTCGTTGCAGACCGCTGCGTTCTTTAAGGTCGTTGCAGACCGCTGCGTTCTTTAAGGTCGTTGCAGACTGCTGCGTTCTTTAAGGTCGTTGCAGACCGCTGCGTTCTTTAAGGTCGTTGCAGACCGCTGCGTTCTTTAAGGTCGTTGCAGACCGCTGCGTTCTTTAAGGTCGTTGCAGACCGCTGCGTTCTTTAAGGTCGTTGCAGACCGCTGTGTTCTTTAAGGTCGTTGCAGACCGCTGCGTTCTTTAAGGTCGTTGCAGACCGCTGTGTTCTTTAAGGTCGTTGCAGACCGCTGTGTTCTTTAAGGTCGTTGCAGACTGCTGCGTTCTTTAAGGTCGTTGCAGACCGCTGCGTTCTTTAAGGTCGTTGCAGACCGCTGCGTTCTTTAAGGTCGTTGCAGACCGCTGCGTTCTTTAAGGTCGTTGCAGACTGCTGCGTTCTTTAAGGTCGTTGCAGACCGCTGCGTTCTTTAGTCTTCTTTCGACGTTTGTCCAGAAAAAAACGCAGGCGCATCTGCAGAACCTTAACTCTGTATTCCAGGCAGCAGTGTTCCTCCTCCAGGTCTCTCTCTCTCTCTGTATTAGAATGTTATTGTCGTTTTGTTTTTAATAAACTACTTTTAAAACTCAATTTTCCCTCTCATTCTCCCTCCCTCCTCTTCTCCCCTCCTCCCCTCCTCTCTCCCCTCCCCTCCCCTCCTCCCCTCCTCTCTCCCTCCCCTCCTCCCCTCCTCTCTCCCTCCTCCCCTCCTCCCCTCCTCTCTCCCTCCTCCCCTCCCCTCCTCCCTCTCTCTCTGCTGATAATCTATCAGCTGTAGCAGCAGTACAGATTGATCAGCCTGTAAAGGCACTGCTGTGTGCTGCTGATGTAGCACTAACCTCCGCTGAATAGTGAGCAGTCTCTCTCTGTGTGTGTGTGTGTGTGTGTGTGTGTGTGTGTGTGTGTGTGTGTGTGTGTGCGTGCGTGCGACAGCAAGGGAAAGTGGAGGGACATTTTTTTTAATATATTAATCGTGCAGGGAAAAGGGGATGAGAGTGGTGAGGACAGACCCATCTGACACACACACACGCTCTCTCTCTCTCTCTCTCTCTCACATAGGGAGAGCTACGTATACATTCTAATGGCCCAAGGGGGCTAGACATAGACACTTCCCTATGCCCCCCCCACCCACACACACACACACACACACACACACACACACACACACACACACACTATGACGAAGCAAGGCAATTCATCGCTAATCACTAGACTTCCAAATGTTGTATTCATCTGGATATCCTATATATGATTATAGATTTCTGCGTCTGCGTGTGCGTCTGCGTGTGCATGTGTGTGTGTGTGTGTGTGTGTGTAGCGGTGAGAGCTTTGCGCTCTAAGCAGACATAAACCAGTGTTTAATTGTTTGGGGATGGTGTGTTGATTAGCCACAAGGTGATTGCATTTCTCTCTCTCTCTATCTCTTTTTTGGTCTCTGTATTTCTCTCTGCATTCCTTCCCCCCAGGAGACGCGACAGACAGAGGAGAGAGAGAGAGAGAGAGAGAGAGGAGAGAGAGAGAGAGAGAGAGAGAGAGAGAGAGAGAGAGAGAGAGAGAGAGAGAGAGAGAGAGAGAGAGAGAGAGCAGAATCTTCCAAAGATGGAAAGAAAGAATAGTCAAAGAATCACAAGAAGCCACTGCAGTGGTTTCTATATCTACAGAACATTGTTTGAGGGTGTCTGTGTGTATAGTAGTAAGTAGTAAGAAGCACTTTGGACAAAACTTATTTTTGACATAAAATATCCTGCACATTTGCTGAAATGTACATTTTCGCTGAAAATACAATGAGCTCACAGTGCGATGATGATCTGCTATTAACTGCCAATGTTTTCCCCCACGGTAGGATTTAAGTGGAAAGATTCTCTCACAGAAACATTGTACTGTAGTTTCTTTGATAGGTCGTATATGTACATATGGGACTATTTATTACTATTACCGTTTCACATCACAAAATCTGAATTATATCAATGCGAATGTCAATAATAAATAAAAACATATTTTGCATAAATTATTCCAGGTAAAAATGCATTCTTCAACAGTAATTACAGCATTCCATTTGTTTGCATTATGTTTTATTTATTCCGATGTGGATGTTCATGTGTGCGAGCATGTTTGCACGTGCGCTGTGTGTGTGTGTGTGTGTGTGTGTGTGTGTGTCTCTGTGTGTGTGTGTGTGTGTGTGTGTGTGTGTGTGTGTGTGTGTGTGTGTGTGGTGTGTGTGTGTGTGTGTGTGTGGTCTTCAAACCCCTCCTTAGGGGACTCTTCTAGACCAAAAAAAGAAGAGAGGAGACGAGAGTGGAGAAGGAGACAAGAAAGGGATGAGAGAGAGAGCGACAGAGGAGAGAGACGGAGAGAGAGAGAGGAGAGAGAGAGAGAGAGAGAGAGAGAGAGAGAGAGAGAGAGAGAGAGAGAGAGAGGTGACAAGGCTTCAGGGACAGACAAGCACATGAATAATTATCAACACTTCTGATGGACAGATTAGGGGGGAAAATGAAGAGAGAAAGCCAGAGAGAGAGAGAGAGAGAGAGAGTGAGAGAGGGAGGAGGAGGAGGAGGGAGAGGAAGCGAGATTGAAAGCAGAGGAAGGAGAGGAAATAAAAGAGACAAACAGAAAGAGAATAGGGGAAAAGCAAGAGAGCGAGAGAGAGAGGAGAGAGAGAGAGGAGAAGAAAGCAAGTGAAGGGTGTGGAAGGGCCCACACACTGGAGTCTTTGATCCTAACAAACCCCCTCTCACCCTGACACCACCATGCCATCTGGGGCCTGCACACGCGCACGTGTGTGTGTGTGTGTGTGTGTGTGTGTGTGTCTACGTGTGTGAGCGAGAGCGACAGAGAGAGAAACAAACGCTGTAAGAGATACGTATACACGGTATACCAGCACCTATATATGCATTGTTTCAAAGGTCTTAAGCGGTTATTGTGTTTCAGACGACGGTGTCCTATGTCCCCAGACATGTTATTTCCGGGCGCAGGACAAATCAGGCCTGATTTGACCGTGGTGGTCAGTTATAGCGGAACTCATGCAGGGTCTGTCGGACGCAGTATGTATAGTCCTGTATTTCAGTGGTGGAAAGTAACTAAGTACATTTACTTAAGTACAATTCGGAGGTATTTGTACTTCCAGTACTTTTACTTCTACTCCACAACATCTCAGGTCCAAATATTGTACTTTTACTATTATACTTTTACTCCCTATAATTAGATTTTTAAACTCTTGAGAGTGTGAGGAATTGTGCACAAGATCTTATCCAACAAAATATTATTTAGTTTTGGGTCTGTGAGGCTAAATAATGTCATCAAATGGTGGTCTGTGGCTCAAATGCAGGATAAATAATGGGTGTTGAAATGAAAAGGGTTGAAAACCCACTGCTCTATACAGTGCCTCTAGGACAGGACCGTCCTCAGAGCACCCTGACCGCTCAGTGCCTCTATATGTCCACATTCTTTCTGGTGTTTTTTGCCAGGTGATTGAAAAAGCGCCTGGACTATGGGGTGCATTTCCACCCACCACTACTGACGGCGTCATCAGTAGTCGTGTCAAAAGTATAGCGGACCGTCAAAGTGGCGCGTTTTGAGCTTTTGGATCCGTTACTTTTGCTGCTTTTGAATGTGAATCCTGAAAAGTACGTTTTCAACTCGACAGAGACGGAAGGTCATATTATTAACACACTGACGTGCATACACACACAAGCGGAAACACGCACATGCACACGCACACACACACACACACACACACACACACACACACACACACACCACACACACACACACACACAAGTGTGCCATTTAAAGCCGTATCCTCCTCTTTCCTTCCTCACAGCACTCTGTCCATCTGCGTTGACTTTTACATGTTCTTTTTGTCCTTTTCGTCACTCTCTCTTCCTGTTCTAGGATCAGCCTCCAGACGCACCTGCTTGTCATTATCACAGCCAGCATGCAGCACTTTGCAGCTTATATACACACCACTGGCAACACGGGCGTGCGTGCGTGTCTGTGCGTGTCTGTGCGTGTGTGTGTGTATATATATGTATTGAGGAAGGACCAGCATGCACCTTCTTGGCGTGTGTGTGTCGGCCCCCCCGCGTGGCAGACAGCGCGGTGCGCGGGGTCAGGGAGGCTGCCCCCCCCCCACCCACTGACTGGTTGTCACTGACGACCAGCCATTACCGGAGATCACACAACCTACACCGCTATGCCAGGTCACCAGACATGAGACCTCATGCGCTCACATGCACAGCCGCATGCGCACACACAAACACAAACACACGCATTTTCAGAAATTAAAGTGCCATTTTGGTGTCGGAAAAAGGACCAGCATGCACCTTGTTGGTGGTGCTAATCATTTCTTTCCCCACTATGGTTGGTATACTGTTCAAGATATTTTATTTAATATCTTTGCATGTTTGTACATGCAAAGATATTAAATAAAACAAAATATTTTAAAACTCACTTACAAGAAGAAAGTATATACCTGGTGTCCTTCCTTGGAAGTCTTATAGGATTGAGTCAATATACTGTTAATACTGTTAAGAAACGAGGTCTAGCCTTTGGCAGTACACAACCCCACCACAGCCTGTAGTCGCGAGAGAACGCTTTCAACAGTGTGATGTGATGTGTGTGTGTGTGTGTGTGTGTGTGTGTGTGTGTGTGTGTGTGTGTGTGTGTGTGTGTGTGTGATTCACTGTATAGTCTTTCCTCAGCGTGACTTTTGGGGTTGTTGACACATGCAGCATGTAGCGCGGTGCACTAATAAACCCACCAAGGCCCTGAAGATGCTACGAGCTAACAGAGGCCTGAGCTATAGCGACCGCCGCTGTGGTGTGGTGGTCCCCGTGGTCATTAAAGCCATGTGATTCCCTGCAATATGCTGCCATGGAGAACAAGGAAGAGCAAACAAGGAGGTAGCGCTAAAGGCTATCCCTGTGGTCTGATCGCTTTGTTGGGCTTTTTCTTTCATTTAAGGCCCGTTGCTTGTTTGGTTCCTCTGTTCACTCTCTGGAGATCCGAGTACATCGGTGACGCTAAGAGGAAATAGAGCACGATGAAGGAGAAAAAAGCCGAAGATCGGAATATATGTATTCATGTCTGTCTGATGGAAAGTTACGGTGTGATTGCAAAATACTTTTAGACACACGGTTCAATATAGTTTTGCAGTGATTGGACAAAACATGTCATGATTAATTATTAGTCTGATTTGTGTTATGCCACACCCATTGTAATTGCATTCATAGTGCAATCCAGAGCGATTTACAGTAAGCAGGAACAAACAACATGGGAACATCATATAAGGTCTATCTGAATGATTTCAATGAATCTTTCAGGGTACTGTATGTAGACCTGTCCTGCATGTTTTGTAATGTTTGGCCCAACGGCTATTCATATGCTGAGCCACGCCCTTTTGGCCTAGTATAGGCTACTAATGATCCACACAAGATTTGGTAGTAATTAGACAAGGCTTTAACAGGAGATGTCCAAAATGACCTTTTCAATAAGTCAGGGGTCTAGGTGTAGACTGGAACCCACCTATGCTTTCTATGGCATAGGCAGAGCCATCTAATAGAAGAGTTACGATATAGAGGGGCAGAAACCAAGCGCTCGAGCTCTGTTCATGCAGCCTAAACTGAAACAAGCTGGAGTTGGAAATACATTGTTTTCAACGAGGGCGGCGCAAATAAGAGCTATTTTAAGCATGTGTGCAACATGACAACTGTTTTAAAGTATTGTACAGTAACAACTAAAGTCTCTTTAATGTTTATGTTGTATACTATTACTACAAAAACAATCTAAAGTAAAGGGATTTAGGATAATTAAAGCTGGGGCTGTTGCCTGAGTCCAATGCATTTCTGCCTACTTCCGGTCCCAGTTGGTTGCATCCTGCTCAATAGAAGTCTATGTAGGAGAGCCGCCATTGGGACTGAAGTCCCATGAAGTGAACGCAGTTTGCGTAACTCTGTCTATATCTAAGGCTCTGGACATATGCGGCTCCCGGCAGGATCCGCCGGGAGAAACTATAGACGCAGCTGCGCGACATGAGATTAATTCATTAGAGCGACAGAGAGAGAGAGGAGTGTGTGTGCGTGTCTCTGTCAATTTAACAAAGGTGCAGACGATCAGAAATCAGCAGAGAGAGTGAGCGAAGTTTGCGCTATACTGTATGCCGAATTGAAGTGGGCTCGGCCCCAGACAACAATTGAATAATTTATGATTGTAATTTTCTTACGGGTGATTTCCGAGACCTGACCTGTGTGAGTATTGGGTGGTTTGTCTAGTCTGAGACCTGACCTGTGTGTGAGTAGTGGGTGGTTTGTCTAGTCTGAGACCTGACCTGTGTGTGTGAGTAGTGGGTGGTTTGTCTAGTCTGAGACCTGACCTGTGTGAGTAGTGGGTGGTTTGTCTAGTCTGAGACCTGACCTGTGTGTGTGAGTAGTGGGGTGGTTTGTCTTGAGAACTGCCCCTAAAAGTGAGCAGTAGAGAGGAGAGCGTTATACAAATTGACTTCAGCTTGGATCACTTATACAAACTCAGCAATGATAACAAACCATGACATTAAATCTTGCAAGCGTGAATGGATGATTATTGGCTTGGCCGGTGTTTAAAAAATAATTTGATAGATTATTCAATTAAATACTTCTCATGTGTCACATGATCATTTCCCTGTGAATTTCAGCTATTCAGGGAAGGAAGCAATTGATGTCTGCCCTTATGAAGACAACGATTGGCTGTAGTAAGCACTTGCATGCACACATATATATATACACACACACATGCACGTGCGCACACGCACACACACACACCCCTCCCAAGTGGGGTGTATAGAGAATCAATATGTCTTTGAATGAGGGTCAGAAGGGTTGTCTGCCCAGGGAGAGCTGACAGATTTGCTCTCTTTTGCTCTGCTAAGCCTCTGACACACACACACACACACACACGCACACACGCACACACGCACACACACACACCACACACACACACACACACACACACCACACACACACACACAGAGACACACGGAGAAGCAGATGGAAAGGCACACAGCCACAGATAGACACACACACACACACACACACACACACACAGAAACAGACACACAAATACACCCACAAAGGGCGCTGTACCTCCAGGAAGGCAGAATTCCCAGCATTTTGCCGCAGGGGTGTGATATTAGACGTTCCACATTGAAATGAACCTTTCCGCGCACCCGGCAGGAATCCTGTGTCTGTGTGTGTACATGTGTGTGTGTGTGTGTGTGTGTGCGTGTATGTGTGTGTGTGTGTGTGTGTGTGTGTGTGTGTGTGTGTGTGTGTGTGTGTGTGTGTGTGTGTGTGTGTGTGTGTGTGTGTGTGTGTTTGTGTGCGTGTGTGCGTGCGTGTTCGGGGCTGGACAGGCATAGAGGGCTTAACTACACCCCTGGCAGGTGTAAAATGCAGCTTAACTCAGAGCTAGGACATACATGTACACACACGAACGCATGCACGCACACACGCACGCACGCACACACACACCCACTGACAGAAAGACACACGCAGACATGAAAGAGAGAAAAAAGTATATAAAGACATAAATGGAAGCTAAATTGCTACGCTCGTGAACCCGTCGTGTACACGTGCATGTGTCCATACACTGCCAGGATAATTCTATCTCTCTATCTCTCTCTCTCTGACGCACACGCGTGTGTGTGCACACACACACGCACACATGTGCACGCACCACACACACACGCACGCACGCACGCACGCACACACGCACGCACACATCATGCAGTGATGAAAGTGAGCAACGGGTAAAGACAAGAGCCGTTTTGATCTTGAAGAGCCAGGGTGTGTATTCTTACTGCTTGTGTGTGTGTGTGTGTGTGTGTGTGTGTGTGTGTGTGTGTGTGTGTGTGTGTGTGTGTGTGTGTGGGGGACTACACATATAGTCCAGCACGGGAAAGTCCTCATCTGTCTTTGAAGTGTCCGTACAATCCCCTTCTGCCCTGTCTCCATCCATATGGACAGTATAGCCTGTAATACACACAGCTACACATCCCCTTCTGCCCTGTCTCCATCCATATGACAGTAGCCTGTAATACACACAGCTACACATCCCCTTCTGCCCTGTCTCCATCCATATGACAGTAGCCTGTGTATACACACAGCTACACATCCCCTTCTGCCCTGTCTCCATCCATATGACAGTAGCCTGTGTATACACACAGCTACACATCCCCTTCTGCCCTGTCTCCATCCATATGACAGTAGCCTGTGTATACACACAGCTACACATCCCCTTCTGCCCTGTCTCCATCCATATGACAGTAGCCTGTGTATACACACAGCTACACATCCCCTTCTTGCCCTGTCTCCATCCATATGACAGTAAGGCCTGTATACACACAGCTACGCATCGCAGCAACTGCAATTGTTAGCATAGCGTATGTATCTGCGGCGGTGGCTCAGGGGTAGAGTGCCTGGATGGGAACCGTCAAGGTTGCCAGTTCGAACCCGGGCTCCCCCAGAGTTACTGTCGAAGTGTCCTTGAGCAAGACACTGAACCCCCTAATTGCTCCCGATGTGCTAGTTGGTGCCTTGCAT
>NC_137873.1:1651362-1654111 GCF_963924005.1 Protomyctophum bolini | reverse complement strand
GCTCTTAAATAAAGACACGCTCCTAAAGCTGTCGGGCAGCCCCACAACAACGCTGTCATAGATAGCTGTGGATTTATCACCTGATGGGGTGGGGTGGGGGGGGGGGGGGGGGGTGAAGACAGGAGAGGAGAGACAGAGGGAGTGCACAAGAGATATGGTGGTGAGAGAGAGAGAGAGAGAGAGAGAGAAGCCACAATGGGAAAATGTAGAAACTGAAGCGTGTTATTTATACAGATGCTATGTTCATTGTTGACCTGGTTATCCAATAGTTTCAATGTGCGGATTATTATTTGGAGTACTAAATAGTTTAGACTGATGTAGGTTGTTGCATGGTTTACCTGCTGTGGTCCTATAGATAGTTTAGACTGATGTAGGTTGTTGCATGGTTTACCTGCTGTGGTCCTATAGATAGTTTAGACTGATGTAGGTTGTTGCATGGTTTACCTGCTGTGGTCCTATAGATAGTTTAGACTGATGTAGGTTGTTGCATGGTTTACCTGCTGTGGTCCCAGATAGTTTAGACTGATGTAGGTTGTTGCATGGTTTACCTGCTGTGTTCCTATAGATAGTTTAGACTGATGTAGGTTGTTGCATGGTTTACCTGCTGTGGTCCAAGATAGTTTAGACTGATGTAGGTTGTTGCATGGTTTACCTGCTGTGGTCCTAGATAGTTTAGACTGATGGAGGTTGTTGCATGGTTTACCTGCTGTGGTCCTATAGATAGTTTAGACTGATGTAGGTTGTTGCATGGTTTACCTGCTGTGGTCCTAGATAGTTTAGACTGATGTAGGTTGTTGCATGGTTTACCTGCTGTGGTCCTAGATATAGTTTAGACTGATGTAGGTTGTTGCATGGTTTACCTGCTGTGGTCCTATAGATAGTTTAGACTGATGTAGGTTGTTGCATGGTTTACCTGCTGTGGTCCTATAGATAGTTTAGACTGATGTAGGTTGTTGCATGGTTTACCTGCTGTGGTCCTATAGATAGTTTAGACTGATGTAGGTTGTTGCATGGTTTACCTGCTGTGGTCCTATAGATAGTTTAGACTGATGTAGGTTGTTGCATGGTTTACCTGCTGTGGTCCTATAGATAGTTTAGACTGATGTAGGTTGTTGCATGGTTTGCCTGCTGTGGTCCTATAGATAGTTTAGACTGATGTAGGTTGTTGCATGGTTTACCTGCTGTGGTCCTATAGATAGTTTAGACTGATGTAGGTTGTTGCATGGTTTACCTGCTGTGGTCCTATAGATAGTTTAGACTGATGTAGGTTGTTGCATGGTTTACCTGCTGTGGTCCTATAGATAGTTTAGACTGATGTAGGTTGTTGCATGCAGGTTTACCTGCTGTGGTCCTAGATAGTTTAGACTGATGTAGGTTGTTGCATGGTTTACCTGCTGTGGTCCTAGATATAGTTTAGACTGATGTAGGTTGTTGCATGGTTTACCTGCTGTGGTCCTATAGATAGTTTAGACTGATGGAGGTTGTTGCATGGTTTACCTGCTGTGGTCCTATAGATAGTTTAGACTGATGTAGGTTGTTGCATGGTTTACCTGCTGTGGTCCTAGATAGTTTAGACTGATGTAGGTTGTTGCATGGTTTACCTGCTGTGGTCCTATAGATAGTTTAGACTGGTCTAGGTTGTTGCATGGTCGATGCATGTGTTTATACCTCGTAAGTCACTCTGGTCGTCAGAGGGTCTGCTAAATGCCCCACATTGTACATTTAGAGGAGTGTGTGTGTGTGTGTGTGTGTGTGTGTGGGGGGGGAGGGTCAGAGAGGGACACGAAGGAGAGAGAGGCGGCGAGAGACGGGAGAAAGGGAGGCGTGTAAAATAGATGTGGCAAAAGAAATGGAGATGGATGAATGGAAGCAACAGAGGTGTGCAGGGGGATGGACAGACCGTTTTATCCCACGATTTTCTGTATGAGCGTTGTACGGTGAAGTGAGAGGGAGTCGAGGTTCCAAGTGGGAGGTAGAAGTAGAAGGGTACGGGGATTGTTTTTATTTACCTAAATCATTCATTCATCTCGTCTTGTTGTTGTTATTGGGTGAGTATGTGCTCACCGTTATGTACGTATGGAGAAAAACATGCATATAATGTAGTGTATATTTCCCTGTCTATGAATACCCCATCTGTTGAATAAACCTTTCAAATGCAAAAGAAGTATAAGGATTTAAAAAAAACTAACCTAAACCAAACACAGCAAGTCTCCTCCGTAAAGCCATTTCCCCTCATCAGCAGCACAAAGGCCTCCATTGAGCCCACAGGTCATCCATCCATAAAGGCTGTCTGTCTGTTAGAATAGGACGGCTAAAGTCAATATTATCCAGGTATATCCTTTTCTTTATACTCTTTCTATACCAAACCTATGTGTGTGCGTATAATATGTGTGTATGGCCTAATGTATACACAATATATCATGGATCTGTCTGTCTGTAATGTCTGCCCTTGAAACGAGACGGACTCCCTGCTGAATGGATTCAGAGTTGGGGAGGTTTTTCCTTTCCCGTTGTTTTCATTTTCATTTTAAGCTTCATCCTCCATCCCGGCTCTTCATCTGCCGATCATGCTCATCATCGACCTGATCATCATCATCATCATCATCATCATCATCACCATCATCATCATCACCACGGGAATCATTAGCATCCTCTTCGCCAACAGTAAAGGTCGTTGCAGACCGCTACGTTCTTTAAGGTCGTTGCAGACCGTTGCGTTCTTTAAGGTCGTTGCAGACCGCTGCGTTCT
>NC_137873.1:1638862-1646362 GCF_963924005.1 Protomyctophum bolini | reverse complement strand
ATACTTTTACTCCCTAATTAGATTTTTTAACTCTTGAGAGTGTGAGGAATTGTGGACAAGATCTTAATCCAACAAAATATTATTTAGTTTTGGGTCTGTGAGGCTAAATGTCATCAAATGGTGGTCTGTGGCTCAAATGCAGGATAAATAATGGGTGTTGAAATGAAAAGGGTTGAAAACCACTGGTCTATACAGTGCCTCTAGGACAGGACCGTCCTCAGAGCACCCTGACGCTCAGTGCCTCTATGTCCTGGACTATGGGGTGCATTTCCACCCACCACTACTGACGGCCGTCATCAGTAGTCGTGTCAAAAGTATAGCGGACCGTCAAAGTGGCGCGTTTTGAGCTTTTGGATCCGTTACTTTTGCTGCTTTTGAATGTGAATCCTGAAAAGTACGTTTTTTACATGAGGTTTCTACTCGACAGAGACGGAAGGCCATATTATTAACACACTGACGTGCATGCGCACACAAACGGGCACACGCACACGCACACGCACACACACACCCCCCCCCCCCCCCACACACACACACACACACACACACACACACACACACACACACACAAGTGTGCCATTTAAAGCCATATCCTCCTCTTTCCTTCCTCACAGCACTCTGTCCATCTGCGTTGACTTTTACATGTTCTTTTTGTCCTTTTCGTCACTCTCTCTTCCTGTTCTAGGATCAGCCTCCAGACGCACCTGCTTGTCATTATCACAGCCAGCATGCAGCACTTTGCAGCTTATATACACACCACTGGCAACACGGGCGTGCGTGCGTGTCTGTGCGTGTCTGTGCGTGTGTGTGTGTATATATATGTATTGAGGAAGGACCAGCATGCACCTTCTTGGCGTGTGTGTGTCGGCCCCCCGCGTGGCAGACAGCGCGGTGCGCGGGGTCAGGGAGGCTGCCCCCCCCACCCACTGACTGGTTGTCACTGACGACCAGCCATTACCGGAGATCACACAACCTACACCGCTACGCCAGGTCACCAGACATGAGACCTCATGCGCTCGCATGCACAGCCGCATGCGCACACACAAACACACGCACGCACGCACGCACGCACGCACGTACGGACGCACGCAGATACGGAGACAGAGACACGGACTGACAGACAGACAGAAACACGCTCAGTGGGCATTTTCAGAAATTAAAGTGCCATTTTGGTGTCAGAAAAAGGACCAGCATGCACCTTGTTGGTGGTGCTAATCATTTCTTTCCCCACTTGGTATACTGTTCAAGATATTTTATTTAATATCTTTGCATGTTTGTACATTTAAAAATATTTTAAAACTCACTTACAAGAAGAAAGGGTATATATACCTGGTGTCCTTCTTATAGGATTGAGTCAATATACTGTTAATACTGTACACAACCCACCACAGCCTGTAGTCGCGAGAGAATGCTTTCAACAGTGTGATGTGTGTGTGTGTGTGTGTGTGTGTGTGTGTGTGTGTGTGTGTGTGTGTGTGTGTGTGTGTGTGTGTGATTCACTGTATAGTCTTTCCTCAGCGTGACTTTTGGGGTTGTTGACACATGCAGCATGTAGCGCGGTGCACTAATAAACCCACCAAGGCCCTGAAGATGCTATGAGCTAACAGAGGCCTGAGCTATAGCGACCGCCGCTGTGGTCATGGTCCCCGTGGTCATTAAAGCCATGTGATTCCCTGCAATATGCTGCCATGGAGAACAAGGAAGAGCAAACAAGGAGGTAGCGCTAAAGGCTATCCCTGTGGTCTGATCGCTTTGTTGGGCTTTTTCTTCATTTAAGGCCCGTTGCTCGTTTGGTTCCTCTGTTCACTCTCTGGAGATCCGAGTACATCGGTGACGCTAAGAGGAAATAGAGCACGATGAAGGAGAAAAAGCCGAAGATCGGAATATATGTATTCATGTCTGTCTGATGGAAAGTTACGGTGTGATTGCAAAATACTATTAGACACTGCATGGTTCAACATAGTTTTGCAGTGATTGGACAAAACATGTCATGATTAATTATTAGTCTGATTTGTGTTATGCCACACCCATTGTAATTGCATTCATAGTGCAATCCAGAGCGATTTACAGTAAGCAGGAACAAACAACATGCGGTAACATCATATAAGGTCTATCTGAATGATTTCAATGAATCTTTCAGGGTATGTAGACAATAGACATGTCCTGCATGTTTTGTAATGTTTGGCCCAACGGCTATTCATATGCTGAGCCACGCCCTTTTGGCCTAGTATAGGCTACTAATGATCCACACAAGATTTGGTAGTAATTAGACGAGGCTTTAATAGGAGAGGTCCAAAATGACCTTTTCAATAAGTCAGGGGTCTAGGTGTAGACTGGAACCCACCTATGCTTTCTATGGCATAGGCAGAGCCATAATAGAAGAGTTACGATATAGAGGGGGCAGAAACCCAGCGCTCGAGCTCTGTTCGTGCAGCCTGAACTGAGACAAGCTTGAGTTGGAAAGACATTGTTTTCAATGAGGGCGGCACAAATAAGAGCTATTTTAAGCATGTGTGCAACATGACAACTGTTTTAAAGTATTGTACAGTAACAACAAAAGTCTCTTTAATGTTTATGTTGCACTATTACTACAAAACAATCTAAAGTAAAGGGATTTAGGATAATTAAAGCTGGGGCTGTTGCCTGAGTCCAATGCATTTCTGCCTACTTCCGGTCCCAGTTGGTTGCATCCATGCTCAATAGAAGTCTATGTAGGAGAGCCGCCATTGGACTGAAGTCCCATGAAGTGAACGCAGTTTGCGTAACTCTGTCTATATCTAAGGCTCTGGACATATGCGGCTCCCGGCAGGATCCGCCGGGAGAAACTATAGACGTAGCTGCGCGACATGAGATTAATTCATTAGAGCGACAGAGAGAGAGAGGAGTGTGTGTGCGTGTCTCTGTCAATTTAACAAAGGTGCAGACGATCAGAAATCAGCAGAGAGAGTGAGCGAAGTTTGCGCTATACTGTATGCCGAATTGAAGTGGGCTCGGCCCCAGACAACAATTGAATAATTTATGATTGTAATTTTCTTACGGGTGATTTCTGAGACCTGACCTGTGTGAGTATTGGGTGGTTTGTCTTGAGAACTGCCCTAAAAGTGAGCAGTAGAGAGAGAGCGTTATACAAATTGATCACAGCTTGGATCACTATACAAACTCAGCAATGATAACAAACCATGACATTAAATCTTGCAAGCGTGAATGGATGATTATTGGCTTGGCCGGTGTTTAAAAAATAATTTGATAGATTATTCAATTAAATACTTCTCATGTCACATGATCATTTCCCTGTGAATTTCAGCTATTCAGGGAAGGAAGCAATTGATGTCTGCCCTTATGAAGACAACGATTGGGCTGTAGTAAGCACTTGCATGCACACATATATATATACACACACATGCACGTGCGCACACGCACACACACACACACCCCTCCCAAGTGGGGTGTATAGAGAATCAATATGTCTTTGAATGAGGGTCAGAAGGGTTGTCTGCCCAGGGAGAGCTGACAGATTTGCTCTCTTTTGCTCTGCTAAGCCTCTGACACACACACACACACACACACGCACACACGCACACACACACACACACACACACACACACACACACACACACACACACACAGAAACAGACACACGGAGAAGCAGATGGAAAGGCACACAGCCACAGATAGACACACACACACACACACACACACACACACACACACACACACACACAGAAACAGACACACAAATACACCCACAAAGGGCGCTGTACCTCCAGGAAGGCAGAATTCCCAGCATTTTGCCGCAGGGGTGTGATATTAGACGTTCCACATTGAAATGAACCTTTCCGCGCACCCGGCAGGAATCCTGTGTCTGTGTGTGTGCGTGTGTGTGTGTGTGTGTGTGTGTGTGTGTGTGTGTGTGTGTGTGTGTGTGTGTGTGTGTGTGTTTGTGTGCGTGTGTGCGTGCGTGTTCGGGGCTGGACAGGCATAGAGGGCTTAACTACACCCCTGGCAGGTGTAAAATGCAGCTTAACTCAGAGCTAGGACATACATGTACACACACGAACGCATGCACGCACACACGCACGCACGCACACACACACACACACACACACACCCACTGACAGAAAGACACACGCAGACATGAAAGAGAGAAAAAAGTATATAAAGACATAAATGGAAGCTAAATTGCTACGCTCGTGAACCCGTCGTGTACACGTGCATGTGCCCATACACTGCCAGGATAATTATATCTCTCTATCTCTCTCTCTCTGACGCACACGCGTGTGTGTGCACACACACACGCACACATGTGCACGCACACACACACACGCACGCACGCACGCACGCACACACGCACGCACACATCATGCAGTGATGAAAGTGAGCAACGGGTAAAGACAAGAGCCGTTTTGATCTTGAAGAGCCAGGGTGTGTATTCTTACTGCTTGTGTGTGTGTGTGTGTGTGTGTGTGTGTGTGTGTGTGTGTGTGTGTGTGTGTGTGTGTGTGTGTGTGTGTGTGTGTGTGTGTGTGTGGGGGACTACACATATAGTCCAGCACGGGCAAGTCCTCATCTGTCTTTGAAGTGTCCGTACAATCCCCTTCTGCCCTGTCTCCATCCATATGACAGTAGCCTGTATATACACACAGCTACACATCGCAGCAACTGCAATTGTTAGCATATAGCGTATGTATCTGTTCATTTTGGTGAGCCACACTGCCGTGGGAACTTATAGGTTTGCACTATAGAGGGTATATTGCTCACACATAAAGTGAGCGGTAACGTGTAGCTTAGCGTTTTTTAACGTCGTTTAATGCAATCAGATATAGGACTTTTCCGTTTGGATGTGTATGGGCTGTCGAGGCCAGAAAGTCGTTTTTTTCCACTAGAATGATAACTATACAAGATAACTACAATCCCATATTATGGAAAAAAAACACACGTCCACACAGAGAGAGAGAGAGAGAGAGAGAGAGAGAGAGAGAGAGAGAGAGAGAGAGACAGAGAGATCGGAACCAGCTTGAGACCATAATGAATCCATGGGTGATCATTGATGGTTGTAATTATCAAATGGCTGGTTTTAAAAGCCCATTGATTGATGTCATTAGCTCGCTGAGCGATTACTGATTGCTGCCTTAGCACATTAACCACACACACACACACACACACACACACACACACACACATGCACACACACACACACACACACACACACACACACACACACGCGCATTTATCTATGCAGCGCAGCTACGGCGTACAGTAGACGATTGTTTTAAATGGCTGTAATAACACGTGCGATAATTCTTTCATGACACGCAACATTTGTGACTATTGGGCTGACTGACATCATGGACCTTGTAGAGTTGAACAGATTAGCAAGAGAGAGACCGAGACCAATTACACCAAATCAGAACGACTAATGAACAGTGAGTCTTCTGCGGACTACAAGTAGATCTACAAGCACGTGTCACATTGCGACACAATGTGAGCTTGTAGATCTTGTAGTCTGACATAATTTACGCATCCTATACCTAGACTATTAAAGTGACGGTACACATACACAACCAGTTAAGTTAAGTTTCTTTAATATAATCTTTTTGGTAAAATGGTCAATTGCCTTCTGTCTGTTATAAGTACTGTAATTGAAGGCCCTATAGTAAAATATACTGGTTCTGTTCAGAATGTACTGTCTCTAAATAATAGAAAATGCTCGATAGTGGGCTCGATAAGAACCCGGCTCGATAAGCCTGATCGATAAGTTATCAATAAACAACGAACTTCATCCTTAATCCTACATGGGTCACTTTTTCCCCCATTCTGAATTCCCATATCGCGGCCTATAAGAACTGTGTTCCAAAAATGAACAAATAATCCCGACGGTTTCACTCACATGGATATGAAGAATCAACAGACGGTGATAAATCACTAATGTTATACTGCCGCCGAATTACTACAATTTCCTCTAGAAACAGCTGACTATATGAGTGACTGACTATCTGGAAAGTGACTGTAAAGGAGCCAGCTTAGGTGGTTCGGGGTTAGGATGCAGGGACCCCCACACGGTAACTCTGTCATTTCTCAACCAGCCCGGCACCTTGGCCGCGTTCCTGTGGGTCTGGAACTTCCAGGGACCCCCCCCAGGGACCCCCACACGGAGTTGCACCACTCACTTCACACGGGTGTGATTTTTGGTTATACTTCCTGAAAGCTGAAGCCTTTGAGTCAAAAGGCCCAATCAAAATGCCACCACTTTAGTGACATCATAACATCATCCCCCTCCCCATAACCCCTCCCCCTTTGTCATACAACACACAGCTGTGCAGGGCGAGGCTTAAGTTCAGGTGAAAACCAGTTATACTTAATGAACTGGTGGGTGTGGTCACATCATTCTTTTAACACTTCATGTGCACGTTCTGTTCATCTATAGTCATAGTAGGCCTATGCCTGATGATCATGTTTAAGAGGGGAGGGGAAATCACGGCGATCCATCTTTAAGAAAGGCCCTCACCATTGACAAACATTGAAAAAGACCTGCACTTCTGACCGCTAACTGTCGCTATTACGAGAGACATATAGCTCTCTTCTTTTTCACTTCCCCCCTCTCTCATCTTCGACTATAGAAGATGAGAGAGGGGGGGGAAGTGAAAAACGAAGAGATAAGAAGCCGGTATTGTATCCTTTGACACTTCCCACTTTCACTCACGTATGCATCCTGAAACTGTTATACGGTAAATATTAACACTTTCTTCACAATCCCAGCGTATACAATATGCAGTGTCTGTCATAAAATGTCACCGCGGTGCAGGGTTGACAAGGACAGGATTAGAATATGAGCTGGCCCGCACATCATAGGTGTGCATGCATATTTCGTGTGCGCGTGTGCGTGCGTGTGTGTGTGTGGTGTGTGTGTGTGTGTGTGTGTGTGGTGTGCGGATGCACAATTAGCAGGCAGGCGTGAATCAATAGGAGGCTGCTGACAGATGGATTAGCACGGTAAACAGATGATACACACACCGCTAAATTATTCATCTGCTGAACACTGGCCCGGGTTACCACACGCTGCACGCTGCCGCCCGCGCGCGTGTGTGCGCGCGCGTGTGTGTGTGTGTGTGTGTGTGTGTGTGGGGGGGGGGAGGGAGGGGTACGCAGAGAGAGAGATGAGCAAGAGGGGGTTGAAGGAATGGAGGGTATAAGACAGAAGGGTGTTTTGGGGATTATTATCCATCTGTATAACTCTGAGAGAGTGGAATTTGTTAAGTGAACGGTCGAGACCTGCGTTCACGCTGCACATCCAAGCACACAGATGTATGGATGTGTATGTATGTATGTACAGTGCATCGTACTGTAACGCGGATTAATGCAAATGGACCAAACAGAAAGCTCTCCGTCACTCTATCATCCTCTGCCTCTGCCTTTAATTCCTTTTCGATATGCAGAGGCGTTACAAGGTCAATGTTAAGTGCCTTATACGGCGTATGCTGTGAAGAACATGCACACGGACGCGCA
>NC_137873.1:1633862-1636362 GCF_963924005.1 Protomyctophum bolini | reverse complement strand
TCAATCACCACTCTGATCGCCAGTCCAAGTCATTTCTTTCTGGACTTTGAAGTAGTTTTAGCTGCAGTACCACAATGTCCTGAGGTGGTGGGGGTGCTGATATGCAAATGATTTAATATTTGAGTCATTATAATACTGATGCTAGATAAAAACCAGGCTTGTTTCCATTACATGCCAGCATGGACAACCAACAGTGCGGTGGACCTTGTAAACAAAGTGGAAAATCAAATTTGGAACTGAAGACTGAAGAGGAAGAGGAATTATACAAAGTAGGATGATACTAATGACATCATGCATACGACCAAATCAGCTGAGCTGTTCCTGAGAGCAATTTCCATGAAAGCCCCTATAATATGATGTGAAAGCCTGACTGTTCAAACTTATTTGTGGGGATAGAAAACACATATAGGGGAGGACAAAAAGCAAAAAAATAAAAATAATGAAAAGTTGAATTTGTTGTTGGAGGTCCTTTATGCTTTTAAACTGAAAAGGTTTTATAAATATTGAACCAATGGAAAGTATTTAACAAGAGCGTGTGTGTCTAAATAGGCCTAACAGCCACGTTGGATCCATTTTTTTTTTTAATTCTCAAAAATAACGGTTTTGGACATCCAAGGTTTCCGCCGACAGCGCCGATATGCAGCCCATATGTGTGTGTGTGTGTGTGTGTGTGTGTGTGTGTGTGTGTGTGTGTGTGTGTTTGGGGCCGGATGACATCATGCCACCTGATTCCAACACAATAAAACTCTTATCTGGAGGAATGGGCAGTGAACAGAGTGAAGGGATCAACCGTCTCCCTGAACAGGGACGACTGTGACTCGTGGAGAGAACATCTTCACGTTGGCCAACAACTGACTGAATGAACTACTTCAACCACAGCCTGTTCCCCGGTTTAACATTTCACCAGAAATAGTTCCGTGAATTTGTAGATCTGTACATTTTTGGTGAAGAGAGTTAGTGTAGGGAATACAATCTGTATAGAGTGGTTATGGTTGGTCGGTTAATTCAGTCGTTTGAAAATATAAAGAATGCAGAATAGAAGATGACGTTTTTTTTTTTAAATGCATCTTTTTTTATTGAGGATCGCCGAGACTCCTCTCATCTCATCTTCTCCCCCTCATTTCCCTAACAACGGCTCTAGTGGCTCGTTGACTAGCCACACACACACACACACACACACACACACACACACACACACACACACACACACACACACACACACACACACACACACACAGCGATCTGTGTCCAATTCGAGTGGCCGGGCCAACAAAAGGCTCAGCAGGAAGCAACTAATCCTTGATCTGCACCGCGACGCAACAGTGACTGCAACACACACACACACACACACACACACACACACACACACACACACACACACACACACACACATCAAGGGCTGGTACAAATATGCCGCTGGCTGCCAGCTACCACCCAGAGAGAGACGAAGAGAGAGAGAGAGAGAGAGAGAGAGAGAGAGAGAGAGAGAGAGAGAGAGAGAGAGAGAGAGAGAGAGAGAGAGAGAGAGAGGGAGAGACAGAGACATGTCCTATGAGTGAGGTATGGAGAAGGAGAGGGAGAGAGAGTGTTTTTGTATTGATAATAATAATGGTGTAAAATGATGCAAACAGGCCATGATGAGCATCATCCTTTGATGCGTGTGGAGGTTGACAACACAGCCAGGCCACAGTGCTCTGTGTGGAGGTTGTATTAGGTGGACAACACAGCCACAGTGGTCTCTGTGTGGAGGTTGTATAGTAGACAACACAGTTACAGTGGTCTGTGTGGAGGTTGTATAGGTGGACAACACAGCCACAGTGCTCTGTGTGGAGGTTGTATAGTAGACAACACAGCCACAGTGCTCTGTGTGGAGGTTGTATAGTAGACAACACAGCCACAGTGCTCTGTGTGGAGGTTGTATAGGTGGACAACACAGCCACAGTGCTCTGTGTGGAGGTTGTATAGTAGACAACACAGCCACAGTGGTCTGTGGAGGTTGTATAGTAGACAACACAGCCACAGTGGTCTCTGTGTGGAGGTTGTATAGTAGACAACACAGTGCTCTGTGTGTGGAGGTTGTATAGTAGACAACACAGCCACAGTGCTGTGTGTGGAGGTTGTATAGTAGACAACACAGCTACAGTGCTCTGTGTGTGGAGGTTGTATAGTAGACAACACAGCTACAGTGCTCTGTGTGTGGAGGTTGTATAGTAGACAACACAGCCACAGTGCTCTGTGTGGAGGTTGTATAGTAGACAACACAGCCACAGTGCTCTGTGTGGAGGTTGTATAGTAGACAACACAGCCACAGTGGTCTCTGTGTGGAGGTTGTATAGTAGACAACACAGCCACAGTGCTCTGTGTGGAGGTTGTATAGTAGACAACACAGCCACAGTGCTCTGTGTGGAGGTTGTATAGTAGACAACACAGCCACAGTGCTCTGTGTGGAGGTTGTATAGTAGACAACACAGCTACAGTGCTCTGTGTGGAGGTTGTATAG
>NC_137873.1:1583862-1628862 GCF_963924005.1 Protomyctophum bolini | reverse complement strand
ATCATCTTTCAAAAACAAAAAGACATGTGTACATTACCAAGGTCGTGTGCATGACGGAAGCCAGCACCAGAAGGCCTGCACAGTGGGCTAGACCAGCTAGTTATAGCTAATACGTGTGAAGTGGCCAGAGGCCTGTTCTCATAGGATTGTGCTGTGGTACAGTGTTTGTACTGTAACCGTTCTATTGGATAGCCAGAAAGCAGTGAAGGAGAACCCATAATTCCTTTCTGTAAGAAGGGCCCCTGCACATCCAATTGCATTAGAGAGCCTTTGGTGGAGGGAGGCCTATACTATGCCAAGATTTAACCTGATTAGATACAGATAGGCCCGTTCCGAAAGACAGCACAGAAGCCTCCGCATTTGTCTGCTATTCTGTCTTTCATCAAATCATCCCTTTCTCCATGCCCAAGCCTTTCCTGTCCCTTAACCTATTTTGGGCGGGAACCCCATTTGGTGCTTTTGAAAAATAGCAGATCTACAAGCTCATAGAAGCTTGTAGGTCTGCTATTTTTGAAAGATCGTGATAATGTGGCACAAATCTTTGAATAATATATTCTTTCAGAGCAAAATATTTGCTTTTGAGGGGTTCCTGGAACATATTTTCAGATGGGGGTCGGTGGCCAATTACATATCATTTCATTTCCTTGACATGAAATATTGAGCACCACTGATACAGAAACATGAGGTATTTCAGAAAACTGTCAGGAAGACATTTTTTAATTTCGGCGTTAGGCCTAAATGGGTTAAGGGGACTGGTAAAGTCCTCTCTCTCTCTCTCTGAAACCACAAATGGGGACATACAGTATATGAGGAGCTACACTTCTGTGACTGAGATGTTATCTCTAGTCTAAACCACTGTTTTCCAAACAGTGGGCCGGGACCCGTTTGGGGGTCAGGGACAGTTTTGTGGGAAGTAAATGCCCATCTATTTTTCTGTTTCCCACATTTGGTTTTAATTAGGCTAAAGATATTTCTAAACATTTCCCGAAAAATCACAATGTCATTATTATTATTATTTCTCCAAAATAATTAAATAAACAATAATCCATTCATTAGAGGGATGTTTCATACTGTATGTGATGTCATGCTGTATGTGATGTCATGCTGTATGTGATGTCATCCTGTATGTGATGTCATATATACTGTATTTGATGTCATCATGTATGTTCCATACTGTATGTGACGTCATACTGTATGATGTCATCATGTATGTGATGTCATCCTGTATGTGATGTCATACTGTATGTGATGTCATCCTGTATGTGATGTCATACTGTATGTGATGTCATCCTGTATGTGATGTCATCCTGTATGTGATGTCATACTGTATGTGATGTCATCCTGCATGTCATACTGTATGTGATGTCATACTGTATGTGATGTCATACTGTATGTGTCACATGGACGTATAGAATCTACTTGAACGTAGGCTAAACGGCAGAGTCCAGCACTTCTACGCATTTCTGTACATTGTGACATTGAGCAGCCCCACGTACAGTAACGTGTCATATGAAATATCATATTAGTACAACGGTAAAAAATGAAATCTGGCGCAAATGTATCAATTTGTTATTCAGAGAGTGTGTGAAGTGAGTTTGGAGAGGTGTCAAGTTGGGATTGGATTCCACACCGCCCCCAAGATGTCCGAGTGCCTCTGGTTGTCATTCTGGGTGGGGGTGGGGGGGGGGGGGGGTACGGCCAGACAGGGGGTGGGGGGTGCATTTTACAAGCCCTCAAACCCGCCAAAAGCTGCTTAGACACTGGGCGTCCTAATCCTTTCTCTCACTTCTTTTACCTCTCTGTTCATACTGTATCCCTCACTTTACAGCCGCTGCCCTTCCATAGATTTCTTTCTTTGCACTTTTTTTTTCATTTAATCCTCCCCCCATTTCTCTTTCTTTCAATTTTCCCTCTCTCTCTTTCCCGGTGCTATAATTTTCTCTCTCCATATCTCTCTCTCTCTCTCTCTCTCTCTCTCTCTCGCGGTGGTCGTTTTATCGGATCAGTCTCAGGTCGTCGCCTCTGTCTCTCATGTGTCCCATCAAGGGTGGATCCACTCCTCGCGTGCACATACACGTACACGTACATAGATACACACGCGTACACAGTTTCACGCTGTATAGTGTATACATTCAAATTCAAATTATATATGTATATATATATATGGAGAGGAGAAAGAGAGAAGAGACAGGAAGAGAAGATGAAGGGAAGACGAGAGAGAGAGAGAAGTGAATGACAGACGCGCAGAGAGCAAAAGAGACAGAGTTTAATTATCCAACATGTGCGCCTCCATAACTCTCTCTCTCTCTCTCTCCATATCAATTTGTCAGTGAGATCCGATGCAGCTTGTTGACATGTGTAGGAGTCGTTGGTGCTCATGCTGAGTAGTGTGTGTGTGTGCGTGCGTGTGTGTGTGTGTACCTTGGCATGCCTGTGTTTGTGTCGGCTTTGCATGTTCGCGCTTCAAGCTTTTACCACACACACATATACACAGTACACACACGCAACCACCATGCCTTTTATCTCTCTGCCTCTCTCTCTCTCTCTGCCTCTCTCTCTCACTCACACACACACACACACACACACGCACACACAATTGTCGCCTGCCAAGGTTTTGGGTGTGTGGGTAAATCCTCTGGCACTTGGGCTGCCAGCGTGGAGCTATGATGAATGCTGATGGCAGAGAGCATGCCCTGTCTCTGAACCAGTCACACTGCGCGCCAGTCACACACACACACACACACACACACACACACACACACACACACACACACACACACACACACACACACACACACACACACACACAAGACACAACACACACACACACACACACACAGTCCCAGTGTATGATGGCCAAATGGCTTCCTCCCACTGGTGAATGTTGATGCAGCCACTGGAGCTTGTTGGACGGAATGATGTGAGAACATAGCTGTGTACTGGAGTGTGATACCAGAATGTAGCATGAGTAGAAATCACAGCAAATTGCCCCAAGATGCTATATGGGTTTGTGTGTGTGTGTGTGTGTGTGTGTGTGTGTGTGTGTGTCACTGTGTATATGAAATCCTATGGACATGAACTCACTAGCCAGATTAGATACAGTACAGATTATAGATACAGACTACAGTACATAGAGCGTGGGTACTCACAGCGGTCGATGCGGTCCTCGGGGCTGGACGAGGTGTCGCGGTCCGACAGCAGGCCCGCCACGCCGAACAGCTTCTTCCCGGCGTCCTCCACCGCCTTCAGCGCCCCGCCGGGCGAGCCGCCCGACCCCGGGATCTGGGAGCCCCCGAAGTCGTACTCTTTGCCCTCTGCGTCCGAGTAGCGCAGGTGCGGCGACGCCTCGGCGCCGTCCATGCAGCCCTTGAGGCGCTTGGCCGGCGTGAAGGCCGACTGGTAGCCGCCGCCCGGCAGCGCCCCGCCCACGCCGCCGTCGCGGTCCTCGGGCGAGGCGAAGGGCCGGAAGGCCCCCACGCCGCTGTGGTTGAGCATGCTGTTGAGCGGCGAGCAGTCCAGGCCGGGCGGCGCGAACTGGTGGTGCAGGTGCAGCAGGGACGGCGGGAAGTCGCGCGAGCCGGGGAAGCCCGGCGGCACGGCGCCCTGCCGGGCGTGGTACATGGAGGCGAAGGTGTACGAGCCGCTGTTGAACGCCGGCAGGTGCACGTCCTTATCGTGCACCGACACCGGCACGCCGAAGGGCCGCGGCTGCTGGCACGGGATGGAGGCGCCGTCGCGGGACGCCTCGGCCGTGCTGGCCAGCACCATGAGGGCGGGCGACGCCAGCGGGTTGGGCATGTAGGAGCTCTCCATCTTGAAGGCCGCCCGGTGGAGATCCATGTCTGGAGAGGGAGGAGGAGCGAGGTTCTACTGTGGGGAGGACGCCACGAGGAGGAGGGGCTGGTCCCTCCTCAATGATGCGGGGGAGGCAATGTCCAAGACCCTGGGAGGGGGTCTATGGAGAACACTGGTGATGACAGGGACTACAGAGGATAGGAGTTATGGGGAAGGGTGGCTCTGGGAGAGGTGAGAGGGTTAATCAGATCAGTCCAGTCCAGTCGCAGTTCAACTCCAGTTCTAATCAGTTCTGCTTCAGTTTTCAGGCCCGTGTTCCGTTCAGGTTCAGTTCAGTCGGGCTCCCGAGGGTAAAAAGGGCCAGAGGGACAGGTTGCTCCTTCTGGGTGATTAACGCTGACCCCCGGTCAGTCACACAGAGGTCACTGGAGGGGGGGTTCCGTGGTCCTGCTGAAGGGGATGGATGGTGGTCCGCGGATCCTCACAGGAGGTCCTTCTTCATCTTCTGGTCAGCAAACTAAAGGGAACAAACACAAAAATACAAATATGATATTTTTGTTGGCCTCAAAGTATAGACATGTAACCAATTATTAAAGTCCATGTAGGTCTAAGTTCAAAGTACATCCAGTACAGTCTCCATGGGCATATGCGCAGTACGCACTGTGCGTAGGGCAACACGCCGAGGGGGGCAACGAAATGCTCCAAGCCCATCGATCCTCATAATAACACTTTTCTCGGTGCGTGCGTCCTCAAGTTGGATGTCCATGTGGATCTGCCCAGCGCTGAAGCACTGAAGCAGCCCCTCAACCCTGCGCGGTCTAGCAGTGAGTTTAAGCGCTATTTAGCACCAACATTATATTAGGACAAATCACGGCAGGTACTCTACCACTGCGCTTCTGAGCGAGCGAGCGAGCGAGCGATGAAACATTGTGAATAAACTATAAAGGATCTCAATCTGAATTGGGTTGACGTCTCCAATGACTTTCCTCACTCTAATACATTATCACGGCTGACAGAAAATTACATCACGCTCCTGGGAATTGGTAAATTATTATGTTTTAATTGCAAGGAAATCATTGCCCTTAGACCAAACAACTCTCTCAACTAACTTTGCCAGTTCAAACACACGCGCACACGCACACGCACACACACACACACACACACACACACACACACACACACACACACACACACACACACACACACACACACACACACATGCACGCAAATAAAATGTTGACCTTTGACTGATGGAGGATGCTACATTCTTGTAATGCCGTTTGTAACAATCTACTGCAATTGTGTGCTCATAACAAAAGTATTTATTTTATTTTCAAACTCAAAGTTGTTCATCACTTTCAGCATGCAACAATATCACAGCTCAGCATGAGCAGCAGTCAAAACTGTTTGCCTCTTTCCCAATACACAACATCTGTGCTTTGTTCACACCTCATTTAAAGTTATAGTGAAATTAAAAATAAGTTTTTTCACACTTTTAGACCATATCTGTGGTCATCATATGGGCATAGCAAACAATGGAGGATGCCAAAAAAATGGCAAATTCACATTTTTGTGTTCACATTCCACACACTAAATTATCTAGACTGATATAGAAATGGATCCTTTCTCACATTTTGTCACAGTGAGTCAAGAGGGTATAGGACACAAATGCAGGACAGAGAGGCGCAGAGCAGAGCCGTCTAAATGCAGGCGGTTTATTTACCAAAGAAGAAATCCAGAAACAAGCATCACGCACTAGACATTCAACAATGATCTCACAAAGAACTGAAAAAAAAACAGGGGGGTATATAAAGACACAGGGCTAACGGGATACAGGTGAAACTAATAGACAATCAACACAGGGATAGGCTACAAGACTAACAGGACACAGGTGGAGCAAACTATTAATCACACGTGAGACAACAAGACAGGCAACAGTGGCTACAGAGGAAACCAGGACACTAAATACTACAAAATAAAAGGATCACAACAGAAAAGGTAAAACACTGAAACTAGAACAATTATAAGGAACACATGGAAAAACACAGAACACGGTCATGGATCGTGACCCATGCATTTTGTAAATAAAGTATCTTAAATTAGATTGACAAAAATGTAGTGAAAATATAATCTAATGAGATGGTCTTTGGGAGGGGAGGGGGGAGGGGGGGCGTGTCACAACGGAACCGTTAGAGGTCGGGCTTCAACTCGGAGTCATTTTGGGGGCAGAGAGAGAGAGAGAGAGAGAGAGAGAGAGAGAGAGAGAGAGAGAGAGAGAGAGAGAGAGAGAGAGAGATCCGAAGTTGACATTGTTGTCCGGCCTCCAAATCCGCAACCTCTGGGGAGTAAAATGTCCTCCAGTTGACTCAGCTGTGTTTCGAGATCCAAATCCCTGCTTTCTGACAAAAACCCAAAACTATTTCAAACCCCGAAACCCCCTCTGCCTCCCCCCCCTCCCCCTCCCCCCTCCCCCCTCCCCCCAACCCCCTATCCTCTCCAGCTCAGCCACAATAAAACTTTCCGTCCCAGCAGTACACGGCTCTCTCTCTCTCCGTTCCCCCCCATCTCCTCGTCTCATCTCTCTCCAAATGTCTCCTTCTCCTGCTTCTGATGTCTCCGTCCAATATCTCCTCCTCTCTCTGTCATCTATAGCCATCTCCTCCTCTCATCTCTCTATCCCTCTATCTCTCCTCCTCCTCCTCCTCCTCCTCCTCCTCATCCGTCCATCTCAGGATCTTTCGTCTAAGCGGCTTATTGCTGCCATCTCCCAGGATGCTATTGGACCAGAACCACCCATCTCAGATAAGTGCGCAAGCACGCACACACACACACGTACACGTACACATACATGCACGCACGCACTCACACACACACGCACACAAATCTGATAAGAGGCTATGCAGGCTCAGTGCTCAACACGGTGCTCACAGAGGTGAACAGAATCTGCAACCCTACAGCCTCTCTCTCTCTCTCTCTATCTATCATTCTCTCTCACTCTGATATCCTCCTCCTTGCATCTATCTGTCCATCCATTTTGTCTGCGTCTGCAACTTCCTCTAACCCAATGTTTCCGGTGGGTCACAGCAGGCAGGGACCCATTTTCAAGGGCCGTAAATATTCCTTTATTTTTAGTTTCCTATACATTATCTTTTTAATTTGTATTATTTCTAAAGTTTTCAAACAGAATGCCCCAACAAATCCCAAAGAATTGGCGCTTGGACCACAACTATAAAAACACATTCAAACATATTTCGAAATAATTAATTAGAGGGGGAAAACACTAAAGCAAAATCTACAAGCTGACAACATGGCACAGCCAGCTTGTATTCACTAGTTTGTGGTCCTGGGGAGACATCAAATTTGATCGAGCTACAAGGTTTGGCAACCATTGCCACCCCAATCAAATCCTACTTTTTGTCATGATTCTTTCCTTTCACTTTGCTCTACCTGTCACTGGCTGCATCTAACCCCCTGTCTCTATATCTGCTACATCTCTCTCTCTCTCTCTCTCTCTCTCTCTCTCTCTCTGTGTCCCTGGTGGGCTTCAGATGAGGTGATATCATATCAGTGCTCTCCATCTGCCGTCCACGAGCCACAGGAAATCTGACTGAGTGAATAAATTAGCCGTACTTGACCCCACGACCCTCCCCGCAGCAGCCGTGGCAACAGACTAGAACCTTCCCTCCCGGGGGGATTAGATCGGAGCGCGTGATTGGCCCTTCAGAGGCACGGCGGGGCGAGCGAGCGAGCGAGCCGGCGGGGCGATGAAACGGCAAAATAACGTTTCAGAGATTTTTATCCCCTAAAGGGCAATTTGAAGGTGGCTGGTTTGCTAAGTGGGCGCTGTTAAGGTTTAGAGTAGGTAAAGAGCGGAGTACATGTCTGTGTACGTAGGGATTTGGGGGAGTATAGGGGGAAAAAAACAAATGACATCTGCGCGTCAACACAGATTAAAGTGCCTCTCTATTCTGAATCAAACCACATGGCTCTCTGCGAGGCTGCTGAATCGCTGTGCATCCCAAGTCAGTTATGCTGTCGCGAGTCAAATCTAGACAGGCTCACAATACGTCATGATGTGAGTCAAATCTACAGGCTCACAATACGTCATGATGTGAGTCAAATCTACAGGCTCACAATACGTCATGATGTGAGTCAAATCTACAGGCTCACAATACGTCATGATGTGAGTCAAATCTACAGGCTCACAATACGTCATGATGTGAGTCAAATCTACAGGCTCACAATACGTCATGATGTGAGTCAAATCTACAGGCTCACAATACGTCATGATGTGAGTCAAATCTACAGGCTCACAATACGTCATGATGTGAGTCAAATCTAGACAGGCTCACAATACGTCATGTTGTGAGTCAAATCTACAGGCTCACAATATGTCATGATGTGAGTCAAATCTAGACAGGCTCACAATATGTCATGATGTGAGTCAAATCTACAGGCTCACAATACGTCATGATGTGAGTCAAATCTACAGGCTCACAATACGTCATGATGTGAGTCAAATCTAGACAGGCTCACAATACGTCATGATGTGAGTCAAAACTACAGGCTCACAATACGTCATGATGTGAGTCAAATCTACAGGCTCACAATACGTCATGATGTGAGTCAAATCTAGACAGGCTCACAATACGTCATGATGTGAGTCAAATCTACAGGCTCACAATACATCATGATGTGAGTCAAATCTACAGGCTCACAATATGTCATGATGTGAGTCAAATCTAGACAGGCTCACAATACGTCATGATGTGAGTCAAATCTACAGGCTCACAATACGTCATGATGTGAGTCAAATCTACAGGCTCACAATACGTCATGATGTGAGTCAAATCTAGACAGGCTCACAATACGTCATGATGTGAGTCAAATCTACAGGCTCACAATACGTCATGATGTGAGTCAAATCTAGACAGGCTCACAATACGTCATGATGTGAGTCAAATCTACAGGCTCACTATACGTCATGATGTGAGTCAAATCTACAGGCTCACAATACGTCATGATGTGAGTCAAATCTACAGGCTCACAATACGTCATGATGTGAGTCAAATCTACAGGCTCACAATACGTCATGATGTGAGTCAAATCTACAGGCTCACGATACGTCATGATGTGAGTCAAATCTACAGGCTCACAATACGTCATGATGTGAGTCAAATCTACAGGCTCACAATACGTCATGATGTGAGTCAAATCTACAGGCTCACAATACGTCATGATGTGAGTCAAATCTAGACAGGCTCACAATACGTCATGATGTGAGTCAAATCTACAGGCTCACAATACGTCATGATGTGAGTCAAATCTACAGGCTCACAATACGTCATGATGTGAGTCAAATCTACAGGCTCACAATACGTCATGATGTGAGTCAAATCTACAGGCTCACAATACGTCATGATGTGAGTCAAATCTACAGGCTCACGATACGTCATGATGTGAGTCAAATCTACAGGCTCACAATACGTCATGATGTGAGTCAAATCTACAGGCTCACAATACGTCATGATGTGAGTCAAATCTAGACAGGCTCACAATACGTCATGATGTGAGTCAAATCTACAGGCTCACAATACGTCATGATGTGAGTCAAATCTACAGGCTCACAATACGTCATGATGTGAGTCAAATCTAGACAGGCTCACAATACGTCATGATGTGAGTCAAATCTACAGGCTCACAATACGTCATGATGTGAGTCAAATCTACAGGCTCACAATACGTCATGATGTGAGTCAAATCTACACAGGCTCACAATACGTCATGATGTGAGTCAAATCTAGACAGGCTCACAATACGTCATGATGTGAGTCAAAACTACAGGCTCACAATACGTCATGATGTGAGTCAAATCTACAGGCTCACAATACGTCATGATGTGAGTCAAATCTAGACAGGCTCACAATACGTCATGATGTGAGTCAAATCTACAGGCTCACAATACGTCATGATGTGAGTCAAATCTAGACAGGCTCACAATACGTCATGATGTGAGTCAAAACTACAGGCTCACAATACGTCATGATGTGAGTCAAATCTACAGGCTCACAATACGTCATGATGTGAGTCAAATCTACAGGCTCACAATACGTCATGATGTGAGTCAAATCTAGACAGGCTCACAATACGTCATGATGTGAGTCAAATCTACAGGCTCACAATACGTCATGATGTGAGTCAAATCTACAGGCTCACACACCAGGTCATGATGTGAGTCAAATCTATAGGCTCACAATACGTCATGATGTGAGTCAAATCTAGACAGGCTCACAATACGTCATGATGTGAGTCAAATCTACAGGCTCACAATACGTCATGATGTGAGTCAAATCTACAGGCTCACACACCAGGTCATGATGTGAGTCAAATCTACAGGCTCACAATACGTCATGATGTGAGTCAAATCTACAGGCTCACAATACGTCATGATGTGAGTCAAATCTACAGGCTCACAACACACCATGATGTGAGACTTGTAGATGGGCCGTATCTTGCGCCACCCCTCCTTATCCCTAAACTTATTTGCCATTTTTGTTTTACTATTTTGAAAGGTTTTAGTAAAAAAATGGCAAATACGTTTAGGGATACGGGGTAAGCGGGTGGCCATACTGTAGATATAGGCCATAGGATCTTTTCAACATTCATCAGGAGAGTCTGCGGAAGCCATGTAGACACAACAGCAGCGGGGGTTATGTGCAACGGAAAATCACATTAGAGAAAATGTTACATTCCTATAATGATTGTATATTGTTGTAGAAACTCGGCACTGATGCTACAGCGTCTGTCGCTAAATTTGAAATTGGTTTTACTTGCAAAGGTCAAGCGCAGTAAGACAGACGTGCACACACAAACACACAAACACACACACACACACACACACACACACACACACACACACACACACGCGCACAAACACAAACACAGGCAGAGACACACTCACACAACAAACAGTCACAAACACATACACAGTATCAAGTAGCTGCCCTGGCCCTCTGCAGACGGGCTTCAAAGCCCCGTTGAATATCAGCCAACATCAAAGGAGAAACTCCCTGGGAAATGAAAGGAGAAAATCTTTTATAGCTATCAGCTGTCCACAACACTCATTCAAATCAATTTCAAAACCTGATCTCGGCTTTTGGCACGCTCCCGGGTCAAATCAATTTCAAAACCTGATCTCGGCTTTTGGCACGCTCCCGGGCTCTCACGTACGTACGAACACTCACTCACACGCTCGCGCACACACACACACTCACACACACACACACGCTCGCACACACACCCACACACACACACACGCACGCAAAACTGCCAAGAGTAAGAAGAGAGGGGAGACCACGAGGTGGAGAGAGGAGTAGGCGAGAGAAGGAGAAAGTGTGAGAGAGAGAGAGAGAGAGAGAGAGAGAGAGAGAGAGAGAGAATGAGAGAAGGATGTGAGATGTTTTACATTACCACAAATGTACAGTAGACGTGCGTAGAGTGTGGAGAATAGCTTGCACTAACATGCCTCTGGTCTGGCCCCGTGCCATAGAATCACATTACACCATGATTCACACTGCAAGACTGTTTCATTCAACTCTGAGGGTGTGAAACACCCTGTTATTTCTGCGTATACTACCCTCCATCCTGCCAAAACCACCGTGGAAATTGTAAACCTTGTACCTCCCTGTTTCAACTTTGTATGTGTTTTTTGTTGATCGAGGCCCTACTTCATCATACAAGAGTGTCACACAAAAGTAATGACCATGGAAGATCTACAAGCTGCGCAATGCATCACTATTTTAATGATTGGTTTTTAAATATTAATAAAAAGGGAACGGTTTGGGACATGCAATGTTCCCAGCCAAAAGCAACTAAACGTATCCATAACAAACGCCCTCCCTCCCTCATCTTGCCTTATCGGAAAAAAAACCCTCTTATCTCCATATTGCAATCGTCTGCATAAATGAATGCCCGACTACAGCGTCACACAAAAGTATAGCAGATCCACAAGCTTGAAACACGGGACATATTGATTGTCTATTGCGCTCTCACTTTCGCTCTCCCTCCCTCACTCTCTCTGTCTTTCTCTTCTTCCTCCATCACTTGGTGCTGTGTGATAGTCCTCTCTTTGAGGCCGGTGTATCGGATCACTCTACTCTCCTGCATAACCTCCAAACTGTGAGTGCGTCCGAGGTGTTGATATAGCGAGCTAATACACTGATGAGCACCCGGGATATTTCAATTTTATTATCATTACCCCGCAGCCGGCCCCGACTGCAGGCGGCGTGAAGCAGCCAATCCAATAAGAGGACAACGACGAGATATTCCCTCGCGGACACGAGCACGGGCAAGGTCCAACCAACGCGACGAGCCCTGGTGCCTGTCGCACAGATGTGCTAATAATATTTCTATTTCATACCGAAGGGAATGAGAGAAGGGAAGAGGAGGGAAGGGAAGAGGAGAGGAGCGGAGCGGAGGGTGTGATATCAGGGCAAGGGGAACAAATCTCATCTCCCTTGGCGATTGACACATGCTGTCCTCCTTGTGGCCTGGTGGTCTCGCGCACGCTGGCACGCACGAACGTTCTCTCTCTTGCGCACACGCGCGCACACGCACACACCTCGGCTCGCACACAGAGTGTGTGAGGAATCGGGCATCAGAAACGTGACACTGGAGAGCTCATGCTGTCTGTTACCACATTTCACTTTACGCCTCTCATTGCTTTCACGTTCGGTTCCCGTTCTTCCTGTGGTCATATTTTACAGTAAAGCAAAAATATATATAACATATCATCGGTAAATTATCAATAAAAATGCCTTTTTTTTCTCTCCCAGTATCTTCCCAATCAATTTCAAATGACATGTTTTTCCTTCACATTACCGATCACACAGCACGACTGCCTCCGATGTACATCATGTTCATGATGTCAGTCAATGCCACTTACGGTCCCAATTGCCGCAAAAAAAGAAAAGAAAAAAAAAACTCTCCCGTCATTATGTGACAGTGTGTATGAATTTTATAATAGGATATGTCTAGGGGGAACATCCACCACGTTGACATAATTTGATTACAGTGTGTGCCAGAATGATACAGCTGTCGCGGTGATATTAAACACAAACAGCAGATGAGGGCCTTTCCACGTCAAATCGCCTCTTTTGGTGACAATGTTATGCCACTCTGCGAAATTGCGGTGTCAACAACAATGTGTTTTAACATCACTCTGCTCTGCGGATTCACTCAGGTAACATGAGCTGCAAGAAGACATGCAGGTACACAGTGGTGCAATGGAACTTGAGTAAAGTTACTTGTACTTGACCATTTATCTCAATTTACTTAAGTACAATAAGTACAGTCAAATATATTACTTTAACTCCATTGCACTAGTATACTTTGTAGATTTGATTGTTATTAGTTACCAAACATCCATTACCCACCATGCACTTCAGCCCTATTTTGTCGATTTCAAAATAGCCGATGGATCTACAAGCTCACAATGTGTCGCAATGAGACGCAATTTCTACTTTTGGCACTTGAAGTTTATTTTAATGCCAATACTTTGTGTACTTTTAACTTTTACAGAGTACAGAGGTTGATAGTGTTAGCCTAATTTAACTCTGAGATGCTGCATAATAACATTTAATTTATACTGCATTTTACATTTGAAACAAATCTCAAAGTGCAAATAAGCGTTAATGTCATTGTTTTATGTTGTTTTGAATTATTTACAGTGCATGGAATATATAGAAACCCTAGATATAGATAGAAACTTTTTTTGGAACCAAACTAAATAGCTTTTATCAACGTGGCCCACAGCAGTTATTGGAATAGTACGTATACCATGAAAAATAGTAAAATACGTATACTCAAATTACAGTTGGAAGAGCTTTTCCCGTTTCCGTCTTCCCAGGTTGTCATGGGGCTAATCTTGACAAACCACTGGACCGATCAGCGACACACTGCCAGTAGGCCAAAGTAGGCCATGGCAATTATTTTTTTTGTGTTTTGTTTTCACACAAAGTTTTGTATTTTGGGAAATATTTAAATTCAATTTTAGTCAAATGGGCTCCAACCACATGCACTGAAAGATTGCCTAGATTTGAAGTCATACATCATAGAAACATCATAGACTGGCATCACAAGTTGCGATTGCAATGCAACGCACCGCGTTGTGAGCTTATAGATCTGATATTGCTGCTGAATGGGACCGTGAGGGACGCTATAGGGTTCTCGTGGGTTTTAACGTATCAGCACGGAAAAGCGGACAGACGGGAATTGTGACAAAGACAGTATTGGTCTGTCAAAGCCCCCCTCTCTTGTGTTGATTGGGTCTGAATAAATATTTCCTGCATGGGAGCGCTGAATGTGCAACCAATGCTTTAGCTGTTTCAACACGGAGAGGCAAGCTGTCAAATGCACTGTTCAATTTCTCAAACAGAGTTTTCCAGTGTGTCTGCAGAGTTTTGGAGAGGAACGGGGGGCGGAATCCAATTTTTGCTATATAATGTTGACTTGTCGACTGTGACTGCGTGTGCGTGCGCGGGTGCGTGCGTGCTGGGACTGTCAGTGAGCAAAATAACTGATTCTCGTTTTGAAGTACAAAAGGATAAGCAAAATGAAAATCAAGTGGATGTACAAGCAAAGTGTTTACATCCACACACACACACACACACACACACACACACACACACACACACACAAGTAGAGTCTAACAAACACTGTGATATTTAAAACAACTTAAATAACAGCAGATGCATATATTTGTGCTAAACTTTATTCTGACCCAATACTACTAAATATGACCACAGATGTACAACCCAATAGCTACAAACTATTACAGCATTTCATAGAAAGCACCTCACCACACCACCCTAATCTCTCATTCATCTCTCTACATGACATTGTCAAATCTTTCATTCTCAAAAAAGTACACAATCAGTCAACATCAGTGTCCCTTAGAGCCAACATGTTTATACCGGTATGATGTAATTAGACTGTAAAGTCTGCAGTGTTCAGTTGTCCGTTTGTAACCCTGAACGTGCACCCTAACAGCCAGGTCCATTTGGTTCCATTTGTACATTCTCCGAATTAAACGAACACTCAAGATTTGACAGTGTTCAGGGATAAACCATAGAAGAAACATCAGCAATGCTTCAGCTTATAGCATATTATGTGTTCAATATGACAGATGTCTACTGCCATTTGACATTTACACCAAATAAATGCCCCCCACAATGGTTTAACATTACTTTGGGCTATAGTTTATACCCAATGATATCCTATATTAAAAAAGGATCAGTTCCTCGCGGGAGTCGCGGCAGATTACAAATGGATTAAGAACACATTGCTATTGAGAAAAGGCTGCCATCAAATGTCAAATATTTGCCGTTATGACACCCAGACAGAGAGAGAGTCGACTGTCTGGTTAAGCCGTAAGGTTGGAATGTAGAGGGAGACGGAGATTTGTGTGCGCGTGTGTACGTGTGTGTGTGTGTGTGTGTGTGTGTGTGTGTGCGTGCGCGTGTGTGTGTGTGCGTGCGTGCACGTGTGTGCTAGAAGGTCTGAAGCAACAGTCAATACTATTGGAAACTCCTCATTCACATCGAGCTACAGAGGCTTCGCCTCGCAAATATCCTTGTGGATAAGAATCATACACATTATGTCTCTCTTCTTTCATATCGTCTCTGTCGGGTGGAAACCTCATATGTCCAAAACTGTTACTCTTCAGGATTCACATTAAAAAAGAAAATAGCAAAAGTAGCAGATGTATTAGGCTAAGCTTAAAAGCTACTTTTGATTATTTTGTGTGACAGAGATAACAGGTTTCTGCCCGACAGCAACGATATATCGTTTCTTCTCTCTGTAGTACCAGTTTTGAAAGCTCTTCTCTCATTCAGCTCTCTCCCTCTGTCTCTCCCTCTCTCTCTCTCTCTCTTGCTCTCTCTCCACCATATCTATGCTGATGTGAAATCTCTAACCAAGTTATTCAATAAAGTGGAGACAGACACAGGTGCCGTTGCTTGGCAGTAACATGCATCAACGGCAAACATGTGAATGTAAGATTTAATATATCAACACACACGCGCAAGCACGCACGCACGCACGCACGCACGCACACACTAACTTCAGGAACGACAGTCGCATTTTCTAGAAAGAGTAGGACCCTTGCGAGCACTTGGGAAACATGGCAGCCTCATGGTGCTTCCAGCTCAACCCTCTCGGCAGTCTTTCTGTGCCGTATACCGTGTCTCACAGAGTGTAACCAACCCAAAGTGACATTCATCCAGTAGCAGCAAACAGAAAAGAAGGATTTACTTTTCAAATAAGCCTTTGTCAACTCAGAGAGAGTGTGTGAGAGAGAGGGAGGAACAAGAGAGAGGGGGGAGAGAGAGAGACACACAGAGAGAGAGAGAGTAGAGTGAGAGAGAGAGAGAGAGAGAGAGAGAGAGGGTGAGTGAGAAGGTCACTAGAATCATTGAGTTATGCATGGAGGTTAGGCCTGACCTGTGCTGAGGATTTCCATTCATGACAGAACCAGTGTGTATATTTGGTCAATTATCTATGGATATTTTTTCTTCTTCCTGTCTTTTGGATGTTCTTGCATGTAATTATAAAAAAGCAACAACTGAGTGTGGTTTAACTATAAACTTACTAAAGTGTTAGTGTTTGATTTGTTTGTGTTTTGTTGGACTTGAATTCATGCAGGGTCTTGGAATAAAGTACAGCAAGTGCAACTCAAATAGTATATGAATTGAATTAAATTATTGAAGCCACGTTCAAACACATTGTCCAAAGGGTAAGTATTGCCACAGTGAGCTATGGTTAGTAATTTCTCGCTAGTGACATTTACATAATGTGGTAAAACTTGCATGGAGGCCAATAAAGACCTTTAAGCTGGCAGTCAGTATTTGTCCTGTAATCCATTTCACACTCTCGATGACTCAACTGCAAAAAAGATTGTCTCTAGCCCAGTGCTCTAATACCATATTATTTTTATGTTCTTTTATTTTTTTACCGTTTTATAAATAATGTTGGCCAGGTCATCTGGCTAAAACCGGATTAACGGTGTTAAATGTGACATTTTTCTCCCTCGATGACCCTGAAGGCCATTAACTTAATACAAGCACGTACAGTAACTGTTATCACACACTGAACACAGAGGAGAGGAACTAATAGATTTATAGAATTATACTGCAATGTTGCAGTATAAGACAGACAGACAGACAGAGTTGGAACCTCAAAAAACCATACAGCAATATATCTGGAATGTAGAAATGGACGACACGTATTGTCCTCTGTTAATATGCATGCATGATATCGGTTCAATCAACAATGAAATCAGACATTATACTCCATCTCAATAAGCCTCCACACACACTATCTCCTCTCTCTCTCTTTCTCCCTAGTCCAACGCCTTGCTGACTGACTGCATAGAGGAAAAAATGATAAGTAGGCTATACAAATACTGCCTGTCTGCAATCGATAGACGCAAATGCACTGACAATGCCGTCTGGTGTGGCGCGTGTATACCGTGCACAAGTGTGTGTGTGTGTGTGTGTGTGTGTGTGTGTGTGTGTGTGTGTGTGTGTGGGTCTGTGTGGGTCTGTGTCTCTGTGTGTGTGTTTGTGTATGTGTGTGTGGGTGGGGGGGTGATATTAGCTTATTTCCCAAGCTGGGAAATTCTGATCCGGCACATAGTGTAATTGACGAATGAGGGAAACCTGAGAGAGATATGGGTGGTGGCGAGGGAGGGAGGGAGGGAGAGAAGGGAGGGAGAGACAGGGAGACGAAGGTTGGAGGAGAGAAACAGATACAGATAGATATGGCTGAGGGGGGGGTAGAGAGACAGAGTGAGACACACAGAGAGAGAGAGAGAGAGAGAGTAATATTGAGAACTGAAAGTATCTGACATTTGACACAACCCCTCTTCCCATTAGGCTAATTCTATGACTTTCTCCTGTTGCCAATATCTGCCTCTAAGTCATATTTCCTATAAAGGCATTATGGCTGCCTGCCTCCTCCAATACAATCAAACCATTAAACACATTGCAACGTTCCCCACCATGCAATGATTTCTCACTATCGAACTATATCGCCGGACAAGACCTACTCCACTTTCCTGTCATCAATAAAATTCATCATTTCCGGCTGAGTGTAAACGAATTCAGAGGGGCAGAGATAAACTGCAGTTTTCTAAAGCAGCCAGAGCTATTCCTGTCCTTTATTATGCGTTATAATAACAGCATAAACAGACATCTGTTTCATTCACTATGGGTTTTGAAATTAATGCAAGCCAAGCCTGCACAAAACCCAAAGTAATACCACAAACATTCAAGTATTTTTTTTTCCAGCCGGACAATTTATGGCAAGATAATAACATGCATTTTAATTTATATCCTTCATGGAGTCAGTGTGTGTGTTTTTGTTTCCTTAAAAATGAGTAGATGGTCTCATGCAATCTGGTCATAAATCGGAAATGTCTTTTTATTGTTCTTCAAACTGATGAAAATGCAGCTTAACTGGGCCTTTGGTCTCCATTAAAAAAAAAAGCATACAGCTAACAGTAATATGAAACAAATTTTGAAACTTCAATAATAAGCACTTGCACTTGCCACAACAAAGACACAGAAATGACAGCATGTGACGACGAAAATGAAAGAAAGAAAGAAAGAAAAAAGAAAGCATTGGAACAAATCAATCAGAGGAGAATTGCATGCGCAGGTGGTGGACAGGGTACAATTTGCAGAAGGGGAAGGAATGTTTCGTTTGAGGCTTTCAGAAGACAACCTACAATATCCCTTAAAATGATTCCTTCAGGTTTTTGTTTTGTTTTGTTTTGTTTTAATCATTGTAATTATATTAAAAAACAACATACACGTTTTGTTGTTGATTCAGGACGCAGAAAAAAAGGTGCGCTCGAGACGCTGTTTGTCTCCCGGGCGGGCGGTCTATATAGCTCGCTGCTCAAACACTTGTTATTTACGTGTTTGTTTCAATTACAGATGCAGCTGCATGACAAATTAACGCTCATATGTAGTGTTTATTAGCGCATCAAAAATAACCCCCAGGACGGGGTGGAGAAGCTAGGAGGAGGGCGGAGGAATACTGCATTAAAAAATAAATAAAAAAGCAGATCTACAAGCTCATAGCGCAGGCGCTATGAGTGCAGGCGCTATGACCTTGTAGATCTGCTATTTTTCAATCGCTCAGATAATGAGAATGGAAGGAAGGAGTATAGGCCTTGCCTTTTGGAGGAGGAGGGTGCATGCATGGCAGTTGTTCCGCTTTTAATAAAGAATGAGGAATTAGTGCATATTGATAGAACTTAATAGACCAAGGGGTCATCAAACTAGTCGCGACTGAGCGATCCGTGCTTAATTTACTATCAGTGTGTCATCTTATGGGAGGAGGGAGACGAGGTGGGGGTGGGGGGGGCAGCCCTCCTCTAGTCAAGTCCGCTTGTTTAATGCGCATTTCATGACGCACTAATATTCCTAATTGATCAATTATCAACTGTGTGGGGGGAAAAACATCTAAGTTATTTGTGTCCTTTGGATTTAATTTTTTTGCGTCCCTGATTTTTTCCCTCATAACTTATAGCGCGATTCAATTGGGGGGGGGGGGGGAGTAGAGAGGATACATGCACTTCCACAGACACACCCTAATTGTTTAGCGATAATGCCTTCTGTCGCGTTTCGGTTTTTATGATTAAATTCCTTCCCTTTTTAAACTCGTGGTTTTTCCATTCCTCCCTCTTCTTTCTTTTTTTGTAGTTTTATTTCGAACACAGTGCACGCTTTAAATCCAGATTAAAATAAACGTCTCCCCCCGCGCTGCTGCCTAGCTGCCACAGTGCCATGCATCGATTCGGGGAGCGGGTGTGAAATCGACATTAATTTTAGTTCACTTCTCACTTCGCGAGAGAGAGGGGATCAATGCCGCGCAATAACAGCTGACACGAGCCGCTGAAATGGAGAGAGAGAGAGAGGGAGAGAGACATCCACACAGCCAGAGAGACGGGAAGAGAGAGAGAGAGCGCGCGCGCGTGGGGGGGAAAGAAGGGACAAAAATCGAAACGCTGACAAATAAATCATCTGTTACTTTTCCTACAAGCTCGACTTTTCTCTTTTTCGCTCGGAATCTGGTCGCGAGAGAGAGAGAGAGAGAGAGAGAGAGAGACAGCTGCAGACAGCGAGCAGACGGACGGACTCTGCTATAGTCCTCTGGGACGGAGGGTAAAAAAGCATGAGTAAAAAGGGAAAAAAAGCAACATGGGATCTAAAGACATGATGGGGGAGAAAGTAGACGACCCGGGGTATAGGCCTAAGAAAAGTAATTAGGCTATATATGTGTGGAGTTAATAATGGTAATAATAACATAATAAGTGAGCTTAATATGAAAGCAATTATAAGTATACATTTTGTTGGGGAAATATAATATGTAATTTGCGGCCTCTAAACTTATACGTCGTTATCAACGCATGACGTAACATTCATTTGTTTGTGTTTTACGAGCGGACATCATCAGCAGCGCCGCTCCACCTGCTGTGAGTGACTGCTCCATTTCACTCTAATCCATAACATCCTCAACTCAACCCTAAACCAACACATCCTGCGAGACTTTATTATTTAGATTATAGAATAAATAAATGGATGAATTAAGCAATCCCTCGTTCGCGGAATATTCATTAAAATAAACACACACACAAACAATAGCCTACAAAGGCCTATAATAAAATAAGGGCAGGATTGTGAGTCAGTTAATCCAAACGAATATGAAGTGGGATCAAAAACAGGGGCTAAAGGTCATCGAGATATGCTGCGATAATTAATTGTTTTCAATTTTTTGTGGGCGATATTTTATAACGTGACACATTATCAGGTTTAAAATGGGTTAAATGTGGCGAAACATAATATAGGCCTATACGGTATTTGTAAATCTCTTAATTTAAATAGCCACGTTAATCTACCGGTAAATCTTGTCCAATATTTAACAAATAAGCTAAATTATGAAAATGTGAATAAATGTTTCAATAATACTAAAAAAGTATCATTCAAATTCCAAAATCACCCAAAATTACTTAATTTTAAATTCCTTAATTGTCTTTATATATAGGATTGTGCAACGTGTTCTGTAGGAATATAAATGCCATATATCACCATGCGCATATACATGACAAATTAAAATAAACCAACGGCTTGTGTAGCAATGATTAAAATACACCTTTAGCTATCTGTCAGAAAAAGGTATATATATATAATATGTTCAAATCTACATAATTATGACCAAAACATATAGTTATATGTTATATCAGAAGTGAGCTCCATATGGTCTCGCAACCGGCTCCGTTTAACAGAGGAGCAGCATAATAGTCTGTCTAATTGTACAGACTACAGAGTGACACAAAAAAATAACTTTTACCAACACAACAAGACAGCTCCTATAACCATAAGACAAGGTATACTGCAAAGAATTCTCCAATTTACACAATAATTGATCCAAACTTATTAACCCCCGTTTAAAAAGGGGGGAGTCGCGTGATTATCTCCCTACGCGTTCGTATAGGGTTGAAAAATGAGTTGCTCGTTAAGAGGAGAGGAAGGCGGCTGATCTGAGGATCAATATAGGATCCATTTTGGGTATTTATCACCGAGTTAACCTCGGCGACGCGACGAGCGGCATTCAGACACACATGACGCTAAACCAGCGCTTCTCGACAAGTTGTTGAATGGGATTTATCTTGGTCTTTTTTTTAAGTGGAAATCTTTTTTGGATTCAATCTCCTATAAAATCATGATTCGACTCTCATTTGAATTAACCGAGATGACGCTTTATACAAATGATCTGCGGGCGTTCATTGGATTTATGAGCGCTGGGAGAATTAAAGTCATCCTCGGAATGATTCCTCATTATCAGTCTTCCCTGCGTGTAATTAGCCCTCGGCTTCATTTGTTAATGTCACTTGTGTGACGGCGTGTCGCTTGCCTTACACTCTGTTGTGAAACACCTTTAATAATAAGGATGCTTATACGTTTTATACATATGAGTGTGATCAAAAAGCAGACAAATATCTTATTATAAAAAATAACAGGCGATGAGTCTAAATTAAAAGAAAGAGTGAGAAATGCTCTCGCCGCTATACGCGCTATAAAGCGACGCGCGTGTCCACTTGTTTGCGCCTATCTCTCTGAAATAAGAAAAAATGTAAAACAACGCTTGTTGAATAAAAACACTAAACGCTCTACTATGTCCACGAAGCGAAGCCTGCCGCTGTAAAACTCTGCTCTGGGCAGCCTTGTCCTGCTAAGGGACAATACAAGACAACCAGAATTAATCCCTATTAAAGAGTGCGCCATTGTGTGATTAGAGATGTTTTGTTGTTGGGAAATAGAAGAAATACACTTAGTTTTGCCGTGACTAATAATATGACGACTGACTGAAATTTAACACTAAACTAAATGTGCTCTGCAGTGTGAGTAATTTATTCCAGGCTGCCGCTGTGGAGAAGCGGTTTCTGGTTTACTGCCCCCCCGCCATATAAGACAGTCACACAGCCGGAACCCCTCCAGCATGGAGCTGCTGCTCTTTTTTAGGGGAGGATGCAGTGGTTGTGGTTCCCTAGTTAACAGGTGTTTCCCCACTATACTGTGTGTGTGTGTGTGTGTGTGTGTGTGTGTGTGTGTGTGTGTGTGTGTGTGTGTGTGTGTGTGCGTGTGCGTGTGCGCGCGCTTAATTGTTTGTAAGCTACGCACTAGCCAAATGAGTTGGCTTGTTTTGGATTTCCAATTGCTGCAACGGTTGGTTTATAAACTGCCATGGAAGTTATATGTAAATCATCTTAAGAGTTAAATTGTTAACAGGCTTATATGCCATTATTGCAGCCCTATTTCTTATATAATTAACATTGTATGTTAATGTTGTCATTAACTATAAATTCATCATGATTATATACCAGCAGCGTTGTTGGTCCTTATTATACGGGCTAATATGTGGTAGTTTAAACCAAGCCACATGTGTTTATTGTTACACAGTCAGTCAGGCTGTAAAGAAACAGAAAAACAGGAAACTAAATGCGCAGTTAAACTAAATGTGGAGTTTCATATTCAAATTATTACGGACGGTCTCTATATAATTTATATATAAACAGTCTATTAAATATTAATAATGTACATATGTCTATTAAAATGTGTGACTAATGAACGTCGTAACATTAACGTTATAAACAGTTACAAGTCTAGGTGGGACTTTAAATAAAACGGGACAGGGCCTAAAACTACATCTTGCCAACCTCTGTGAACTGCATGGTGTCTGATGATACAGCAACAACACGAGAATGGGCAAATAAAATCTAAGAAAATATAGATGCCTATTACCAGACTAACTTCACAATGGACGTAAACTCATAATCAGTATGTATAGCCTGTCTAGTTCTGTTGAGAAGTGGGTAAAAGTTTCAAAGCCTATATAGAGGCTATTTCTAACGCATATGATTTGTTTATACAAGTAGTAGCCTAGTTGGTATATTAGTAATGGTAATGCAGAATGCGTCACTGACCACCACAGGCCAACGGAGCTACTGACACACGCACAGTAGCCTAAACAATCCAGTGTTGTCCAGAAGCGAGCTTGTTGTTTAGAAACCGCGCACGCACACAAACACACGCACACACACGCTCGTCGCTCACGCACGCGCAATCAGCGGCCAAATTGAGACTGACCGTGACACGAGTTTTCACGCTTTTAGAAATGTCGTCGCCGTGTTAAAGTGCCCGCGGGGGCGCACACACACACACACACACACACACACACACACACTCCGCCGCTTTACGAAAGAAGTTAACACACACGACAACAAACCAAAAACCCGCTGCGAGCACAGAGAGTCAGAACGAAGGAAGACGGGGAAAAAACTCCCAACACATGCCGTCAAAAAGCAATCAGTTTGTACTTACGTCGTCGTATAACACAATCCCTTTTCGCAGACGCCGGTTTTTCCTTCACGCGAATCCCCTTGTCTGTTTGTTTTTTTATCCTCACAACAACAACAACAAGCCAAACTTTTGAGCGGTGTGTGAGAGAAGAATATACTACAGAGCAGCAGCCGGTCTGGGGTCCTGCGCAGCACCGGAGATAACGGGAGGTACTTAACACCTCCCTGTTAGGTTACCAAGCACAGACACACACACAGAGAGAGAGAGGGAGAGAGAGAGAGAGAGGGGGGGGGGGGGGCTGCCTGTCCTGTCCTCTGCTGGCGTGTAGAGGAGTCAGTGTAGACTGCTGCGTGCGTGCGTGTGCGCGCGCGTGTAGTATCAGTTGCATGGAGCAGCTCCGCTGAAGGGGACGATCACAGAGGAGAGGAGCTGAGCTGAGCTGAGAATGGCAGAGATTGGGATCTCAACAGCAGCAGCGTTGTGTTTGTGCGTGCTTGCGCGCGCGTGTGTGTGTGTGTGTCAGTCACAGTGTGTGTGTGTGTGTGTGTGGGGGGGGGGGGTGGTACAAGGCGCGCGGGGGGGTGGAGGGGGTAGCAATAGCAAGCAAGCGGCCACAAGGTGCAGTGCTGCCGCGCAGCGCTTGGGTCGCTCAATGACTGACATTTCTCTTTCTCTTTTCCACTTTCTCCCTCCTTCCCCCCCTCCTCCTCCTTCTCTCTCTCTCTCTCTCTCTCTCTCTCCTCTCACTGCGTTCGTTTCGTTCGTTCGTTCCCCTGGGTGATTTTCACTGCGCTTTGTGAGCGAGTGAATGAATTACCCCCCCCCCTCTCTCTCTCTTAGTCTTGCCGTTGGAGAGACTTGCCATAAAGCGAATGAAGTCCACTCCTAAACAAAAGCTGCTGGACTACTCGACACTCTTAAAACGTGCGCACTGGAATCTTTTCCTGAAGGAGACGAAGAGAGATCGAAGAGAGAGAGAGAGTAATCTAGAGCTATAGTTGCTGCCGAGTCTGCTGACAAACTTGACAGCTCCTGCAATCGTCTCTTTCCCCCGAATTCCGAAATATCATCTGTATTACAAATTGTAATATTATTTTTTAACGTAAAACAATAGGCATATATAGCCCATGTTTGATGCATTGGTCCGTGGACTATACTATATAACACGTGGTTTTAGCCTATTTTTTATTATTATTAAAAAATATATAGCAGATATATTTTCTGATTTTCTCTAGGCCTATGTCTGTTTGTCAAGGACACAAGGACAGTGTTAAAATACAGATACATTACACAGGAGAAAGGACAGAACAGAATGGTGAGAGTATAGAACGAGAGAGAGCTGTTTTATTGTTGTTTTGTTTGTTTGCGTGTGCGTGGGTGTGTGTGCGCGCGTGCGTGTGTGTGTGCGCGCGTGTGTGTGTCACTGCTGGACAGGACAGAGAAAACAACTTGAGTCTTGGATTCACTCACACGGTCTAATTCTCTCTGGCTGCGTCTCCCTCTCCACTACACCCCCCTGCTGGCCACAGGTGGAACTGACAAATAGTGTGCTGGCTATGTGGGACTGTTAATCTAACTGAGGATATAATAATAGAAATAAAACTAAAAAATCGGTCTATATATTTATTCACTTATGGAACATTAAAATATATACATTTTTACTAGTTTGACAGTGTGCATGATCCCCAGATTATCCAATTAGTAATAATCCAGCCGCAAAGTGGCAGATTGAACAAGCCTAACTATAACTATAACTATAACTACTAAGGGAAAACAATGGCTTGTTTGGCTTCTAACACTTTCTCCTACATAAACAACAAGGCACCAGACTATATGTCCTTGTTTATGGTTCAGCATTTGCCCTAACAAGGCAGCACTGACACAATGAATTAACACCATTAAACAACACAAAACTGTCTGGTCTAGTATATGAAAAAAGTGCAGTGATATCTCATTTACTATATACACGACACTTTGTGATCGGGTTTCACGCAAAAAACAAATGTACAAAGGTTTTAAATAACAACAGTGTGGGGGAATGCAATGGTATGTGCGTGTGTGTGTGTGTGTGTGTGTGTGTGTGTGTGTGTGTGCGTGTGCGTGTGTGTGTGTGCAGTGTTTGCGTGCGTGCGTGCCACTGCTGGGTGGTCCCTGGCACACATATACATATGAGAGCGGCCACAGCAGCAGCAGTAGTCGTGCCATTAGCAGTGTGTTGTCTTGCTAATGGCCTCAGTTTGCAGTCAATGGGCTGAGTGAGGAAGCTGAGGACCATCTATGTATTAGACCCCTTCTCATTCAGAGTCTAAACCCCACCCCCAACAACACCACCCCTCAATGTCTCGAAATACTGCAGCCTCTGTGTGTATTGACTGAGTGGGAGACACTTTCACATAATAATAACCCCCTCTTTCAAAAACACCTTTCTTTTTTTCTCAATGCCGTGAAGGTGTCAAAGGTGAATACGTTTCTACTACCGTATACACTGTATAGGCCTAGCATACAAAGGGTTGATGTGGTTAATGCATCCTATAGGGTTATGCGTGTGACATAATTGTTATGCGGGGATTCCTATACTGAGTGACAGAAAACTACTTTCTGGCCTTGACAGCCCACATACGTCCAAACAGAAAAGTCCTATCTGATTGCATTAAACAATGTTAAATGACATTAAACTCACTTTGCAACTCACTTTGCCACTCACTTTATGCACGCGCATATGCCCTCTATTTGGTTTGGTAACACTGGTAGGTCAACTGAGATTACAATGTGCGTCTATAGATCCTAATAAATACACCAAAATGAATTACATTCATGCACTGAGAGCATTATTATTATTGCTATCATTGCATGTGCACTATGATAAAGTTAATGTTCATGACTGTTCAAGTTCATGACTCTGATGAAGACCAATATACCATAATTATGAAGGCATATAGGTCGAAACGTTAGTGTTTTTTTTTATACTAGCACCTAATAATATATATATAATAATAAAAACTGCTGCTCCAGTGTCCTCTCCTCCTTACGCACACACACACACACACACACACACACACACACACACACACACACACACACACACACACACACACACACACACACACACACACACACACACACACACACACACACACACACTTTTGTTTTCCCCGTCATCAACGCAAAGTTGTTTCTACTGTTCTCATCAGCCTCTTATCTTTAACTTTGAGGAGATGTCTTGACAACAACACCTCCCGTGAAATGGCAGAGTGTTAATGTAAAGTCAAACTGACAAGGGGGGGGGGGGGGGCTGCTCTGAGCTAATTTGAAAAAGTCTGGTCTGTAGGCGTGCGCTGTCAAAAGCAGACCGGTATAAGGGTCTCAAGAGTTAAGTTACCGCTGCAGATTTTTCTGGAGAATAAGTTTACACAGTTAAATCCTCAGTATAACTTATCCATTCTACACTATGTTTCAACACCATATGTCCATTCCCAACAGAAACAATCTTTTCACTTCCTACACCCACACTTTCTGATATGAACAATATAAGGCCTTCACAAAGGTATAGCACTTTCAATATCAAATGACTCCCCTTTTGAACCTCATGCCATGGGCAATGAGGGCAACCTATGCTGTGTAGACTATACACTCTACAGTTTAGAGACTGTAGAGTGTAACCTATGCTGTGTAGACTATACACTCTACAGTTTAGAGACTGTAGAGTGTAACCTACACTGTGTAGACTATACACTCTACAGTTTAGAGACTGTAGAGTGTAACCTACACTGTGTAGGTTACACTCTACAGTTTAGAGACTGTAGAGTGTAACCTACACTGTGTAGACTATACACTCTACAGTTTAGAGACTGTAGAGTGTAACCTATGCTGTGTAGACTATACACTCTACAGTTTAGAGACTGTAGAGTGTAACCTACACTGTGTAGACTATACACTCTACAGTTTAGAGACTGTAGAGTGTAACCTACACTGTGTAGAGTAGACTATACACTCTACAGTTTAGAGACTGTAGAGTGTAACCTACACTGTGTAGACTATACACTACAGTTTAGAGAATGTAGAGTGTAACCTACACTGTGTAGACTATACACTCTACAGTTTAGAGACTGTAGAGTGTAACCTACACTGTGTAGACTATACACTCTACAGTTTAGAGACTGTAGAGTGTAACCTACACTGTGTAGACTATACACTCTACAGTTTAGAGACTGTAGAGTGTAACCTATGCTGTGTAGACTACTACACTCTACACAGTCTACAGTTTAGACTGTAGTGTAACCTATGCTGTATACAGTATAGACCGTAGAGTGTATCGGCGGAATTAGTAGCGGGATTTTGGCAGAAGTACCGCTCAAGAAAATGACGTTGCCGCTTTACAACTCTGTTTACATTCTCCATGTATGAAACAAGTGTTGTGATTGGTCGAAAAACATCGTATCCGTGAGAAATACATCTGACGGATGTTTCCGGCCCGACACTTCCGCCGATACACTCTCTGCCTTATAGGTTGTGACCATGGCTTTTCTCTTCACAGATGAGTATAAGGGGCCGAGGCTACATGCCATCTGGACAAAGACACAGAACCTTGCCATGGAAAAAGGTCAGTTTTAGTAGGAGTTTTGTCCCGTCGGCCATTAAACCAACTTCCCCGCTGCCGATATGTTTCTACAGTCTACAGTGCAGGACTTATACCTGTTGTCTTATTGGTGATATGTGTGTTTGTTTTTCAGATGTGGGTGTTTGAGCAGACCTGTGAAGACGAATATCCTTCAGGGACAATAAAGATTATTATTATTGTGTACTGTACAAAGAAAAGTTACATTTTCTGATATCGGCCCTCAGAGTTAAACTATATAACGCTCACTGTTACAAGAGTTGAAAAAAATGGAACCTTTGATACTGTATAGAATGTCCCGCTATAAGCTTGCCCACCCTGTGGACAAGCATGCAGAGATTTGAGCCGTATGGACGGATATGGCAGCGGATTCACTCCGCACAGGGATTCATTCCTTGAACAAACCCCCGTTTGATTGTGATCTATGGCTAAACTGGACAGGCAACGGTCATTTCTGGTATTTCCTTTTAATAATTTACGACCGACAGAATTTATAGCTATGCATGTTATGCTCCTGTGCCTCTGCATGCCTGCTAAATCTGCATCGCCCCCCCCGAATATAATGAGATTTTAGCACACCCAGATTATAAATTATGGTGTGATTTGTTCGCCGGCTGGTTTGTCAGGCAGGGCCATGTCTGTTTGTGTGCGTGTGCGTGTGTGTGTGTGTGTGTGTATGTGTGTTAGTGTAGCTCGGGGACATGGCTGGCATTTGGCTGCCACTGCTCTCTAATTGCTGACGTACACACAGATAGATTGGACCTGATGGTTGGTGTCTCTACTGCAGGGGAGGAGAGGCTCAGAGGAGGAGGAGAGGAGATGAGGAGGAGAGGAGAGGCTCAGAGGAGGAGGAGAGGAGATGAGGAGGAGAGGAGAGGCTCAGAGGAGGAGGAGGAGAGGAGGTTGAGGAGGAGAGGAGAGGCTCAGAGGAGGAGGAGGAGAGGAGAGGCTCAGAGGAGGAGGATAGGCTCAGAGGAGGAGGAGAGGAGAGGCTCAGAGGAGGAGAGGAGAGGCTCAGAGGAGGAGGAGGAGAGGAGGTTGAGGAGGAGGAGGAGAGGCTCAGAGGAGGAGGAGGAGAGGAGGTTGAGGAGGAGGAGGAGAGGCTCAGAGGAGGAGGAGAGGAGATGAGGAGGAGAGGAGAGGCTCAGAGGAGGAGGAGAGGAGATGAGGAGGAGAGGAGAGGCTCAGAGGAGGAGGAGAGGAGATGAGGAGGAGAGGAGAGGAGAGGAGAGGAGAGGAGAGGAGAGGAGAGGAGAGGAGAGGAGAGGAGAGGAGAGGAGAGGAGAGGAGAGGAGATGAGAGGAGAGGAGAGGAGAGATGGGGGGGGGGGGGAGAAAGGGCAGGAAAGATGAGAAAGACTTCTCATGCAATGACAGCATGGAAATAGCCAAATAGGTGAAAAGAATAGAGAGAAAAATAAATAATGAGAGAGAGAGAGAGAGAGAGAGAGAGAGAGAGAGAGCACTGTCCTCTAACCACATTCATCCAGTCGCTCAGATGTGTATAGCTCGAGGGAGCTGTTGTAAAATGAAGAATTACACGCCTCTGATCAGATTACATTACAGAACAAGCCATTACATGTGTTTGACTCTCGCACAAAGAATAAGGGAAAGGAAACATACATGATCTGATTAATTATGTAATTTACAGCGCTATCTTTATCGGCAGTGACACATGGGGGACAATCATATATCTATACGTGGGGGCTGTAGGCTGTTTTACCAACTGTTTTCTTTGCCAACAGACTGATTCTTTCTTTTCAATCCTCAGTATTCATTTGTACATTTGCAACTCTGAGAGTTACAAATGTACAAATATAACCAAATGGACCCATTAAGGTCCATTTGGTTACATGTGTACACTCTCAAGAGTCCCAGGTGCCTAATCAACGTGCACTGAAGGAGATTTTACACAGTGATGGCATTATACATTCAAATTTGAACGATGAAAATAAATACATTTAAGGCATTTTAATTCAAATAAAAGTAAATACAAATGGGGGGAATAAAGGCAAATGGGATTATCTTTATAATTATGGAAGACATCAGCATTAGGGGGGACATCTCCGACCTTATACTGTAAAGAGAGAATCGGTATTTAGAATCAGGATCGGAATCAAAATAAAAAAGGAGCGTAAAACAATAAAAGAGGGCATTGTGAAAGCACACATGGTGTCACAATATTGGCTGAACGTTTTGAGTTGTTGCTTCCAGTGTTCCGCCCACCGTGTTCCTCCACCGCCCCTCAGAGCACGGCGTGTTATTGCTCTGAACTGTCTGTATGTTTTTACTTTTGATGAACGACAGAGAGAGAGAGAGAGAGAGAGAGAGAGAGAAAGAGCCTTGAGGCACATGTCAACCAATGTCACAGATAATCACACATTGTCTTAAAAATAGCTTTGAAAATGACAGTGTCTGGGAGGGAGGACTGTGTGTGTGTGTGTGTGTGTGTGTGTGTGTGTGTGTGTGTGTGTGTGTGTGTGTGTGTGTGTGTGTGTGTGACTGTGTGTGTGTGTGCGTGCGCGTGTGCGCATGTGCGTGTGTGGCACGATGGAAGAAGGGAGGGGGTTAGTCAAGTGAGACATGCATCAGAGCACATGTACCGTAATTACAGACAAGATAAAGTTAGTTTCTAACACCTCCCTGCAGGGGAAACATTTATCAAGGGCAATGAAATAAAAATGAAAATGGGAAGGGGGGGTGTGTGCGGGGGTCTTATTGGTTATCAGAGATGGATAAATCCAGAGAATGAGAGAGAGAGAGAGAGAGAGAGAGAGAGAGAGAGAGCAGAAGAGAGAAACAGTCAGTCTGTCAGTGTGTCAGTCTTGAATCTGCTGATTGCAGAACTTATATTGTTCTGCACAATATAGAGGGTATACACGCGTGTGACATCTATGCACCAATTCTCTGTATACTGTACGTACAGTATATGTGTACGTCTGTACTGCACGTAACCAGAGAACCGTTCGTCCCACCGACTTCAAATTCGACACACGTGTTCCACACGACCACAGGGAGTGATGTGCCCGGTGTTGAGTCGGTCGGATACACCGTTGTACAGAACCAGCACAAAAGCCTCTACCCGGGATCTGGACCTGATCACTCCTACAGTATATCTCCACACATAACACCAATGTGACAACACTTCATATTTGGGCATGCCTCACACAGAACTCCATAATATATAGGAATAAAGGGACACTCTAACTCTGACACGGGTACAACAATCTCCAACTTCCATCGTTACCGACTCGGTGGTGGCACCGGTTTAGTGGGGAAAACAAACTACTTCCTGGCCTTGACAGCCCACATCCAAGCAGAGAAGTCCTATCTGATTGCATTAAAACAATGTTAAACGACGTCAAGCTCACTTTGACACTCACTTTATGCATGCACATACTCCAAGGAATCAATGTACATATTTTGGGCATAACATTAGGATTATAAGCTATACGATAAGGGCAGTCCATCAAGGCACTGCGGTGTCAGTTAACACTTCTCCCTCACGCACCCGTATCGGAAGATAGACTATCTGTGTGAGGTGAGCGCGACTAAAGTTTGTAGTTTGGCAAAGTTGGATCGTTTGGAGTTAAAGGACATGAACCGTTCCAGATGATGAGAAAACACAGACCGAGGGACTGCATCTCTGTATTCTGGACCTGTCGTAATAGGTGAACATTCAGCAAAAAAAAACAGACATTCTTGCAGAGGGAGAGAAAAAAAAAAGAGAGAGCCAAGTACAGACCCCTGGGGGGCAGTCAGTGGTCAACTGAGTACGGTTTAAGTGGCTAAAAAGAACACCTGTTTGGTCTACACTTGTCCATGCATGTCCATGAACTGCTCTTCTGTCCGCACGAGCAACGTCAGCAATATGTTTTGACATTTAGCGACATTGCTATTGTGCTGCTGTTGTGTCCTGGAACATTCCCAAACACCCGGGGGTATTGTCAGCTGTCAGTTATTCATATACCGGTAGTCAAAGACTAATAAGCGAGGCCAGATTTGTGTAGCCTATGGCACAGAAAATGTATGTACATTTTCTTTTCATAAAATACAAATCACAAATTATTATAAAATATGTATCTATTGCACCGTATAAAATAAAGCGAGACAGTTTTAGGATATATAACTGTCACAGTAACAGAGTCAAATAGAGATCTGTGGAGAGGCTGAGAGTGCTGAGTGAGAATGATTCGCTCATCCACATGGTCGCCGGCAGAAGGTGGTAGTTAAGCTAAAAATAATGTTTATTTCTGCAGACGTTTAATGGTCCGTCAAATGGGATAACAAGGGCGGCTGATTTGTGGGCCTTTCTCTGCAATTACCAAGCCTTCCCAGTCCCTCCCTGTTTAAATTAAACAACCCATTGATTTTATGCTGGAGATTATTGTGCCATATTCCTCAAGAGCGCTTTTGATGGAGAGGTGGACTGATAGGGCTCCATTCGACACATGCACACACTCAGGCTATACTAGGCTACTTACAGACACAATGTGCGCACGAGCAAACGCAAGCCCGTATACGCGCAAGCACGTCACTTCAATGCCAGAGTTGTTCCAATGACGGCAAGAAGAAAATGTGGAAGTAATGAAAATGCTGCAGTTCTCATAAAGGGACCAGCAGCTGGCGCTGATTCCCCTAACTCCAAGGTGCAAAATAAATGTCATTCCATTGCAGTCAATGGAGACTTGATCTAAATGTACACTAGGTTTTACTTTAGTTCAGTCAGACAACTCACGGATGATTTAACCAATATTTATTAAAGAATGAGAAGTGTGCATATGATATTAGACTTGGCGTTCGGCTCTGCTGCATCTTCTCCCTGCTTGGCGCGATTAAACACCTATAAGAGCAGGGAGATGCAATAAAACCCCCATGGGGAGCATACATAACAGAGCCCACCGGTGGTGCTGGGGTGGTGGTGGGAGCAAACATCAACCAGGAACTATGTGCAGAGGAAGGCAGGAAGAGCATGCAGTCTAGTGAGCTTAAATAGCCCGCCCAATTGGTCAGCTGACTGCCACATCAGCGAATGACGTGTGGGACTTGCACACACTGAATACACCCACATAGTGACGCAGCATGTTAACCCATTGAGTATTGTATGCACATTTGAGCATGGCATTAACCCCCTCGAGTATGTCTGGCTGAACTAACTCCACATGTTTTCATAAACACTTTATGTTTTCAATCGCTAGTTTCAAGTCTTCTTTCATGCAGCATGTTATGTGTTTTTTGTAAATTACGGTCGCATTTATTTCTAAATGTATATGATAAAGCAGGGTATGCTTTCGGGGCTCGTGATTGGTTCTGTTCGCCTTAACACCAATAGCATGGTTGCACTGTGTGCATGCTCTCTTATAACATAAGCAAAAAAGAGATCAAACGGACCACTTACTGGTGGTCGGATGGGTGGGCCGGGAATGATTTCAGGATTTTCAAGTGGGCCCTGATCCAGAAAAGGATGAGAAACACTGGTTGGTGGTTCAACAGGTGGTCCGTGGACCACTGGTGGTCCGTGAAGGTGTTGCATGTGGTCCCTGACCATGCATTTAGTAATGTAGGAAAGTGAAGATTCATATTTGAATTTATTGTATTGACCACAAGTTGAGAAACCATGCAGTAAAAAATCTGGTGACAAATGATGACGCATCGACGTTGTCAGTTACTGGGAAGACGGATGTCAAGAACTTCCACAGAAAAGTGAGTTAGAATCTCAAGGGAAACCGTACCGGATTGCCTGGTTGAGTCACCATTATAAGGAAATGTGCCCATAATGAATCTGTTATGGGCTGCTTACTGAGTCATAGAATAAGTTACAATGAACAGCAAAACATGAGTTTAATATGGAAGGTTAATTTACACTACGACCATATCCCCCCCTCCCAACACAACAGTGGTCCCCAGGTTTATTCTCAGTCAGGGTGGTGGTCCCCAGGTTGATTCTCAGTCAGGGTGGTGGTCCCCAGGTTGATTCTCAGTCAGGGTGGTGGTCCCCAGGTTGATTCTCAGTCAGGGTGGTGGTCCCCAGGTTGATTCTCAGTCAGGGTGGTGGTCCCTGGTTCATTATTCAGTTGAAAACCCCTGCTGGAGTAGATCACTGGTTTCCAAACACTGGGTCGGGACCCATTTGTGGGTCACGGACACATTTATGGGTCCCCTTAGTGTTTGTTTCCTATATCTTATATACAAGTGAAAAGGTGTACCCATACTCATTCTTCATGCTCTATCTCCGACCGAACCACACTTTTACCACACATCTCTATATGCAAAATAAATTCGCCACCCTCCCCGAACTGACATAGCCTATTTTTTAGCCGTTCAAGTTTCTTATTTACTCTGCAAATATTACTTTTATGAAAATCACGATCGAGCCAGCAGATAAACGGGTGCCACAACACGCCGAGAAACAAGGAATTTAACCACGCTACTTGCATACACTGCAACTCGCTTACAATTCGCAAACCTGGCAACACTGCCTGCCTCTTACGTCACCAGCTCTGCTCCTCCTGGCCTCCGTAGTCCGTCGCGCTCACAATCTGTCGCAGCCATCTTGCTTTTCTTTTGGATGGGCGAGTGGACATTTAATGCTAATAAATTAATTATAGGTCCAGCAAGCAAATCATGATGGTCTGATTGTGCTCAATAGGTCACAATAACATTCCGAAATTAGGTGTTGTGTTTTGTATGGCATTTTCCCCAGTAGTAGTTGCATATCTATCTCAGCTTTTGCCTGATAGCACACATGCTAACGTCAGCAGCCATAGCAACATACAGTGTGCGCAGACATAACATGAGTTGTTTACAACACAAACACACGGCCTTTTCACCACGCAATACACACAACAGCTCGGGAGTTATTAAACCGAACGTGGACGCTGTTTCAGTGTTACATTTGCTGCGCATATCGGAATAATTGTAACGGCATGCATGATAAATGTAACAACGCTAAAAAACACCATTAAACATATCGTTTTCACCTTAAAGCTATTACATTTCATTGAAGCAACTCCTTAGCATTGTTTTCATACCATGGATGTGATAAGATAATGTATCAAACATAAGGGAAATATTAAATAGGATCGGGTGTACCAGTTTGGCCATTTCTTTTTTTTCAATGGGGCAATACATTGATTAAACAAACGTTTGATTGATTGAGTTGTACAACGTTATACAACCCTAAACTAATTTTAGAATACACTACACAATACAATACAATTTTAGAACATATTTTGCACGTTCCATTTTTTTACTCAGAGATCCCTTTAGCTACACATGTAATATTTCCAGGCAACGGACCTACACATGTCAGCTACCATAAACCACTTCAAGTTATTAGGACGAAATAACTGACAGGAGTGACGGTGCTGTGCTGTGAGTAAACTAATAGGGGAGAGCCGCCAAGGATGTAACATTTTGCACGTTTCATTCTTTTACTCAGAGATCCGTTTAGCTACACATGTAATATTTTCAGGCAACGGACCTACACATGTCAGCTACCATAAACCACTTCAAGTTATTTTTTTGATAAAACAGGTCGGGAGTTATTCAACCGAACGTGGACGCTGTTTCAGTGTTACATTTGCTGCGCATATCGGATCAATTGTAACGGCATGCATGATAAATGTAACAACGCTAAAAAACACCATTAAACATATCGTTCTCAGCTTAAAGCAATTACATTTCATTGAAGCAACTCCTTAGCATTGTTTTTATACCATGGATGTGATAAGAAAATGTATCAAACATAAGGGAAATATTAAATAGTATCGGGTGTACCAGTACCAGTTTGGCCATTTCTTTTTTTTCAATGGGGCAATACATTGATTAAACAAACGTTTGATTGATTGAGTTGTACAACGTTATACAACCCTAAACTAATTTCAGAATACACTACACGATACAATACCATTTCAGAACATATAATATTGGCCAATATGTCAAATATGTAAATATTACATATAATGGCATTGAATGGAAGCGGACCATTTGTAACACATGTTACAAATGACCCGCTTTTGCAAGTTTTCTTTGCAGTTGCTTACAGACCAGAATGAACGTGAATTCCGTCTAAACACGATGCAAACTAATGAAGAACATAAGCATGAACACATCCATGTGGATTTTTATTCACCAACACCAAAGACAAAAATTGTACCACACATATACTCCAGGTGTAAAATTAGACGCATTTTGAAGGTAAACACTTCAAACTTCAAACTCCTGGCCACGTAGAGTACGTTGCTGTACACATACTGACGCGATGGCGTCATGGTGGCGTTGACCAATCAAGATATAACGTCCATGTTACAACCGTGAAGCGTTACAACCTTGGCGGCTCTCCCCTACATTTGTTACTAACATTAGGTTGTGGCGAAGTAGACACGTGGCCAGCAGATACTGTGTTTTGGACAAACAGGCTAGGTATTGGTGTTGATTTGGGTCAACTGGACAAACAGCGTGGTGTTGTTTTGTGTCTGTGTTTGTGTTGGAGCGCCTCAGTGTGGCCGTACAGGTCATGTGCAACCTCTTCCACAGAGAGATGGAGACACTAAATCTCAGCTGGACAAACATGTTTGCATGCATGCATCGCTGCCTTGCATGCTGTGTGCTACTGTTGAGTCTGTCACTTACTTTCACTGATTTATGGCATTGTCTTTCTGTTAAAATCCAACTATGTTAATTTAAGAACTCTGGGCATATAGGTCATTGTTTATTCACTGTGCACACGTGTAGCCTATTGTATGTCAGACTGTATGTCTGTCCCACAGTCACAATCCTTTAGTACTTAGGCTGTGGAAATATTCAGGACAAAACAATGGTACATTTCCAATAACCCATTCGTTACTACATGTGGAGTCAACTCCCGCCATTTATTTCTTCCCATAGTGCGTGGCAAAGTCGCTCTGGGATGAGTGCGCGCGTAGCGCGCACGAAATTCTAGTAGCCTACATTTGTCTTTCCACTATAGTTGCATAAGAAACCGTGAACTGAATGACCTGGTGACCTATGACGACCGTCCGTGCAGTCATTTACTAACAAGTCGGAAGTCAACAAATTCAACAGAAAAAGGGAGTTAGAATCTCATGAGGGGGAAGTGCACTGGTCTGGCTGAGTCATTATTATTAGGACATTAGTATAGTCAATAGTCATCAATTATGGAACATTGGTATACACATCATACACATGGATGCAGAGCAAGTGTTACTAAAGCACTAATCTTAGCCCATATTCCCCATGTTGATTCTATAAGTCAGGGTGGTGGTGGTCCCTGCAGGGACCCTAGTGGTGGTCCCTGGGTCACAATTAGTGAAGCTGTTGTGTTCCGGCCTGGGTAGATAATGTCCCTCGAGATGTCCAATATTGAAACACTCTCCACGCATGCACACATGCACACATGCACGCACGCTTAAACAGGCACAAAACAGTAACAGACTATACATGCATTCAATGTCACCATGCACCCCGCCTTCTAGACACACACACACGCACACGCACAAGCGCACACACGCCCCTCTGTTGGCTTTGTTGTGTGATCTTACATGCCACTAGCTGCTCATGTGAGTAATGTGGATCAGCGTTTGATGAATAGGCAGACAGGGAGTTATGCACACGCACGCACGCACACACACACACACGCACACACACACGCGCGCGCGCGCACACACGCACTCACACGCAGAACAGAGTACACAAAGCCACCGTGTCGTGAAAAAAATGTCAATTTCACAGCACCCTCGGATCGTTGAAGAGACAAGGAGATTTTCCATAAACAAGATACCAATTCCCACCTGTGTGTGTGTGTGTGTGTGTGTGTGTGTGTGTGTGTGCGCGTGTGTGTGCGTGCGTGTGTGTGTGTGTGTGAGTGCGGGCATGCTTGTGTGTGCATATATTGTGTGGCTGGTTGCGGTAGGAATGGAGCCTTTCACCCTGCAGGCTGTATTAGCACTATATACACAGTAATGTGCATGGATGATGTGCACACACACACACACACACACACACACACACACACACACACAGTGTGCAGGTGTGCATTCTTGTACGCAAAAAGACACATATACAACTCGCATATATAGACATGAGAGACTATATCATTTTTGTACGATAATTGTTGAAATGACAGTGTAATCTGAGAGCGTTCCTTCTCCGTGTTACTATACTGATATGCAGCTTCTCCAATCCCAGACGAGAGCATCTGCATTCCATGGACTGTATTTAGGTTGACCTTTGGGCTATTGATTTCCTCTGCTTTTTATAGTATGTTGAATAGGAACCGTGCTCTCTAATGCAATCTGCACGGGGTTAATTCAAACTCTGAGAGTGTTAAAAATGAGCCTATACTTCACTGAGTGAGTGTGCATTGTATATAGTTAACATAACATATGGTTATTATGATATCGTACAGGCCGCACATTATCTGTCCATAATTGCATGGTGATGGGAATAATATAGTAAAATAGCCACATTATCGATTCTAATTTCTCTCATGGCTAAATCAATATACTTATTATTAATTTTTTTTACATTATGGCCATTGTGGAACAACAGCATCACCATCACTATCACATCACACCATGTTGTGAAAGGCAATCATGCCTTTAATGATCCTTCGTTGCATCATGGCGCAATTCTGTGGAAAAAAGTATAGCCTTTTATAGTATAGGCTATACTTTTTGGGTGCGGGACACTGTCGTTCAACAAGAGCACGAATCAGGTTTTAACCATTAGCACGTAAACATATTTATAGGTATATTTCTGCCGTGCCTGAAACCAAATGTGTGGCAGAAGGTGATCAACGTTTTGATTATATAGGACCTTTTCAAGGTGATCCCTCACACACATATTTATGTGTCACTTTCTTTCCCTCCCTTCCTGCAACCCCCCCCCCCCCCTCCATTTTTCTATGGGGGCTGATGAAGGAAACAAGGCTAGGACACTTGGAAGCTGACATGTCCTTGTGGAGTGATTTCAACCATGATGCTAATAACAATAATTAGCGTCCTAAGTGTTTGAAAGGGGGGTGAAGACATGAATATTCTCTCATTGTATTTGTATAATGCGTGTGTGTGTGTGTGGTGTGCGTGCGTGTGTGTGTAGGGGTGCCAGGACAAATGGCTCTGCCGTTTCTTTTAAAAATGACAAATTAGCCATAATTGCTTTTTTGAGGAGGTCTGGGGATGAAGGCAGCTTTTTGCCACTTAATTATGGCTGTTTTCGCTGTTCTTCAAGATCACACCCACACACCCACACACACACACACACACACACACACACACACCAATTAAACCTATTAACAGCACATTATTTTGACTAGGCTGTTTATGAGAAACACAGCTATTAAATGGAATCAGGGCATATTTACTTTATATGTTGACTTAGCAAAGGACCAGCTAACAGTGTGACTGTTTACGAGCAAAAAGCACTATTAAAACGCCGTAAAAAAGTGAGGATTAATGTTGACCTGCATGCCAGAAGGAATGGAGTCACATTTAAGATTGTCGCTGTCGGACGGGTGAAAATGTCTTTTCATTATTATTTTGAAACAATATAGTAAAAATGGCCAATCTACTTGTGGATGCGATGCGATGCAACTTTATCGTCAGCTTGCACTGAAATTTGTTTTGCGTTCATGACGTCACCGTTCAAGAAACAGACAAGACATTACAAAGTGGTAGACATTACAGGACAGAAATCACAGAAACAATCAGGAACAAGAACATATCCACATGGTTTAACGATTTTAAAGCAAGTTTAAAAGCAAGACTGATGTACAAAAGAGTTCTTTAGTCTGTAGGGACTCTAAACCGCCTCATGGAGGCCGGCAACAGTTTATATAAGGGGTTATATATAAGGGTTTATGTAAGGGGTCAGAAGATATGTTATTTAACTTATTTTCATTACTTTTGTGCGACACTTGGACCTTCATTTATGAAAACTGAAGAAAAGAAAGTTGCAATATGAGATACAACGTCTCTGCCCGACAGCAACAAAATCAAAAACGCAGTGAGATTAATATAGCGTTATTGAATTCGTCGACTGAATCGTTGCGCACACACACACACGCACACGCACGCACGCACGCACGCACGCACACACACACACACACACACACACACACACACACACACACACACACACACACACACACACACACACACACACACACACACACACACACACACACACACACACACACACACACACACACACACACACACACACACACACACACACACACACACACAGGAGCGGAATCCACTGCAAGAAATTCATAAAGCAAATGGGGGAGGAGGTGCGTAGGACATTTTTCGACGCGCAAAGACAGACTCTCCCATCAGCTTTGATTAGCATCTTAGTCCGTCTTCCCCGGCCGGCAGATATGTGAGAAATTATTATTAATAACAAAATAATTTCCGCAGATTAACCCCGCGCTGCCTTTATCACTGATCCCCTGGCCTCTGGGTAATTGATCTGGGGAAAGATTGATGGCTGTCCCGCTGATTTAAAACATTTGTCCTTGCTTTCTTTTTCTTTGGTTATACCTGACATACATTTCCAGACGTGTGTTTAACCCATTCTGAACGGGAACCCATTTTGGTGTTATCATCATGTTATGCTTTAGCTATTGAAAAATAGCAGATCTACAAGCTCATAGCGCGCCACCGAGTGGCGCGCTACGAGCTTGTAGGTCTGCTATTTTTTTTAAATCGAAGAGCGATTGACATTTTTAGAATCTGATCTCAGGTCAGAATGGGTTAATCAGACCAGTGTGTGTCCGGGGGAAACCTCGTATGAATCTGATCTCAGGTCAGAATGGGTTAATGACGCAGTCGTATATCTCTCCGGTCGATGATGCGGAATTTGACATTGAAAGGAGCTCAATGTAGGAGTCACATTTTATTTTATTTAATCTTTTTTTGTTGTTTCTTAAAGTCCACTTGTTTGACTGTATTCATTGAGTCCGTCACATTGGGGAAGAGGTGTATGTATGGTTTTAGAGAGGCATGGTTGAGGCATGTCTTTTAGAGAAACTTTAACTGAGCCCATACTGGCAAGCCCGAGCCCACTGATGACACGAGATATCTAGTCCATGATGTGGTGCAATCATCACCTACAGATTATGGCTGCCAACAGGACAGAGGGAAGAGTGAGATCAGATGTAGTTCTGTTCTATTCTCATGCACCTTTATTTATGTTAATCAAACTTCACCGTTGACCAATTCACGCCCATGCACGTTATGCATCTCCTCGCCTCGACATTGAAGCGGGCGCCCAGTTTGAAGATCAGAAGATCGGGCGGTTCTCGAGACACGTGAATTACAGATGCACGCACAGACAGACGGACAGACAGACAGATTTGGCTCATTTATATAACAACGAGCAATGATATGACCAATGGTGGTACTGGTGCTATATGATATACTGATGGCAGAGTGTGTTGTCCCCGCCCCGACCGCTCCCATCCGGACCCAAAGCCCTCTGGGATACGGAGTCCCTGGCAGCTTCCTTTCACTTGCAACCTTATGTAGGAAGTGTCAATGTTGACTGAGCGGATATCAGTTAGTCACCTCGGTCACTAAGGGGTCATGATGGACCTTTTCCATTTCCTTTTACAGTCTCAATGAGCTCTGGGCAAACACGGACAGATGGACAGATACGGACGGACGGACGGATGGCAGTGGTGGAAAAAGTACTCAATAATGTATCAATATTGCAAATATATACGAATACTCTGGTACAAGTAAAAGTCCGGAATTCTAAATGCACTTAAGTAAAAGTGCAAAAGTATTAGCTTCAACATGTACTAAAAGTACCAAAAGTAAAATAACTCATTGTGCAGAATGTCCCATTTAAGGTTTTATATACTTTAGTATATAGGGCTGAAGGCTGAGGTGTATATACTTTAGTATATAGGGCTGAAGGCTGAGGTGCGTGCGTGCGTGTGCAGGGGGTCAGTCACAGAGGCGAGTGAGCGAAAGAGGGAGAGACATGCATCCCTCTTTATTGCTCATGTATTTTTAAACAGGGAGACCAGAGGGGTCAAATGAGTAAACATGAGTTGACCTGAGGGAGACGGTGAAAAAAAGAAAAGAAAAAAAGAATCCACAAGGTTAATTTAGCCATTTGTAACTCAAGAGAGAGTACACACTGCACTGCAGGGAACCTAAAAGGTTCTGAAAGGTTCCCTGTGGTTCCTTCTGTACAATCTGAGGTGAGTGAGTTCTATCAACACTGAGGCCTTTATATTAATAGACAATAGTACATAAAACATTATATACTCAAATGTGATGCGTTTATGTCCTTTATCGACATATCCCATCCATCCATTCCCACTTGCCTCCTCCCAACACATTAACAATTTGGGGGCCGGGGAATCTTTTCAGAATAAAGGCGCTATAGAGTGCCAAGCAGATGAGGGAGATTTTACTCTGAAAACCCCTGCCTTTCATTTCCCCCACAAAAGCCGGGAGGTGAAATCTTCCTTTACTGCATCGCCGTCATAAAACTGATCTCTCTTTAAAAAGCGTTAATATTCTAGGAAAGATGCATGATGAAGTCAGAAATTAGGACAGAACCAATGGCGTTCTGATCATAATCCGTCATAATCTGTCGGCCCATAATCCAGGAAGTGAATGGCTGCGCATGCAGCAAAACAGCTCCGGGACACGGACGAGCAATGCGTTGCCTAGCGACGGCCGCTGTCAAAAAAATGCGATCGATCCCGTTTTATATATCCACTGAACTGCAAAGGTTCCAGCAGTGGGCAAAAGATATTAGTAACGCACACGATCGCCACAACAACTACTCTAACCATAGGAAAGGAGGAGATTTTGTATAGATGGGAGGGAATAAAAGGACTCGAACTAGAATAGACCCCTGTGGGACCCCATACGGATTAAAGTGTTCATTTTTGTCACTGCAGGAGGATCCACGTGTGGTGCAGTTGAATATGATTTATTTGGGGTCAAAACTCCCACATGAACCAATGTCAAGTTGTTTCGCTTTGTCCTCCCTGTTTTTCTTTTTCTCTGTGTGTCTGTAGTATAGGCCTATAGCTCTATCTGATAAGAAATCCCTGAAGTTACAGTGTGTGTGTGTGTGTGTGTGTGTGTGTGTGTGTGTGTGTGCACGTGCGTGCGTATGTGTGTGTGTGTATGTGTGCGTGCGTGCATGCGTGTGTGTATGTGGATATTGCAGGGTTAAACTAAACCCTGCAGGTGGCGTGACCTCTGACCTTTGACCTTAACATACTCCGCCCCTGGCATATGCCTCCGACTCATGTCACTGAGATTAGCTACCTCTCCACAGGGTGTATGTGTGTGTGTGTGTGTGTGTGTGTGTGTGTGTGTGTGTGTGCGTGCATGCGTGCATGTGTGCATGTATGTGTATGTATGATATATGTATGTGCGTGTGTGCGCGTGTGTGTATTGATGTGATAGACCGAGGCTAAAGACTTTATGCGTGCGTGCGTGCGTGTGAGATATGGGTTAAGGTTAGGTTTAGATGTGCTGCCCCGTGGGAGGTTAGGGTGAGGGTTTGAGATAGGTTGTAGTTGTATAGGACTAATATTATTAATATAACTATATTTTGGCCACGTCATTACAGGCGAAATACACACCAGAAAAGAAATATACAAAGACGAAACAAATAGCAGATCTACAAGCTCACAGTGTCGTGATCTTATACAGAGGATAAGCATTCACGGGGCCCCCAACCTGATCACTTAACACGGTAGTGTAATCTCAAAGCATTACATTATATTAAAGGTATTTTCAGTGATTTCACTTAATTCAAATATCACTTCTTTTTTCGTTTTGTTTTGTTAATCCTCCCTACTATAGGGTGTGCTGATCAGTTCCTCCCTGTCCCAAAAACCTTGGGACAGGGATAGAGAGGGGCCTTCCGCCAATCATGATCGAGCGGGGGCGGGCCTTGGTGTGCTGTCACTCCTTTATATTTTTGGGCAATTATTTGGGGCCGCACATGCACTACACTCCGCCGGCTCACAGGTTGAGAACCAGTGGCCCCGAATCTGATCTAGTATGACATGTTCAGTACAGGGACAGCTATAGGGCTCATGTGGCTCAGTGTGTGTGTGCATGTGTGTGCAAGATCATGCAGTGACATTTCCACACACACACACACACACACACACACACACACACACACACACACACACACACACACACACACACACACACACACACACACACACACACACACACACACACACACACACACACACACACACACACGCGTACGTTGAGAAGCCCCCCCATCTCTCCGGTGTTGCCATGGTACTGGAGTGTGATTAGAACTCCGGCTAACCAACATGGCCGCCACTATCGACTTCCTGTCTGGTCCATGCAAACAGGATGTGACAGATTTAATTTGTTTGTCAGCCCGCCTTAATTTAACGTGAAGCCAGCCTGGAACTAGGAGAGGAGTCAAGGACTGAGGGAACTAGGAGAGGAGTCAAGGACTGAGGGATAGGGAAGGGAACAGGACAGAGAGAAAGAGAGAGAGAGAGAGAGAGAGAGAGAGAGAGAGAGAGAGAGAGAGAGAGCACACGCGTGCATGCACGCGTGTGCGTTTGCATGTGACTTTGTGCCCATAGGACTATCATCTAAAGGTCCTTGAAGACTGCTGCGTTCTTTTT
>NC_137873.1:1566362-1578862 GCF_963924005.1 Protomyctophum bolini | reverse complement strand
CTTTGGCTGTCCCAGAGGACGGTGCATGGTGTTGCTGTGCTTTATTAATGACCTTAATTAAGACAGTTGGTGGTTAACTAGCCCATCTCCTCACAGAGAGCAGAATGACTCATAGAGCTGTCACACAGGGGCCCATTCAGGTCCTCGACACACAGCCCCTTCTACATAGTAAAACCCTCAGAGTTCACTTAACAGAAAATACATGAACATTGCTTTTTTTTCCTTGTAAAAAATACTTTTCTTGGAGTTTTTACTGCAGTGTGGCCTCACCAGACGAGGAAGAAAAAGCCCATGCCTTCTTTTCCATTGTGATTTATTGCATCAAGGAGGCTTTTTTTCTGCACTGAAAGTTTGAATTCGAGGTCCTGATTGCGCATGCATAATATATAATATTACGAAACGACCATTAAACACTTTCATACACATCTTTGGCCATTTGAAAATTAATGAATTGAATTTGAAATTGGATTATATTAGACAACAGATGACATTCTGAGTGTTCATTTAAGTAAAAAAATTGACCTGTAAGGGTCACTAGCTGTTGAATAGGGGTGACTTTATGTCCATCCTCATGAAGCTCTTCTCCAACAATGTGAAAACGCAGCAAGATTTGTGAACTTTTGCGACAAAAGAAGGTTAGCCAACGGATTACAACCACCCTAAGGACTACACTATCTGTACTATCTGTACCAAGTAGACCTTTACTGCACATGTAAAGAGAGCTGCTACCTTTAAACTGAGCTTTTATTTGTATACTATTTAAATATTCTTCAGAAAGCTTGGTCCTAAAGTGCAATACTGCCATTTGTTTAAAAAAAGCTTTATAACCTGTATATAACGATGCAATGTGACATAGCTATATGTTTACTTAATGCTAGTACCCCCTCCAACTTTATATACTTTCCCCATTTTCAACTGTTTTTAACGTAAACGTGTGTTTTCTCATGCCAATAAAGCTCATTTGAATTGAATTGATATTCTGTTTGTCGGTGTCAAACAGTGGTGACTTGGGATCTGGGACCGGAGGAACAGGATCTAACATTGAGGATCTATCCGCTCTGAACCGTTTCCTGTAACCGGTTTATCACACTGTGGCCCCTTTGGTTCTAGAACTGGATTTTGGAACCGTCATGGTGCTTTCACGGAACCAGCGGCCGTGTTTTCAGTTCCGAACCAACTTTTAGGGTTCTGAACCAATTCATTTTCAGTGGAAACAGGTGGCACAGGTTCGATATTAGTGGAAACACGCTGAACTGGTTCAATATTAGTGGAAACACGCTGAACTGGTTCAATATTAGTGGAAACACGCTGAACTGGTTCAATATTAGTGGAAACACGCTGAACTGGTTCAATATTAGGCGGGGGAAAATAAGTGAACCGGTTCAACCCTGTACTGGTGGAACAAGGGCCTGTCAGAGCTGGTATAACCGGTCAGAGCTGGTATAGGCGGTCAGAGCTGGTATAGGCGGTTCCCAAACTTTTTAATTTCAGGGAACATCATAACTCATGTGTGCACGAACTAAAGGGAACTGACGTTAAGAAATCCGACCGTTGGGAGGGAATCGTTAAGGAACCGGAATAGTTATAAAACCCCCCAAAAAAAATCCAACCCTATACCGAAGACAGCCCTGACAGATATACGTCTAGTTAAAACTATCTATAACTAAATGTACGGTAAAGAGTGACCTATATAGACCTGAATGAACAAGTCCACACAATAGTGTCTTTGCAGCGACACGGCAGAGCCATTATGACATGGAGGGAAGTGGTGGGATCATCCCACATCAACACAATGGATAGATGTAGGGGCCGCGGTCTTTGTGTGAAACCATTTGGACGGAGAGATGAGTTCTGGTATTGTAAACCCCGGTATATAGTCACCGCCTGTTAAAATTAATTGCTCCCGACGCTCGCGGGGTCTCATGGCAGCCCGACGACGCTCCACTGTCCTCCCGTCCACCTTCCTCTCGGTGCGGAAGCCTCTCGGTGAAAAGGACAGATGACTCAATCTGGCTTCTCCGTTTTCTCTGTCTCAGCTTTTCATCATACACACTATCTCTTTCAAATCTCCCGTGCCACGTTAATCGCTCCCCCGCGCTCATTTGCATCCTAATGAATCCTCCCTCTCTCTCTCTCTCTCTCTAGCGTTTCCTATATAGCTCTTGTCCGATCACTCGATTAAGTCATCTGCCTTTCTCTGCTCCCCTCTCTGGCCTCTTTGTGTGTGGGCATCTGCTGACTTTTCCACGTGGGAAGTGTGTGCGTGCGTGTTTGTGTGTGTGCGTCTGTGTGTGCGCGTGCATGTGTCTGTGCTTACGTGTGTCTGTGCTTACGTACGTTTGCATGCACATGAGAGAGATTGAATTGTGTTACACATGCAGTATAGTAGTGAGTTCTCTCTTTCATTGGACAGCTAATGAGCAACACAACCACGAAAGTGTATTAATAATATGTAAATTAATAAGGTGTATAATTACAGTGTGACCGTCGATGCACAACAGAGCACTAGCTTTGTGTGCGTGTGCGTGTATGTGCGTGCACGTGCGTGCGTGTGTGTGCCTTCATGTGTGTGCCAGTGAGTGTGTGTTGCAAACAATCACCTCCGTTTCTGATTCTAGATTGTGTGTCTACAGTGTTTCTGATCCCTGTCCCACAAGTACTTTGCAGAAAGAGGGAGAAAGTGGCAAAAAAACACGGACGCACGGACGGACGCACGCACGCGCACGCACACACACACGCACGCACGCACGCACGCACGCACGCACGCACGCACGCACGCACGCACGCACGCACGCACGCACGCACGCACGCACACACACACACAGACACACACAAAGTGAACAAATGCAATCTGCATGCATTACAGGCGGCCGCTAGTGGATGTGAGGGACATGATGCGGGGACAGCTAGCGGGGGAACCGACGCTCAGGAGCGTCTGGGCTGAGATGGATTCAGCGCCGACTCAAAGTGTCCGACAGGGATTGAAAAGGTCACCGATGTCTTCGCCCCTCAACGTCCCGTCCACCTATAGCGTCTAATCTGAATATATAGCGTGAACGCGTGCGTGCGTGCGTGCGTCTGTGTGCGTATAATCTGAATAGTAATAAGGCTGCCTGATAGATTGATGCATAACAGCATGGAGCATGCAGAACAGGCAGGGCTATTTGGGGTGTCGGTCCTGCTGACCAGTGGCATCTGCCTCTCAGGAGTTCCCTGTTGGAATATAATGCATTATAATATTGTTGCTGTCGGGCAGAAACCTCTTATCTTATAACTTCTGGTGTTTTTCCTTCAAGTAAAAGTGTCACAAAATAGTATCAAAAGTAGAAGATCTGCAAGCACGAAACGGGACTCGAAGCGACGTGTTCTGAGGACGTCGATCTGCTATCACTTTTTAGAATTTGCATGAAAAATTGTACATTGTAAAGTGCTTTGTATAAAGGTGCTAATTGCATCATAGAGGAAGAAAATGCACATATACGTTAAAAAGCTATAAAAATAGAATAGACAGACAGACAGACAGAGAGACAGACAGACAGACAGACAGACAGACAGACAGACAGACAGACAGACAGACAGACAGACAGACAGACAGACAGACAGACAGACAGACAGACAGACAGACAGACAGACAGATAGATACTCTCCATGCATCTATAGCCTTTGGGGGTAATCACGTGTTATAGAGATGTCTTTTTAGAAACAGCCCAGAGGATTGGCCAGTCCTTTTGACAATGACTAGCCACAGCGGATATTAAAATAATATTAAAAATGTCCGCCCCCCATCTGCGCTCCATGTCCTGATTGCTATCTTAACCTCTGACTATAGGGTCCCGTCCCCTCAATACACCACGCCAAACATCCACAATTTAATTCCTCTGCCGTCGAGTGCCCGGATAATAGGCAAGATGGATAATGTATGCATGGGCGATATTACTGTCTGGGGCTGCAACGTGGAGCCACACACACACACACACACACACACACACAGACACACATGCACGCACACACACACACACACACACACACACACACTGGCACACACATTTATTAATATCAGCATAGAGTGGATATGGTTAGAGCAGGGAGGTAGCAATACAAAGCTATTAGAATTGAATAATCATAGTGCACACACACACACACACACACACACACACACACACACACACAGTTCTAATGTCAGAGCTGCGAGCGCGACTCTTAAATCAAGCAGGGGGAGAAGGAGGGAGAAATGTGGGAAGGGTGTGCGTTAGGGGAAGGAAGGATACACATGTAGTTATAGTGTAGTTGTCTATTTGCCATGTCTTTCTGCAGGATCGCACACACGCATACACACACACACACACACACACACACACACACACACACACACACACACACACACACAGTCTGTGACTCAAGGGCACAGACAAAACAACGACTGTTTAACAGATTAAATATACTGTTAATATCACAACCCATATCTCGGCACGGGGGTAGGGAAAAAAAGGTGTCTGTTAATTTGTGGCTGTGCTAATAAATCACAGTGATATTATGAGAGCAGTGACTGTGACAGAGGAGAGGAGAGAGACTTTTTAATTACAACTAAAACATCAAAATCAAAACACGTCTCAGGGGAATTTGCATAATCATCTTATCCCCTTCGTTTTGTGTTTTTTTTCTTCTGCTTTTTTTTGCAGGCTGGGAATTCTTCTGGTCCTGGTGGCCTTTTTCTTCTTTTTTTTCTCTTTTTGTTTTCTGCTATTAGGACTTGTTTTAGCATTATTGTGTATTACATGATAAAATAAAATAAATTATACGTATGTTCTTATAACAGTATGAAAACACAGGGCAAGTTAAACTGCTATGCCTTTAGATGCATTATAAAGTACACAGAAGTCCATTCTTCAAGTTTGTGATAAAATCCGTAGAGGGCTCGATATCCGTATATTCAGGAGCTCTTCGGATTCTTGGGAATCCAGGAACTGCGAGCTTCAACATGGCATTCTGGGGCTAGAAGGTTGTACGTGTGTCAGCGTTGCGGGGTTGGGGGGTGGTTGGGGGGTGGTCGGGGCTACACACACATGACAAGCAGACATGTGCAGTACTGCTGCTACATGTAGGCGTGTTCCTCGCCCAGAATAATTGGATGCTCCTCCGCCCGACCCCATGGGCACTAACTTTATTTAGTCTGCCTCGTTCCAGTGGTGGACGCTCACTAAGTATATTTACTCAAGTAGGCTATACTGTAATTCTGAGGTACTTTTACCATAGTGGAGTAATTCCGATTTTCACTCCACTACAATTATTTGAAAACTTTTAGTTGCCAGTTAGATTTAGATTGCGTTACAAATCTACCGGTAACCGCTTCAGCACTATACATTTTGGACTTTTGAAAATAGCGATCCACAAGCTCACAATGTGGTGACGCATTGTGAGCTTGTAGATCTGCTATTTTCAAAGGATTCTTTTAATACATTTGAAAACTTGAACATGGAGCATTCTGCAAAATTATTTTGGTACTTTAAGTAGACTATAGATGTTGATACCAATACTTTTGTGCTTGTCTTTTACTCAAGTAAATGTTGAATTCCAGACATAAAAAACGAACTTGTAACAGAGTATACATCTACATTATTGATACGTTTACTTATGTAAAGACTTTGGGTACTTTTCCCACCATGCACTGCTCATTCCTGAGTGAGTCAATATTCATGTAGTATCTTGAGTCAGTCTGGGTCAGCGCCTCCACTTCACTGCTTGTGCTTACTAACTGACAGGACCACCTGGAATCCTGTCAAGGACCACTGGTAGTCCCCGACCACTGCTTGAAAACCACTGGTCTAAAGCTTAGTTCCAGACCAAAGTTTTGTGATGAGACGATACTGTTTCAAGGCCGAATTTATGCTTCTTCATACGATACTTCATACGATACGATATTTTACCGTGTTTCTTTACGCTAGTAGTGCTCGTTGACCGTGTTTGTTTGGTTAGCAACCGGGTTAGGCATAGCCACGTGATTGACAATGACATAATCTGCTTTCCTATTATTTTGATTGGTTGGTATGAACCAATCACCGACGAGTGCTGCTTTGGCTTTCAGTCTGAATAATGATGTGAAACTAAATGAAATTCAGGCTGAGTGTCAGCCTGAAAAAGTTGCGGGAACCTTACTCATACAATGTAATGTCATTCACGCATTGAGACGTACAATATTACTTCTAAACAGTGCTATTTCCACGACATTGCTTCAGCAAGTGTTACCCCATTCCCCTCCAAATTGCACCTATACACATAACGACTGCATGGCAAGGCAAGGCACATCCTTTAACACATGTAACTCATTGAACGGTAATATAAAAAAGAAGAAAAAAAAACATGAGCACGCCCTGAAATATGTTCGCAATAAATATCTTCACAAAATTACATATTTAGTTTTAGCTGTAACTTCTTTTAACAGCGTGCGATGGAAGTTCCCCCAGCGCTTTCCAGAATCAGGAAGGACTACATGAAAAAGGGTCACACTTTTTTTTTTCTTTTACGATTCTTAACCGTAATTCCCCCCTCCGCTATACTGTACTTTCCCCTCTTTTCTCCTCCTTCCCTCTCCCTAGTCTCGCTCTCTCTCTCTCTGCCTTCATCCCTCTTTTGTTCTGCGCACGCCTATTTATCACGGTGTGAAGGTTGAAAGAGATATTATTATGGGGTGTCGGGGCATGGGGGAGAGGAGGCAGGGGCACCCACATGGATCGCGTGGGGAGAGCAGGAGGCTAATGACGGGAGGACAGGCTTGGCCAGTGGCCTGTGGTACCTGCTGGATGTGATAGATGGAGAGGGAGAGAGAGAGGGGGGGTGTCGAGGGAATGCATGGGGGGAGATATGGGTGCTTAGAAAGAGAGTCTGTATAGCTTAGCCTCTTAGTTCTTTTTGCCCCAACTTACGTATCTCTGCTGTCTGGAAGAAATCGTGCGTCTAACTCCAAAATGTTCATTTTTCAGGAAATTAAAACACATATCCGGCTCAAGTGGAGTTGGGAGGTTTTTGGCGAGGCGCTTATTAATAATTTACATTGGTTCAATATTAATTAACCAATACACAGACGTAAAGGGTGTTCAATAGCACTGATTTATGAAGAAAAAAAAGATTAGAGTTAGCTGGTTTGGAAGATAGTTTGAGGATCCAATGGAGTTAGGAGGTTTTCGCCAAGGCACATTTTAATACTTTCAATTGGTTCAATATTTTTTATACCAACACAGAGACATGAAGGGGGTTCAATAGCATTGATTTATGAAAACGGTATGTATTTTTGTCTGCTTCATTAATAATTTAAGTAAAGAGAGTTCAATTAACACTCAAGTTCAATTAGTACTGATCATTTTGCTCTCTTTTAGTCCCTTGTTTCTTTCTCTAGCACTCTCTCCCATAGTCAACATAACATCTTAATTGTGGAAATTTGTTACAATATTTCAGTATTACATTAACATTATATGACAGCTTTTAATGTCCAACTTTGCAAATTATTGTTAATAATCATGTGTTTAATTATTCTATTAACGTAACCACAAATAGCTTACTATAGTAATAATTATGATAATGGTAAAATGTGTTTTGGGTGTTTTTGGAGCAATTATACAGCGGTTGTTTTTTCTGTTTTCACAGAATGCTGTTACCACTTAATGCCTAAAATTATAATACCGGTATTTGACCACTTCATGTTACCAGCAATATTAGGGCTGGAGAAGAGAAATATATGGCCATAGCAGACTATTATTCCTTCTCAGAGACACTGTTCAGACCAGTTTATAGTTTAGTTTGTTTATACTTACGAAAGAATTAACTAAAACCAAACATAAACGAGTCATAATTAATGACCTTTTCCGTTTATTTAATCTATACCTTCTGTCATTTTGACAAAAGGAATACGTGGACAGACAGAACACACACACACACACACACACACACACACACACACACACACACACGCACACACACACACACACACACACACACACACACACGCACTCACGCACACACACCGTGCTCGAGAAACAATCTAACAAAGAGGGCAGATGAATATATAGGCTTGATATCAGACTATTCATCACCAGATGATTACCTCCTGACAGCAGTAATTGAAAAACACTTATTGGAACTGCCGGGGAGGAGGAAGGGAACGAAATAAGCCTCGCAAGAAGGAGAGCGGCACAGTCTGAACCAGATGCTATACGACTAGAGACACCAGTGCTTTAGATTAAGCTTTGGGGTTATTTATGTTTTTTACAAGTTGATCCTCTCGATCACTATATATATCGAAAGTTCCCCCGCTATGCAAAGACATTTTCACCAAGACAAAGCTCTGATGAGATCTCTGACAAATTGGTACTATCCACCTGCTAGCACAGCTTGTGAAAATGAACAGGGACCGAAGGCATTTCTCATCAAATTTCCGTTATACAGTATACTTTGTGTCTGTCGGCATAGGTCTCTCTCTCTCTCTCTCCCATCATATCACCTGGCGCTATACAGCATGTCCTGCTTGTCTCCTGTGCCAGGGGGCCATCCATCTACCCCGCAGCCAGTCGCCTTCATAGTACTAAACGCCACCAACACTTGGTGCTGCTTTTTAACTAACACGGCCCATCATCATTACAGTGAAGGATAGGCTGCACTCCCATAGTGGAGAAGAAGTGCCCTGCATGGTTGTCACTCCATTTCATCCTCCTCCTCCTCCTCCTCCGTCCTCCTCCGACTTATCCTCTCTCTCACACCGTCTCATCTGCTCTCTCCTTCTCTCTCTCCCTCTCTCTCTCTCTCTGTATCATGGGTGCACAGTGTTATATCAGTTAAAGTGTGTGCTGTCTGTGTCGTTTCATTAAATAGGGCCCGCATATATAGCTCAGTGGCATGCAGGGAAACTTACTTTATCCGGCATGGGATCAGTCACCTTGGCAATTAACCTCTCTCTCTCTCTCTCTGTCTCTCTAATATGCTTTATTGGCATGACAAGCATTCTTATATTGATACAAATACAGATTGAAGCCAAATAATAAATTATACACATTCAGAATCGGAAAACAAATAACATAAACAAGACAAGGCAAAACATAAGCAACGTAACATTGATCTATTAATTGTAGTAGACTTATAGTTTTCACCCATTGTCCCTCATTTTGTGACAGGCTGATACATATTTTGCTGCAAACTGGAACATGGGCTTTCTCACCTAATAAGTAAGGGATTGCCTGGATAGAGTCAAACTCTCTCTCTCTCTCTCTCGCTCTCTCTCTCCCCTTCAATCCTTCCTCCTTGTCTCTCACCCAACCTTCATTATTTCATTCCCTCGTTCGTCCGTCCGTTCCTTCATTCCTTCCTTCCTTTCTTCTTTCTCTCCTCCCTTCTGTGTGTCTCTCTCCTATACGTCTGTGTGTGTGTGTGTGTGTGTGTGTGTGTGTGTGTGTGTGTGCGCGCATGCATGCATGCGTGTGTGTGTGTGTGTTGTGTTGCTAGTTGGATCATGTCATCTCAGCACCGCCCACCTCTGTGTGATTGAACTTGACGGTCTTTGATCTCGGCTAACAAGCACCTCAGTGTCAAATTAGAAAATAAATCACAACGAAGAAACAAAACAAAAAGAAAAGATTAAAAAGGAAAAAAACAAAAAAGACAAGCTGCACACCATCTTAAGACGAGACCCGGGCCTGGGAACGCATGGCCCTGTGATCACAGTAAATGAAGTCTCCTGTCATTGGATCCCCTCATCAAAAGACACATCAACCACACCCAGGGAAGTGATGCACACAAAAGACATTATATATTTGTCTGTTTGTTTTGTTTGTTTAAAAAAGAAAGTTCAACTAATCGATGAAACAAATGACAATCATTTCGACCTGTTAATTAGGTCTTTGTACTTGTAAGAAAAAAGTGAAAAAGCCTGCACCTTGTGCAAATCAGGAAGGAAATAACCTAACAATCTAACATTGTACATGACACAATGCGTCACATTGCTATTTCTGACAGTAGAGGCATGTGCACGGCCCCGTCACATCGGCGTTGTTATAGCTGTTTCTGTTTGTTTGTGAGTGTGCCACCAGTGAATGTTCCATCCACCGCCCATACAAATGCTTGGCTATTTTCCGCAAGTAAACTTTTGTTCTATTTTCTGTTTTCACCAAATGTTTGTCTGTTTTCACCAAATGTTTGTCTATTTTCATAAATGTTGGGCACATTCGGAAATACCGCACCGGAGCGCATACTCGCCTATTTGTTTGCATTGTACAGTGCACTCAGTGTGCTATTTCTGAACGCGCCCGTTATAGTTTCACCAAATGTGTCTATTTTCACCAAATGTTGATCTGTTTTCACCAAATGTTTGTCTGTTTTCACCAAATGTTTGTCTGTTTTCACCAAATATTTGTCTGTTTTCACCAAATGTGTGTCTGTTTTTACTAAATGTCAGTTTCACCAAATGTATCGACTGTTTTCATCAAATGTTTGTCTATTTTCACCAAATGTTTGTCTATTTTCACAAAATGTTTGTCTATTTTCACCAAATGTGTGTCTATTTTCACCAAATGTTTGTGTTTTCCACCAAATGTTGCTCTGTTTGGGCCCATAACGACATTTCTCAGCTAGGGTTCCTGTGATTAAAGCCTACAACCCCTGCCTCATGCATCTCCCTCACACCATCACCTTCTGCAGTCATTACACTACATACTGGCTATAAGAACACCTGCTCCCTCTCTCTCTCTCTCTCTCTCTCTCTCTCTCTCTCTCTCTCTCTCTCTCTCTCTCTCTCTCTCTCCCCCTCTCTCCCTCTCCCTCTCTCTCTCTCATTCACTCTGTTTCAGTCTGTCAGCAGCTAGCATGGCAGAACGTGGGAGGTGCTAATGGAAAAGCTCCCCTTCCTGTCTCTCTTGTTCTGATGTAAAATTCAATGTCCCCGCGGCGTGTGTGTGTGTGTGTCAGTGTGTGTGTGTGTGTGTGTGTGTGTGTGTGTCAGTGTGTGTGTGTGTGTGTGTGTGTGTGTGTGCGTAAGCATTATCAGGCCACCCTGTCATAGTCCACTGGTCACCAAGCTAATGGGCCAGCCAAAAAGAAAGAGGGGGTGCAAGCTGAGGAGGGCTGGAAAGATGCAGGGCAGAGGAGGAGGAGGGGGAGGGGGCGGGGGAGGAGGAGGGGGAGGTGTGAGGGGATATCAAGTCTTGGGGGGAATATAAGGACCCTGTTTTTGAGGGGCGCTGGCCCAGCTTTGTCTGTCTGTGTATACTTGTTTGTCTGTTTGTGTTTACTTATCTAAAGTAATCCACATAACTCTAGTAACATTTGCCTCACCGACTTCAAATTCGACACACCACGCCACCCCACCACAGGGGGTATGCAGTGCCCTGTGTCCACTCGGTCGCTCCCACGGTTGTCCAGAACCGCCCCCCCAAAAAGGCCTCTGCCCGGCTCTGGAGGTCTGACAAAGACCACCTTGGTCTGCCCCGGGGTCTCCTCCCAGTGGGACGTGGACCTGGAGGACCTCCCTATAGGGAGACACCTGAGAGGCATCCCAACCAGATGCCCAAACCACCTAAGCTGGCTCCTTTCCAGGCGAAGAAGCAGCAACTCTACTCTACAGCGACTCTACTCTAGAGCAGTCTTTCTCATGTGACTGAACTTCTCATCCTATCTCTAAAGGGAGATGCCAACCACCCGTCGAAGAAAACTCATTTCAGATAATCACAACTAAATTGCATTAAAATGGGTCTGCATGCAGGTAGTGAGGATTTGCAGGACGAGTTTGTTGTGAAGCCTACATCAGCGTTGTGTCAGGATGGATGCTTTTAATAAAACTAACCCTGTAGGAAAATACTTTTGCACACCTAGAAATCAGGCGTAAAACTGACCCAAAGTAGGCTTAGGCTACCAGTATTCTGAAAAAGGTTTCTAACTATATCAGTGGTGCTCAAACTATTTCATTTCAAGGAACCCACACACACACACACACACACACACACGCACACACACTGAGAAATACAGTCTTATGAGAAAGTAAGGTTACAATCTCATCCTTCTCATAAGACTGTACTTCTCAGACTGTATAAGGTGTCTATATAAGTATACTGAGCATATTCTCATCAACACACCCCTCACTCCTACAGTTTTTCACAGCAAGGTAAAGAATGCACAAAGAATGGACAATGCGATTGGCTGGCAGATATTCCAGTTGAGTCTCAACGACTCACTGGTTAACTTGGCAACACATCCACACTTGCACTTCATCACTCTGCAAAAAATGTCACACTTTTTAAATGAAACACCCGAAACATTTCCTATACAACCATACCCCAGTGTGTACAACTATGTACGTCAGTCAGTCCATATGTAAGTTTACATCATATCTCTTGAATGTATTACTGGTATTTATTTTAAATTTGAATACTTTGTTACATAATTCTACAAAAAAATGGAAATTCTCTAGGCTTTAATTCTTTATTTTCTAATAAAAATAAATAAATAAAATAAAACAAAATCTAAAA
>NC_137873.1:1528862-1558862 GCF_963924005.1 Protomyctophum bolini | reverse complement strand
TCCCTATATGATACGCATGCTTCATTAACTCACAGTGCTGTGGGTTTAGCCTCCCATTAGAGAGAGAGGGACGGGGGAGGGGGTCAGGGTACAGCGACAGAATGAGATGGAGTGAGGAAGAGGTTGAATGGGACGAGAGAGAGAGAGAGAGAGAGAGAGAATAAAGAATATTAAACACAACAATGGATCTTGCTGCGTAGAAGCTCGGTGTAGTATAAGTAATCCTTGCCGAACCATGAGGCCCATAGGTCAGGAGCCTATCTCCTGTTTCTGTAGCCATGAGGCCCATAGGTCAGGAGCCCATCTCCTGTTTCTGTAGCCATGAGGCCCATAGGTCAGGAGCCCATCTCCTGTTTCTGTGGCCATGAGGCCCATAGGTCAGGAGCCTATCTCCTGTTTCTGTAGCCATGAGGCCCATAGGTCAGGAGCCTATCTCCTGTTTCTGTAGCCATGAGGCCCATAGGTCAGGAGCCCATCTCCTGTTTCTGTAGCCATGAGGCCCATAGGTCAGGAGCCTATCTCCTGTTTCTGTAGCCATGAGGCCCATAGGTCAGGAGCCTATCTCCTGTTTCTGTAGCCATGAGGCCCATAGGTCAGGAGCCTATCTCCTGTTTCTGTAGCCATGAGGCCCATAGGTCAGGAGCCTATCTCCTGTTTCTGTAGCCATGAGGCCCATAGGTCAGGAGCCTATCTCCTGTTTCTGTAGCCATGAGGCCCATAGGTCAGGAGCCTATCTCCTGTTTCTGTAGCCATGAGGCCCATAGGTCAGGAGCCTATCTCCTGTTTCTGTAGCCATGAGGCCCATAGGGCAGGAGCCTATCTCCTGTTTCTGTGGCCATGAGGCCCAAAGGGCAGGAGCCCATCTCCTGTTTCTGTAGCCATGAGGCCCATAGGTCAGGAGCCTATCTCCTGTTTCTGTAGCGTGCTGCGTGAGGTTGCCTGAAGCACACACCCTGCATGGACATGGCGACATATCGCAGGGACCCCAATCCAACCCTTGATGCTGAGCGCCAAGCAGGGAGGCATTGGGTCCCATCTTTAGAGTCTTTGGTATGACCCGGGCCGGGGAACGAACCCCAACCTCCCCGTCTAAGGGCGGACACTCTAACCACATAAAGCCACTGAGCTTGTAATAAGCTCAATGGGTATACAGTCACATCACACGATTACAGGTGTACAAGATTGAGTGACAATTGGATACTGTGTGCTTGTGTTCTATAAGCGTGGCCCTGTGACTTTCCATAACACACGTCGCACATACACAACAATAACCACTATCATACCGCACAACTATGATGAGTTATTAACAACACATAGTGTATAACATCGCAACCATATGGGGCTCAGGAGGAGGACACTATAACTGCTCCCAGCATCCTTGCAGAGACACTCATTTCGCCACGAGTTTGAGTGGAATTGCTCGTAGAGTAGCACAAAATGCACCGTGGTCCATTTCTGTACGTCGGTCCTCAAAGGCAGCGACATGGTAGTCCTACCCAGGTGGAAGGCCACTGGAGACCGTTCTATAAGCTCACTTATACACATAAGCTACAAAGACAGATACAACCAGGTGCTCAGGTGCAAAACGAGGTTTAGAAGTGACTAAGATCAGTGGGACTGGAGTACTTCATGAGGCCAGGTGCTCTGATGAGGACTCCTTTACTCCATGAGGCCAGGTGCTCTGATGAGGACTCCTTTACTTCATGAGGCCAGGTGCTCTGATGAGGACTCCTTTACTTCATGAGGCCAGGTGCTCTGATGAGGACTCCTTTACTTCATGAGGCCAGGTGCTCTGATGAGGACTCCTTTACTCCATGAGGCCAGGTGCTCTGATGAGGACTCCTTTACTCCATGAGGCCAGGTGCTCTGATGAGGACTCCTTTACTTCATGAGGCCAGGTGCTCTGATGAGGACTCCTTTACTTCATGAGGCCAGGTGCTCTGATGAGGACTCCTTTACTTCATGAGGCCAGGTGCTCTGATGAGGACTCCTTTACTTCATGAGGCCAGGTGCTCTGATGAGGACTCCTTTACTTCATGAGGCCAGGTGCTCTGATGAGGACTCCTTTACTTCATGAGGCCAGGTGCTCTGATGAGGACTCCTTTACTCCATGAGGCCAGGTGCTCTGATGAGGACTCCTTTACTCCATGAGGCCAGGTGCTCTGATGAGGACTCCTTTACTCCATGAGGCCAGGTGCTCTGATGAGGACTCCTTTACTTCATGAGGCCAGGTGCTCTGATGAGGACTCCTTTGCGAGTCGAAACATGTTGGCTTTTTAAACTTTTCTAATGAAGTACCTTGATTTCATATCCACCCTCAGGAAAGTACAGTTCAATACAAGGTGCTGTATAAATGCACCATTTACCATTTTATTGACCATGTGGTCAGTTAAGGCAAAGACAAAATAATTAAGAATACCCAAAATGTATTAAGAAGAAATAATGAAAGAAAGGGAGAAAGATTGAATGGAAGGAAGGAATTAAGGGAGGAAGGACGGAAGGAAGGAAGGAAGGGAGGAAGAAAGGAAGGAGGGAGGATAAAAACAAAGGAAAAGAGAAAGAAAAGAGCAGAGACATAAAAGGAGAGAGACAGTAATAGAGAGAGACAGCGGTCACACTCTGGCTGTTGCTCAATGAGGGAGCAGGCTGCAATGCCACCTCTAATCTCTGTCCAGTCAGCCCTGACACACACACACACCTACGCACGCATGCACGCACGTACGCACGTACGTACGCACGCACAGCTGCCACGGTGCTTGAAAAATAGTCAGCCCGCTTTGTTTTTAATTGACACTGGGGTTAGAAATGAAATGTTGTTGTTGTGGGGGATATATTTTACCTTCTCTCCCCGAGGTGTGTCTGTGTGTGTGTGTGTGTGTGTGTGTGTGCGTGCAGGTGCGCCCGCGTGCACGTGTGCGTATGTGTGTGTGTGTGATGGTTTCTGTCACTGCAGGCCAGGTGTTCCTCGGGGTCCACTGGTTTTCCTTTTGGTTTGGAGAGTTTGACAAACGACGAGAGAGCAAGAGCATGTGAGAGACTGACACACACACACACACACACACACACACACACACACACACACACACACACACACACACACACAGGTTGATGAATGATTGTAGAGTGATGGATGGACTGCAATTCCCTCACACCTGAAACGTGAATTTGTTATCAGTTGCAGCTGGGTCGGGTCGCTGTGGCACTCCTTCTTCATGGCAACTTTGTGTCGTTTCTGTTTCCACGTGACATCTCCACTGTACCGTGTTGTATAGCTACAGCTGACCAGCACTGGTGGAAAGTACCCAAGTACAGTTAGAAGTATTAGGTATTTGTACTCTACTTGAGTATTTCCATCGAGCGAGAGAATCCTGATGACATAAAGGGGGCAAGCCTGTGGCTTCTATGGGGTCGACCCGTCGCAGACCAGACCCAATATCTCGTGACCTGCCTGAGTTAGCAGATCTCTCTCCATTAACGGATCTGCAAAGGATGTCTCCAGTACCCCCGGGCCGGGGCCACCAGGAGCCCTCACCCTGGGTGAAGGGAATCAGTCCTAGGGGGGTGGGGGGGACGGGGAACGGGGACGCGCAGAGTAGCCATCGGGGCCACCGATGTTCCAGTCCCAGAGTCGGCAAGCCCGTCATGGAGAAGAAAAGTTGCCACTTCTTGTTCTCATCTGAGGCGAAGAAGAGGTCGTCCCAAACCTTCCCCAAATCTGTTTCCGCTACACCCGGGTGTAGATAGGGACCGGTTGCTGTTAACGGAGCGGGCCTCATGGCTGGCAGGTCTGCGCCTGCGTTCAGTAATCCCGGGAAATGACAAGCTGTCAGCGACGGAAGGTGTCTGTCGCACCAGATTAATAACCTGTGTTCCAGCGTGTGCAGGTGTAAGGTAGGGACCTCAGTCTTCCCTGCCTGTTGATGTATTGCACATTGTCGGGGGAAACATGACAACCCGGTATGAGTGGCTCCAGCGCTCGTAGAGCGAGGAAGACAAACGCGACCAAACATGTGTACGCTCTCAGAGTTAAATGAACACTGATGGTGTTACCGCGTGTATCATTCCATCAGAGCACAGCTGGTAGATCTCTGTTTAACCTTTGACCCCTGAACCTCTGTCCTTTCACCCATTCGTTCCTATACTCCCACGCACCAGTGTCCTTTCACCTCATTGGTTCCTATACTCCCACGCACCAGTGGGGTATCAGGTGTGCACATGATGGAGTGTGTCTCACATGTAGGCTTATATGCATGCACTGTATATGCACGTGCACACACACACGCTCATGCACACGCACAAGACAAGTGATGCTGGATGTGGTCATATGCTCATATCATTATATGAGAAGCTGAACTTGAAAGCTTGAACTGACAACACACATTTACTGATAAGCCAGTAAAGCCACATGACCTGTCAAATCCCAAAGGATTTCACTGCTTTCTATTTCCAAACAGGGCCTCAGTCAATATACTGTACGCAAATGCACCTTTAGCTATACAAACATCCATATCTGTGGCATATGTACAAGCTTGTATTTTAGCTAATTTCAATAAAGAGATTTGGTGTATTGTAGAGGGGGAAAAGTGTGTGTGTGTGTGTTTGGGGGGGGGGGGGGGGGGGGGGTTGTTAGCAAAAATTGCACAGGGCAGATACGACAAAAACTTTTAAAAAAGAAAGAAAAAAATGAAGCTGAAATCGCTGCTCTAAAAGCTTATGCTTGTACATTTTCTATTATCTGCTTTTTTAGATTTGAAAATGTGCATTTTTCAACATGGAAACGATTACGTCGAGTATTGCGGTTATCTCTTCTCAACTAATACTGCGATTAGACGGCGACAGGCCTAATATACTGTACCATTGATTTGACTGTTCCATAATTGTTCCTGATTGGCTCCGTGCCACTTGCGAGATCATGTGACTCTCGCGTCCATCACATGTACTAATGCATCCAAGCGGGCCATTGATTCCCACTCATCTGAACATAATCCCTCCGCAATTAACCAATTACACAAACACGTAATGAACACACAATCACACCTGCTCGGCCTGCGCTGCTGTTATTTGTAACTTGCTCATCTGATTGAAGGCCGGAATTGAAGTGTACGTGTGTGCGTGCATTTGCGTGTGTGTGTGTGTGTGTGTGTGTGTGCGCGTACGTACGTGTGTGTGAGTGTGTATTGATGCCATCATCATGGCTGAGTTGAGATATTAGTAACAGGTGTTTAACTGCTTCCCTGGGGTTCTATATGTACTCAACATGAAGATGTGCGTTAATTGAGAGACACCCATAATTAGAGGGTTACTTTGTGCGTGTGTGCGTGCGTGCCTGCGTGTGTGTGTGTGCGTGTGTTTATGAGTGCAATCAGTGTCCATTTTCAAGGATGTATTTGTGTGTGCGCGTGTGTGTGTTTGCGTGTGTGTGTGTGTGTGTGTTGGTGTGCGTGTGTGCGTGCGTGTGGAGTGCCTAATTGCAGTGGTGTTAATTAGGGCCTAGTCTGTTGGTACTGCGGCTACACTGCATTATCCACAGAGCATTGTCCTCTCCGTTAGACGCGTGTGAAACATGCATGCGCATTTGACTGCACGCGTGTACGCACATTTATGTTAGCATGCATTAAGTGGCAAGCGCGCATACAATACTCTTAATTGCATATCGTTACTGTCGGGGAGAAACCACCTAAATCCATTTTTGAGGTTTTTGTTTTTGTTTCATGAATCAATGCTATTGAACACCCTTTACGTCTGTGTGTTAAAAAAATATTTAACCAACAAAAAGTATTAAAAAATAAAACCTCTCAACTCCATTGGACCCACAAACTGTCCGCTAAAACAGCTAACTCCACCACCTCTCCCCCTCGCATGGAAGTAATTGACAATATTATATAAAGTCACCACGCCAACTTTGACGAGGCAGCATTGCTTTGTTTTCAAAATATAAGGTTTTCTTAATTCCCTGAAAACGTTACATTATTAATTTCAGTTAAGTGGTTTCTTCCCGACGGCAGAGATATGTGCGTCGGTAATTGTTGTGCCTTGTGCGTGTGCACGGTGTGCGTGCGTGTCTGTCTGCGTGCACGTTGTGTCACTACTGTATTAGTACATCACAGCCTCTGTGCTCTGACAACCATAAAGCTGCAGACGAGCATGTCTCTTTCAGCAGAGTCAATTTTACAGCTCCGCGTCGCGGCTTCCAACTGACAAATCAATAAAATCAGAGGGAGTTAAATAATTTAGAGCCGGCTCTAATTAGTCTTCTGGCCCCGCACTATAGATTCCTCTACAATATTGATGACAGAGTGCCTGTTTATGGAAGACACTGAAGTACTGATCTCTCTCTCTCTCTCTCTCTCTCTCTCTCTCTCCCTTGTTGTTAAGGACTCGGAAACTCTGTCCCAGAATACAAATCAACATTCTAGAATGGTGGCGAGAATCCTAAAGGGACTCGGTGTGGTTGTGTGGGTGGTGATACATGGGGTGGTGGTGGTGTGTGTGTGTGTGTGTGTGTGTGTGTGTGTGAGTGTGTGTGTGTGTGTGTTTGTGTGTGTGTGTGTGTGTGTGTGGGGTGGGGGGGGGGGTAGTGGTAGGCTGCAGGGTAAATGAAGTAATGCTTAATTTAGAATCCGTTGTTTGACGCAGTGGTTCTCAAACCCTTTTGTGTCAAGGACCCCCAAATATAGTATTTGTGCACGAACCCCCCCCATCTGAAAAGCGCCCCCAGAATAGTAGATTTATATAAGAAAAAATACATCATATACATGGGATATATATATTTCGATTTTTCAAAATGTGTTAACAAAATGAGTGGTGCAACTCCCCTCTCCCCCTGCCTGCCTCTCTCTCTCTCTCTCTCTCTCTCTCTCTCTCGCTCTCTCTGTAATTAGCAGACAACAGTGCAACACTATCTCTCTCTCTCTCTCTCTCTGTTTCTGGCACAACAGCGCCACTTTTGCCCCTACTGGTACTCTAAACATTGGGACATAGTCCCATAGTCTCATAGGTTCCTTGGAGTGGTTGCACCACTCAAAAATAGCAGATGTACAAACTCACAGTGTGGCAAGAAGTGACGTGATGTGAGCTTGTAGATCAGCTGTGTCTGAATATCCAACATATACATAAAGTTGTTAAAAATGATTTTTATGATTTAACGGTAAGCCGATTACACTTGTTTGCTAAAACAAGTTATTTTTAACATTACGGTAATAAATATAATGCCTTACATATGTCGATATATTTGGATAACATTGTTAGTTACTAACAGGATCATTTCACATTTTAAAGGTATGGGTACGGGATATCTTCTTGGTTGAAACAAAAAGGTTTTATGTTAAAAGGTTAATGCACTATATTGTGATATAGTAATCATTGCTATATAGAGTGTTTTGTTCAATAGGTAAAATTGGTATCCCAACTTGGAAATGTATTGCCTGTTTAATCAAGAGCTGAATGGGACCCCTATTACTGAACAAACACTCTATAACTATCAGAATATAAAGACATTTTAAACTTATTTTAATCAAAAATAATACATTAATGTAATTGGTAAATACACTGTCTTAAAATGACATTGACAAATGAATACATTTAAAGTGAAATGTACTAGTGATACATTTGTTTTACCAGCATGTATAAGGGCTTGAACAACACTATTGTTCTCTGCAGGTTACCTTCTTTGTTTTTCACCCCTAGTGTGTGTGTGTGTGTGTGTGTGTGTGTGTGTGTGTGTGCGCATGCACTGGTGTGGCTGCACGAGTTTGCATGCGCATGTTTATGGGCGTGCTGCTCATCTCCGTGCATGTCCACACATCATGCGTGCACATTTATATTCGTGTCTGTGCTTTCAAAGTGTGTGTGTGTGTGTGTGCTTGTGATTGTCTCTTTGTTTGCATGTGTCTTGTGTGTGTGCATGCGTGCGCATTAGTGTCTAAGTTGACATGTGTGGTGTGTGTGCGTGCGTTAGTCTGTCTGCCTGTATGCGCGCGCGCGCGTGCGTGTGTGTGTGTGAGTGCGCACGCTGTGGTTGTTATCAGTCACGGGTAGGGTGGGACTATCGATCATGTGTTTTAATTACCCCGAGCATAGCGAGAGACCTAAATGAACTGCTCTTCTCTCCTCTGCCTGCTGAAAAAAGCCCATGCATATTTCACGACCAGGAGACCAATCGTATGTCACTCAGACGCTCTCTCTCCTCTCCTCTGACAGGACAAGACTTATCACCGTTATTTATCTGCACCCCCCCCCCCCCCCTTGTGTCTCTGTCTGTGTCTCTCTCTGTCTTTCTCGCTCTCTCTCCTTTTTTCCAACAACAAACAATTCAAACATCCCCATTGTCTCTCTGTGTGTGTGTGTGTGTGTGTGTGTGTGTGTGTGTGTGTGTGTGTGTGCGCGCACACGTGTGTTTGAGTGCGTGCACGCTTCTGCTTCTCTCTTTCCGCGGCGCATGCATGATACGCATTTGTATGCAAACATGTTGTCTGGGGTTCCTAACAAATGCGTGAATCACAAGCATACCATATCATTGTCTTGTGTGTTCCTTATACGTCTCTCTCTCCCTGTGTGCATTGTGCCATTGTGTGTGTGTGTGTGTGTGTGTGTCACGTCTCTGTGCCACATGAGAAGCAGTGAAGGCCCCATAGCCAGAGAAATGCATTAGACGTATTTTAGCATGCTGCTGTCATTGTGGCTCGTTGGGGCTGTCTGGTGGTTTTGACTCTAAGCACCAGGTCTGGTCCTCCGGGGGAACAGGCTTCTTCTGGGCTGTTTATCGCTCGCTCTTTCTCTCCTTACGTGTGTGTCACTGTGTGTGTGTGTGTGTGTGTGTGTGTGTGTGTGTGTGTGTGTGTGTGCGCGCACGAGTGTGCACAGCAAAAGTGTCAGTTTATTTCGCTCAATTCCTACTTTATCGCACAATGCGTGTTGCGCGACAGATCATAAATTAGGCTTCTTTGTGCGTCGATAGTTTAATTGTGATATACACATATGAATGACATCACATTCAAAATGTTTAATGCATTGATAAACAAACGATTAACGATAATGGTGTGACCACTTCGACTGGAAGTGGGTCCCTTTTTTGGTGCCGTGATCACAATCACAACTGTGCTTTCTGCTCTACTTTCGCTCCGACTGTGACACACGCACACACGCACGCCACGCACGCTCACACCCACGCACGCAAAACAATAGATTCCCTCATTCAGAACAATGCCACAGTCTCTTCAGTGTGAGAGCATTATGAGGCAAACGTCAACTGCAGCAGGTGCCAAGTATAGTCTGGTGTGGTCCGGCCGATGGAGACGTCCGCTAACCCGTATACGTCTGTGGAAATCGAAATCCAGTGGAGGCGTTACAACCTCTGCTAACAAACCTACGCCTATATAATAATGGATTGCATCTTCATAGTGCTTTTCTATGCAGAGTGCTTACTCAAAGCACTTACAATGGTTAATTCATTCATACATTCAAACAGTCAACGCCAGCGTCCTCACTTCCCACATTCATCAACTCACTGGAGGCAATGTGGTTTTCAGTGTCTTGGACCTTCGACATGTAGACACAGGAGGAGCCGGGATTCGAACCGCCGACCCACGGATCATTGGACGTCCTGCTCTACATACTGAGCCACAGCCGCCCCTATATATATATATAAAATATCGGAAACCAATCTTGGGGTGCTCTAAACTCTTTGAATTGGTTCTGCAATTACGTTAATTTTTAATCGATTAAAACCGGGAAAGCGTGTGTGTCAGTTTAGATTTTTCAGAATAATCTTCGGAATCAGAACAGTGGTTTAGAACAGTGGTTCTCAGAAAATAGCAGATATACAACCTTGCATCGCTGCAAGCATCTCTTAATAATTTTGCACTTTTAATACAAAGGTCTCTTCTGAAGGCATTTGTAAAATGGGAATGGTTTCCACCCTGCTGTAGCCCCTGCATTGACACTGCAAACACTACTGTACTGGGCCGTACAACAAGGCTACGAAACCAGTAGACATTTGTTGTTAAGTTGGCCTGTGAATTTAAACAACAACCTTGGGAATGTATAATCTTTGGCAGTTGAGGCTACTGTTTCTAACATTTAACACAGGGCGCTGTTTGTTTAAGGCCAGGGCCACTTTGAAGAGTTTTGTTTAAAATTACAGTATAGTCCCTTCTTCAGACCTATATTTCGTGTGGATTGAATGTTGTGGTAGTTTGGTTCAAAATGTATAATGTCCTTGATTTCAAAGGCGATTGACATACTGTGAATGATGGTGATTAATCACAGCAATGAATGCAATTGATTAGTTGTAGACGGCACAGTATATCCACTCGAACCCTTTGAAAAGGTTTTCAATCATTTCCACCAACATGTCTGTCTGTCTGTCTGTCTGTCTGTCTGTCTATCTTTCAAGTCAAAAAGGACCTCATTTAAAAGCCCTACTGTATATTGGTATAAAATATGTGTATTATACTAATAACAAACTTTAGCGAGGAGGACATCTGTGTTTCACAAGAGAGGGACGGACGGACGGACGGATGTACGCACGCGCACACACACACACACACACACACACACACACACACACACACACACACACACACACACACACTCTTTGGAATTCTCATGCAGCCTCCATTTGATGTATTCTGAAGTAAGGAATGCGAGTAAATGTCATGGCGAGCAGCAGCAGCAGTGTTGCATGCCATCTTAGATCAGTGTCTCTTTGCAAGTCAATAACCGTATGTGTGAATCTTTCAGAGCAGTAAGTGGATTTAATTGTTAGAATGCCAAATGTAATCAATAACATGCAGCTAAATCTGCAGTGTTCATTTCACTTTTGAGAGTACAAAAGTAACCTTAATAGATTAAGCAGTGTACGCTACAAATGTAATCAAATGGATCCATATAAGGTTTCAATTGTACCCTTCGGAGTTCTTTAATTAGAACTAAGGATTTTACTGTGTACTGTCAGCTGTACTCATTTGCAGACCACTCCATGTTGATATGTTCATGCTCACACACACACACACACACACACACACACACACACACACACACGCAAGCATGTTTACACTTGATCACTGTGCGCATGCCCCCCCCCCCATGCGCACGCACACGCACACGCACGCACGCACACACACCAGAAGCTTGCTACCAACATACATAGTTACTTTTCTGCATACTACCAAAGCCATAGAACAAATACACAAAATAAAAGGAAAATAACTGGAACACACTGATTGTGTGTGCTGTGCATGGGAGTACTACTGAGTGAGAGGAGATGGGGTTTCCAATACGGTATCCATATCGCCCTCGGTTTCTTTTTCCACCGACCTCACGCCGACCGCTCGGCGGGGCGCTTCTTGTATTCTTGTATTTGTTTTGTTTCTTTGTTAGAAATAAGTTTAGATAGTTAGGCACCGTTTTACTGAGGTTAAGGTTACGAATAAGGTTAGGTTTGACTGTTTAAGCATAGTTTACTCAGGTTACGTTTAGGAATACCAGGCTGAGCCGTTCCGCCGGCTGTACGCCCGGGACGAGTTGGTAAAAGGGTGAGTTTGTTGGTATTCTCCAATACACCTCAGTGGTTACACACTGCACTACAGTATATCTGAGCATCCTGCCTGTCAATGGCGTTTTTTATAACAAACATTGAACTAAAAACAAACATTAAACCTGTATATAGGAGGGGCTAGCGAGTGAGTTTTCATTGTCATACCAATAAATATATAAGAACTTTAACGTATACCACGTTCCAATTCCATTGATCCAAGAATCCAAAAAAATGAACTTTGAATGAAGAGACGATTGAACGAGGATTTTTCAAATGGACCCGAATGATCCCGAATATAGGCCTGAGAAGAACCACTGGCTTTACCACCTATATCTATATCCGTATATATTATGGTCCCGACACACAGTATATAATTTCAAACAGATAATATGTTGGACTCTACCTCTCCACCATGCAGCGTGTGATGTAAAGTCACTGTCATCTCCATGGCGATGGCCAACAATACCTCCTCCTCCTCTCCTCCTCCAACGACCCTTCATCCTCTCTCTCTCGCCCCCCTGCGCCTCGCACTCGCCCCCTCCTCATCTTCCTGTGGAATTGAAGAGAGAGAGAGAGAGAGAGAGAGAGATGTATGCTTATGGCAGTGGTGGAAAATAACTGAGTACATTTACATGAGTACTTTTTGAGGTATATTTGTACTTTACATGAGTAATTCTATGACTTCAACTCCACCACATCTCAGGGGCAAATATTGTACTTTTACTCCACTAAATGTGAAAACTTTTGTTACTATAGTTACTTTGATTATTATTCGAGAACATACATGAAACACTTCAGCCTGATATACATTTCGGCCATTTGAAAATACAGCCGATCTACAAGCTCACAATGCGTCGAGATGTGCCACACTGTGAGCTTGTAGATCTGCTATTTTCAAAAAAAGGAATTCTACATTTGAAAACTTGAAACATTGGGACATTCTGCATGGTGAGTATAATACTTCCGACTTTTGGTACATTGTGATGCCAATACTTCTGTCCTTTCACTAAAGTACATTTTAAATTCCAGACTTTTACTCTGAGTATTTCTACATCGCAGCATTGATACTTTTACTCAAGTAAGAAACATGGGTACTTTTTCCGCACCGACAGAGAAAGAGACAGAGAGAGAGAGACACACACAGAGAGAGAGAGACACAGAGAGAGAGAGAGAGAGAGAGAGAGAGAGAGAGAGAGAGAGACAGTTGTATATGCTTATGGTGACTTGACACGGTAAACAAGACTTGTCTATCCATCTGTCTGTTTGCCCAACGACGGGCCCATGTGGCTCAGTCACAGCAATCAGCCAGCCCGACCCAACCAGTCTGTCAACCGGCAAACCAGTGAATTATCCCGCTGCTTTTAATGGTGCTTGTACTCTCTCCCTCGCCCTCTCTCTCTCTCACACAGACACTCGCGCGCACATGCACGCGCACACACACAGAGCCATCCTCTGTGTAATTTAAATGACTGTCAGGTCAGTGGCGAGAGCAGCACCTTGCCACGTTAAAAATGCCAGGCGGCTGCCATCGTCACCGCCAACAAGCTGCCCAAACTGTCACACACACACACACACACACACACACACACACACACACACACACACACACACTCTCTCTCTCTCTTTCTCTTACACACACACACACACACACACAGCTGTCAGCCGGCGGTCACAATGCATTTACTTAGTGACAGAATTCTAATTAGTGGCCTGGCTGGTGTCGCCTGACTTAGAGGAGACACACACACACACACACAGAAAGAGAGAGAAAGAAAGAGAGAGAGAGAGAGAGAGAGAGAGAGAGAGAGAGAGAGAGAGAGAGAGAGAGAAATTTGTGTGTGGGGGGAGAGAGAGACCGGGTGAGTTGGAAAACTATGGACGGAAGAGATGGGAGACGGAAGAGAAGAAGATGAGATGGGCAAAGAAAGAAGGAAAAGAAACAACTGTATAACCTAACAGATCTACAAGCTCACAACGCGCGATAAGGCTTATTGATCAGCTACGCTCTTACGACAAAGATATTTGGTGAAGAGGTGGAAAAAAAAGAGGGTCTATTTTAGAGCCCCCATGCTGATGATGGTCTAACGACCGAAATGTCGAAATAATACAGAGCATTCTTTTGCTCTTAAATTTGTTCAACATGTGTGCGAGTTTGTTTTTCAATATAACCTTTCATTACATCTCTGTTGTCGGGAAGAAACCACCTAATTCTGAAGCGCATTTGACTACTTTTCATTGGTTCCAATTAATTTTAACCAACACATGTTTCCTCGCGACAGTGACGATCTGCACTTTTGTACTACGCACCTGTCACCAACCTTTTGATGAAGGCAGTCAGTCCTATGCACCTGTCTCCCTGATGAACGTGTTTTAATCTTGCATTAGCCACTTTAAATTGAAGTCGTTATATTTTTCTACATTAGTGCCTTATTGGTCTCATCTTTTTGGCTTTTGAGGTGTGCATCGGACCTTTTCTATATAAAAGGGAGACAAAACATGATTATACAACTATTAAGGATAGAAAGACAGACAGAGAGAGATGGAGTGTGTTCTCACTCCATCTCTCTCTCTCTCTCTCTATCGTGTTCACATTTACATAAAAAACAACTCGCCAAATTAGCTCCAGTGAGTGGTGGAAAAAATGTCCGCCCGTCTAATTGCTACAGGCACTGAGAGCGCTAGAGTTTGACCCTGCCTAGCCCTTGAAGTGACTACACCTTTGACATGCCATCACAAAAGAGAGGGGGGGGGGGCTGACAGAAAGAGAGAGAGAGAGAGAGAGAGAGAGAGAGAGAGAGAGAGAGAGAGAAAGAGATGTTATACAGCTTTCATAGCTAGACCTTTGCTGAGTTATCTATAAAATGCAATGTTTTGAACATTTCCTCACACATTTTCAACATACTGTTCAAAGGGAGAATGCGTATGCCGTATAGGATTGTGTTTTTAGATTGTCATTTCTGTTAATCTTTTCTTGATTTTAACGGAATGCCAGGAAAGGAGTAACAGAAATAGGAAAACCTTAGACAAAGGAGGGAGAGACAACAGATGTATCTTTTTTTAAATAGCCTACGCAATGCAGTGAGTATATGCTCTAGGAACACACTTGGAGAGACAAGCACACGCATACACACGACTGCGACAGAGAGGGGGGAAAAACTACTGACACAGAGCCATCCACATACACAATACTGACACACAGACCCTTCCACACAGAGACTCTCCAGAGCCCTTGAAATGTTGACCGGGAGACCCACGTCAAAGTCACAACTGCCACGACAGTGCAACAGACTCCAAGGTGACAGTAAGCCCTCTTCTTTTCTACATCTCTCTCTCTCTCTCTCTCTCTCTCTCTCTCAAATGTAGGCTAGGTGGTAGCAGATTACACGATCCTTCCAGACTGAAAACCTTCAGTTGCGCACAACTTCCTTGAAAAACATGGACGCGGACTCGTTTCAACCCGTAACTTGGATTTTCTTGTCCGTTCCTATAAAGTAAAATTAGTTTAGCTGATTATCGGACCTTTACGTTTTGGATACAATCTGCAGAAAAGGGGAAGCAACGTTCCTATAGTGGAACCATGTGCCGTTTCTGAAATGCAGTGGAATGGGAGCTGTAAGTGACCTCATGTCGGAGCTACAGAATGAGCGTATAGGGACTAAGCGTTGCCGGAATGAGATGATGTATGATTGATGTACTGTACGATAATAAGAGTGCCCCTCACTTCACACGGGTGTGATTTTATTTTACATAACATACACACAAAGTCACTTGTTGGAGGATTGTTATGTGCGAGACTGAAATGATTACTGCAGTGCACAGTACTTAACCTCCTCACCACAGTGAGTTCTGCTCTGTCCTCTGTCGTGGCACAAAATAATTGATGGCAATTCCGTTGAAGTCCTAAAAACTCAACAGTGGCTAACAGTGGCCTGTGAGATGCAGCCAGAGTTAAGAGGGCCCGCAGCACAGGAGACAGAAGAGGCTCTTCAACCCATCGAGGAGTTCATCCCGGGCCCATTACCATGCCACCGCAGTGGGGTTGCATGGGGGCTGGCGCTGACATTGGGAGTACTGGAGGAGCTGGAGGTCTGGGAGGGAGGAGAGAGGGGGCTCTGGGACTCAGTGAGCCCAGGATTGAGAGCTCTTCATGGGGTCAGGCAGCCACGACCAGCACCACTTCACACTCATACCTTTAGCAGTCTGAATCGGTGTGAAGAGGCACTTTGTCTCAGCCGCTCTGAATTATACCCTCCCAGATTGCCTGTTTGTCTGTTTGCCTGCCTGACTCTTCTGTCTCTCCCCCATTTCATTGTACGTCGCTGTGGTTTATTAATTAAGAAAGTTGAGAGCAATTCAATATAATATGAATGTATACAGGCGGATTTAGCAGAAAGGCAGGAAACTGCTCAGTCACTAGAGGTTTTTAAATCATTATTAAAGTACTCACTTTCTCTCCTTGGCCTTCAATTCTGTTTGAATGTGAAACACGGGCTTTGCTGTGTTTTGCTGTTTAAGCAGCCCTAGAACACATTTTCTACGAGTAGTTTTTTAGGGACCTGATGGACCTGCTGGTTTCACTAAGAATGGCAAGACTAGAGTTGGCTAGTTGCCATTTAACCTGAAGCCGATGAAAAAAAAAAAGGCTTCTATATCATTATGTTTTCTGAAAAGCCTATGTTTCTATATCAGTGGTTTTCAAACTATTCCATGTCAAGAACCCCAAATAATGATATGCAATTGGCCGCAGACCCCCATCTTAAAATAAGTTGTTTCAGGGACCTCCCCGGAAGCAAAGATTTTAATGAAAAATGCTCGGTGTGAAACAATGTTAAAAAATGTGCACATGTTCATGATTTTCACGTTCGTTCCCCTCGGGGCGTCGTTCGTTAGCCTCGGGGCATCGGTCTATAGTTCACACTGTATGATTCCTCACCTCCCAATAATGGGATTTGGGTTCAACATCAAGGAAATGTCAGTTTAAGTTGGGACGGCAATTTTGACATCTTGTGCCTATAACTGAACAATATAAGCCCTGATTGCCGTGTAGGTGTTTGTGACCCTGTGAGTCTGTCCTTGGTGGAGTGGTGGAGACATGGGGGGCTGGGGGGGGGGGGGACTATCATGCCAAGGCAGGGTAGAGAGCTCTCCAGGGGCAAGTAGCCAAGAGCTCTCTCTCTCTCTCTTTCTCCTCTTCAGTTTCTAGACCCTCAGTGTCAAGCTCTGGAGAGACTATCCAGGACTACACACTCTCTCTCTCTCTCTATCTCTCTCTCTCTATCTCTCTCTCTCTCTCTCTTTGTCCCTCACCTACACACATCATCCTCTCCCCAGTGACCATTGTAGTACCCACTTTATCAGCTGAATAAGCCTAAATGGTGTCACTCAGTTGGAGTGGGCTACAAGCTGACTGTTAATTATGGACTGGCTATGTACATGCACACTGGTTAAAGCACACACATGCATGCCATATGCAGATGCAATTCAATTAACAATGCTGTTGTTACCATAAGTCTGCAACTTCAGACATTATTATACTGTAGGTAACTTTAAGCTTTATTCAGCTTTCCAGACTGAAACAAGATAGTCGACGGACATTTTTCGTCCGTTTTTAGTCGTCGGAATCACACACCGGTTCTCTCCTTATTGCCATTCTTGTCTGTTCTCTCTCAGCGTCTCCCTCGATCGCCCTCCACTCAGCAAGGATTGACTGGTGGAACAGCACTCTATGGATTATGTAGTGTATTAAAGCTGAACGGAATAGTATAATAGAGTTTTTTTTTTATTATGCCAAAAGATCATATGCATAACCAAAGGGCAACTGGGAACGATTTATGTTAATTCCTTAGCATTTATACGGAGGGGGGGGGTCTTTGTCAATAGTGTGATGACGGAAGAGTTGTCACTTCCAGGTACTGTCACTGGGTTGGAGAGGCAGTGCTGAGACAGCTGTTTCCAGTGGTGTAAAGTAACTCAGTACATTTACTCAAGTACTCTACTCTGTACTTTACTTGAGTATTTCCAATTTCCAGTGCTTTTACTTCTACTGCACTACATCTCAGGGGCAAATATTGTACTTTTACTCCACTACATTGATCTGAAAGCGTCACTACTGTAGTTACTTTGATTATTATTACAAAACATAAATTAAACACTTCAGCCCCATATACATTTCGCTTTGTGAGCTTGCAGATCGGCTATTTTCAAAAGATTCTTTACACATTTGAAAACCTCAAATGGGACATTCTGTGTGCATTCTACTTTAAGTATATTGATGCCAATACTTTTGTACTTTTACTCAAGTACATTTTGAATTCCTGATTTTTACTTGTTGTAACGGAGTAGTCCTGCATTGCAGTATTGATACTTTTACTTAAGTAAAAACATTTGAGTACTTTCTCCACCACTGCCCTGACCTTTGCTACTGTAGTTAATGCTTGGTGGTGATGACACTGAAGCTGCAGAGAGAGAGAGAGAGAGAGAGAGAGAGATGGAAGGAGAGGAGTCATTTGGGGAAATGATCATCATCACCTGCACCACCATAATTTTGTCGTTCATCTTTGCGTTCTTCCTCTATATTACTCTGTCGTCCTCCTCCTCGCTGTGTTCCACCCTCCCATACCTCGACGATACGACGCCACAGAGATTTTAATTTGTCTCCTTCCATTATTGACTTAATGCAGGCTATAGGCTTTCTCTCTCTCTGACTCAGTCTGTCTGTCTGACCGACTTTGTCTGTCACCTTGAACTGACCATCCCTTCACTAATGGCAGAGAGAGAGAGAGAGGGCACAGACAGACATCCATGCCCTCCACACACACATGAAGATGGGACACCTTATCTCCACTATACCGTCTTTCAGATATGGGCCTCCCTCCTCCACCCATCCCTTCTTCCCTCTACAATCAGCCGTTCACCTTGCTTGTCTCGTCTATGCATGCACATACTTATCCACAGAGGGATTAGCATAATGCATGTACTTGTGGACAGGGTTATGGGTTGGTAACCAAACAAACACAGCCAACGAGCGCTACTAGCATGTAAACAAAAGCGGGGAAAAATGTCGGATGATGATGTTTATAAAACCTCTCGTGTCTGTAAAGAAACTATTTATCATACATTGATTTAATATAGCCAGATTGATACGGTCGTGAGTTATACCGCAGTGGGGGCAGCCATGTTTGTTGTCCGACGCTGTTGAATGACAGGGCTGATGGCCAATCAGCTTCTGCGTTCGGATTTTCGAATGACACTGACGCAGCCATGGGCAGAGACTCCAGACCTGAATCGCCAGAACATATTTTCTTAATGGGCGAGGCTAGCAATTCAGGGCTAAGGTTGGTACGGTCCTCTCTTCATAATGTCAACAATACAGTATGTGTAGTGTCACACTTCACTCCAAAGTAACGCCGTTACTGTGTTCTAGTCGTAAAGGGGGAAGTCTCGTCTATCGCGATACTTCGTGAGCTCCATCCACATGCATGGAACTCGCGGGGTCTCGCGATAGACGAGACTTCACGCTTCACACATTCAAAAGGGAGACGGATGGGGAAGGATCAACATATGGAATGTCAGAACAGGTTCTGATATATATCCATATATGGAGATCTATAAGGCTTTGAGGTCTGAGGTCAGTTGTAGAGTTGCTGGCCAAAATGTATGACATCAGGGATCTCCATATATGGGCTTATATAAATTGTGACAGCATGTCGCATTTACAATGACATCAGGGATGTCATGTGATGCCACGAGACCTGGGCTTATTTGGGGGCATTCCCATGTATGGGGACAGTGTGTGACTGATGACTGACTTTTATCCTTCATCCTCTAATCTCTTCTGCCGTCTCTCTCTTCCTCTCTCCTCTTCATCCACCCCCCCCCGCCCTCTCTCTCTCTCCTTCTGTATCCCACCTGCATCCACCCTCTTCTTCCCTCTAGTCTAATTCATGTTATGCCTTCTTCCCTCTATCGTTCCTTACCTTGTCACCCCCTCTCTCTTTCCACCCCCTCTCTCTCTCTCTCTCTCTCTCTCTATAGCAGCAGGGCATCAGGCCAGGCAGTGAGATGATTTAGAGAAAACACTCAGGTAGTCAAAGAAAATGCCACTGTGAGAAGCCCCCCTTGGGAGGGAGAGAGAGAGAGAGAGAGAGAGAGAGAGACAGAGAGAGAGAGAGAGAGAGAGATCTGCTCATCCAGATATTTATCTTTTGTTGTTTATCATTGGGGGCTTGTTTCGACATTGAGTTTTCTTTAAACTTTCGGTTACTCCCTTATTCTCTCTCTCTCTCTCTCCTCTAACTGATGGCTCCCAGAGGTCCCAGTATACTTGCTGAAACAGTTGTTCTCAGCCATAAGGCAACATCATTAATGGTGCATGCACCACCAACAGCTATCATAACATTATGATCCATAACTAGAGAGAGAGAGAGAGAGAGAGAGAGAGAGGGAGGGGGCAGAGGGAGAAAGGGAAGGAAGCGAAGTGAGACATAATCACAGTAGACCTCACTGAATTACACTTAGGTCTCCCCTCTTCCCCACAGCTCCATTCATCGGGGGCCTGATGTGAGACAGCCCAGCTTCATATGAATTATAGAAATGAGCACATAATAAAGCCATAAATATCATTCTCAAGGAGAGCCACTGCAGACACTGGCATCAGCCACAGCTGCACTCCATCTACCTGTCTGATTAACTAACAACAGAACTAGCAGCTGTTTTGTATGTGTGTGTGAGAGAGAGAGAGAGAGAGATAGAGAGAGAGATGGGGGGGGGGGGGGTGGGAGTAAGGTCCTGCACACTGCTGTGTTTTTCAGATTACTGGCGGAAAAACACTGCTAAAAATCCAAAAAACGCAGCAGTGTGCAGGACATTAATGCCTAATGTATAGCCTCGCCCCAAAAATAGCCAATCTACAAGCTCACAGGCATATAGTGTGTGGGGGGGGGGGGGGGGGCCCGTAATGGACCGTGACGTCACCGGTGGTGGAAAGTACTCACATTGTACTTGAGTAAAAGTACAGCATCAATACTGCAATATAGAGACACTCCGTTACAAGTACAAGTCCAGAATAAAAGAGCCTGAGTAAAAGTATTGGAATAAAAATGTACCAAAAGTAGAAAGTAGGCTACTCACTATGCAAAATGTCTCATTTCAAGTTTTCAAATACTGATCTTTTGAAAGTAGCAGATCTACAAGCTCACAATGCACAGCTTGTAGATCTGCTACTTTAAATGGCCAAAGTGTAGCCTACAATAGGGCTGAAGTTGTCAATGCATGTTTTGTAATAATAATCAAAGTAACTAGTAATTAAAGTTTTCAAATGCATGTGGTGGAGTAAAAGTACAATATTTGGATCCGAGATGTAGTGGAGTAGAAGTAAAGGCATTGGAAATACGCATGAAGTAAATAGTACAAATACCTCAGAATTCTACTTACATGTAAGTGCAGTACTTAAGTAAATGCACTTAGTTAATTTCCACCACTGATCAGGCTTAATATACAGTCAGTGTGTGTGTGTGTGTGTGTGTGTGTGTGTGTGTGTGTGTGTGTGTATATCGTGTTGGGAGGTGTTTGCATGCATGCATGCATTCATGTGTGTGTGCGTGCACTTCTTAAAGGCGTGCGTGCCTCCATTATTTGCATAGTGCAAATGATAGAGAGATACAACAAGTCTCAGTCCCCTATAAAAAATAAAAACGCTCTCCATCATAAAAAGCTATAGTGCTGTTTTAACCCATTCTGACCTGAGATCAGATTCATACGAGGTTTCCACTGGAGACACACTGGTCCGATTAAAATAGCAGACCTACAAGCTCGTAGCGCGCCACTCGGTGGCGCGCTATGAGCTTGTAGATCTGCTATTTTTCAATAGCTAAAGCATAACATGATGCCAACACCAAAATGGGTTCCCGGTCAGAACGGGTTAATGCACGTTGATGTAGAATTAAGTCAGCCCCTCTCCTCAATGCACGGGCAAACATATTTACACCTGGTACAGTAACACTGTAAACAGCATATTTATCCCCCCAATATCGTTGCAATGAAGTGGCGCCGTTTTTTTATGAGGGTTTCCTTTCCCCTCCAACTGCAGTAAATAAAGTCTCCTAATTTGCATACTGTAGAAGACTGTATGGAATGAATAACACTTAAGGCGGCCGTGGGGTATTATCATTTATTAACGTCGCCACTGTGTATGCATGAGGCCCATCCATACATTACGTTCGTTATTATCATGTGTATGGGTACAGTACTCACTGAGTACATGTACTGTATGCATACATGCACATACAAATTAAAACTAACCGGTGGCTCCGCGGATGATATCGCTACATCATGTTGTAGTATTGTTTTGTAGATCAACAGTCACCCGGAACTTCCTTTTCCCTCAAACCGATTTTTCTCAATAAAAGCTGCCAGCTATACGAGAGCTTTTATTGTTATTCTTCCGCTTTGAGAGAAAAGGAAGTTCCGGATGATTCTTCCTGCCTGATGACTACAAAACAATACTGCAATATATCATCCGTTCCAGACCGGTTCACACGGCACTTTTGTAACACAGGCCAGGCTTTCCTCCGAGGTGGAAAGCCTGTTGACGCGAGGTTATAGCTGCAGGTTAAAACTAACCCGTGGCAGGTTAAAACTAACCTGTAGCTTCCTGTGAGGTTAGGTTATAGGGTTGGGTTTTGGTACTATAGTGTGTTGGATAGGGTGTCAGACTCATGACTGTAGGACCAAACACGTGCACCTACAAACCACACATAGCATATATTTCCAAATAGTAGCGCTTACTCAAATAGCTGCCCGCTACAGCGGGGTCCGACGCCATTTTGTATTGAATGACGGTGCGTAGGGTAATGAACGAGAAGTGTTCATTTAAGACTTGCCTATGTTTAAAATACCTTATAATTTTGCCCGGTGCAAAACAAATGAAAGCCTACTGCAAATAGACGCCTAGTTCCTTAAACCTCCGGGGTCCAAATCCATTTTGCATACTAAACGCCTGTTCTACTATTTGGAAAAACATGGTATTCATATCTGTATAGCATTGCATTTTTCTTTCTGTTAGTTAAAGCAAGTTATATATGACACTCAAATCCTCAGTGTTTTGCAAAAGCAACCAAATGGACCCTCATCACAGGCCTACAGTATGTATAGTTCCATTTGCACCGCATATAGGATTAACGGATGAGGATGAATCTGTGGCCCATCTGCAAGATTATTAGCTCAACAGCTGTGTGTGTGCATTTGTGTGTGTGTGTGTGTGTGTGTGTGTGTGTGTGTGTGCACGCGCGCACGTGTGGCGGTAGCCACTTTAGCAGCCCATCACCTTGTGTCTCCATGCTGTTCTCCCCCCAATTTGTTTCTAATGAGCAATGAGCACACCTCAGGCACTAATGAAACATGTTTGTGTGTGTGTGTGTGTGTGTGTGTGTGTGGGGGGGTGCTTGTTAGCACAGTGGGTGTGTCCAGTAGGCGGGGTCTAGATAGCATGCATCATGGATATAGAAGGCAACGAGAGAGGTGACGGGGTCAGCCCAATTACTTCCCCATCGACAGGAGCATCCAAAGGAGAGAGATCTCTCTCTGCTCTTTGATTCTCCTGTTCCAAAGGTTTCCTCGGGGCTCAGAGGAGGCTGTGCTTATGACATATAGGGCCGTCCGCCCAAACACCCATTAAATCCTGGGGGCTGTAAATTGGAGCATGTTGTTGTTTTGGACGAGGCCTTTAATTGTCGCATGCGTGCGAGTATGAATGTTGTTCCTGTGTTTTCTGCACTATTGTGTGTGTGTGGGCACGTGTAGAGAGAGAGAGCGTGTGTGTGTGTGTGTGTGTGTGTGTGCTGTGCACATGTCTGTGTATGTTCATACACTGATACACTAATTGCGAAGTCTGATGAGGCGTAACGATCTGTCCTCTCACTCAAAGACAACATTCAAGTCAACATGTTAAAAAGTTTCTTCAGTACGATGTCAGTGTGTCATGCTCATGCCTTGTGCATCCGGATGACGTCTACTGCAATATTACACACTGAGGATACAGTAACAACGGATTGTTTAACGGAGTCTTCATTCATATCCGGCTATCGTTGTCGGCGCGCAACTGAACTGTGTTCAGTCAGACCGCACGCAATGTCACTGGACTACTACAGTGAAAGAACAAAAATCACGTTTGATTCAGTGCTATAAATACACACAGGCGTTTGGCTCTGACGTGCAAAACCGTGTGCATCCATTCCACACACCGCTGGCATGCCTCATCTTACTTAATTAGCCGTGCTGTGTCCCCGGCTGCCAGTCCATTGTAATGCTTAATTACCGAGCCAACTGGGGACACAGAGGTTTAAACAATAGACCAGTGCCAAACACAGGGGGGGGGGGGGGGAGCGCTGATAGAGACATCAGCAGTCAGCAGCATGTGTGTGAAACCACGTTTCCAGTATGGAGGAAACCGCCTTGAGTTGGTTCACCGTTTTAGACCAAAGGGGGTCTCTTTAGAAAGGAGTAAAGTCGTCATAATGACTGTAATGGAAGCTAATACAGTTACTCTTCACGAAAATGTTTTACCTTTCTTGCCTTGACAAGAAGTTCATTGTGAACATCATAAGTTTGTGTGTGTGTGCGTGCGTGCACCACACGTCAAGACATCAGCACAATACAAATTGTCATAATGAAGAGTGTGTGTGTGTGTGTGTGTGTGTGTGTTGGCGTGTGTGCAGAGCACAGCGCAATTTGATGTGTGAGATGAGGTATTGAGCTGGATAGAACGAGGCAGCTGCTCGCTGCACTCGTTCCACCTGTCATAAAACATACTCCCTTTATTGGCCCTGGCTGGCCACGCGGCCGCACACGCACGCACGCGCACACGCACACACACACACACACACACACACCACTTAGTGTCCTGTCCCCCTTTAATCCACTACTAACAGAACAATCTCCTGGGTTTCGACATATTATGGTGTGCGTGCGTGCGTATGTGTGTGTGTGCGTGTGTATGCGTGTGTGTGTGTGTGTGTGTGTGTGTAGGGCGGGCCAGGATCAATGCCTCGTTGTCAGGAACTAGTGCGTATTTAAAGTACAAGGCAGGCGAGGGACTGAGAAGATGGAGGACGGCTGGGAAGGAGGGATGGACATGGAGAGATGCATGCGGGGGATGAACAGTGTCGTGTCCAGAGCTCCATGGCTGCTGTTAAGTAACAGTTCACTGGCCTGCATCATTTTGACCAGTGGAAAAACTACTCACATTTGTTACTTAATTAAAAGTATTAATATACTGCAATGTCTCAACCTTTTCAGACCCCCCCCCCAAAAATAATCATATTTTAACTTGGAATTGTATGAGTTGAGGCATACATTTAGTTTGACTCGGTTCCTGTGGAAATAGCTTGTAGATCGGCTATTTTCACAAATCTTATATACCAGTTTACAGTATAGTTTGTTTATTAGTACACCTTTTTTTTTTAAAGTCCTTAAATGATCACTCACTTTTACTCTATCATGTCCCCGACCCACTGGTTGAGAAGCGCTGAGTTCAGTGACATGTTGACACATAGCCTGGGTGAGCTGGGTTTCCAACCGACCACTTCCCAATTCCCAGACAGCCTATAGTCTCAACCCACTCAGATACAACCGCCGTTAACTCAGAGACGATACAAATGCAACCCGTTAAATGTCTATTTAAAGGTTATATTTTGTAGACTCTCTCGAGTTACAAATGCATAAATTGAACCCGAAGATTTTACTGTGCAAGCAAATTGGTTTGTATAGTGGGTTTTCCATACCGTCCTTTTTTTGAAGCATTTTAATCTCCTGGATGGAGGGGATATAGTACAGACGATTCCATGCCCCTTTCCAATCACGGGACTTGATTTATTTATTCTTAATTTGACGACATGTTGACATTAAACAAACGAGAAGGAATGCATGCTTAAACGACCGGCCGTACGAGTCTATGTAGATATTTAAATCGGTTCAATTTCATGTGTAGAAGGAAGGTTGGGAAAGACGGATGCGTGGGGCTGAGAGATGGGAGAAGAGATTAAAGAAAAAGAGAGAGAGAGACAGATTAACAAAAACAACAACACGGGAGAAGGAAAGACAAGGTGTCATTAGACAAGGTGACTCATTGTGTTTTTAGACAGCGTTCAGCCCATGGGGGCAGATAGATAGTAAATAGACCCAGGCTTTTCTAATAAGGTAGCCGTAATAGAGAGCAGCGGGCCGCTGTGTGCACATAATGCACATATCTGTCTTGTTGGGACTGCCTGGCTTTGGCATTGTGCTTTAATGTTCCAATAATCTTGATGCATTAAGGAACATATACCGGGCGTCAATCGCCGTCGTCTATTCAACGCTCTGGAATAAAACGTATAGGTTTCCTGCTCAAGTCACTTGAAAGTGTTACAGTCAATAGAGTCAATGTTGGCTAAAAGACAATGCGCGGCTAATTTGAGTTCTAGATGTTTGATTTTCAATCATAAATCAATCTCCACAAACAAAAAAAATATGTAATGAATGCGATTCTGTCTCAAGCAAGTTTCAACGCTCTTCAAACTAGATTTTCATACAAAGCAACACTACGGTTGGAAAGCCACCACTGGGCCTGCTTTGAGTGTGCCAAAGGTGAGTGTGAGTTTAAATTACAGGATTATCCATTCACAAATATTGTCTCTGTTGGATGTCCAAAACTATAGCAGATCGACACGCTCAAAACGTGTCGCTTTTGCATCGCGTTTCGAGCTTGTAGATCTGCTACTTTTGTGTGACGCTGTAGTGTGATCAAGTAAGGCGTTCATTTATGAAAAAACTAACACAATATGGAAGAGGTTTCTGCTGACAGTGAGCCACATGTAGTGGAGGTATTATGCTTTATCAATATGCAGAGGACAAAACCATGGCAGAAAGTGACCCAGGGAGAGACTGACTGCATCTTTGAGCATTCAACTCAATAATCCAAAGAATATAGGTCCATAGATGAGACATAGGCCTATCAAAAAGAAACAGTTCTTAATTAAATAATAATAATAATTCCATTACCTTTTGAAAGTAACCTTGCCTTCTCTCTCTCTCTCCTTAGCCCGCTAGCAGGGATCTGCCTTATCAGCTGGATCTTAATTGCTTATCATGTCATTAAACTGTTTCTGGATGATGTGGCTTCTATTATCATCATCATCATCACCACCATCATCTTACATCTCAAATTTCAATCTAACCTGCTTCTATTAATATGCACCAGCTCTGAAACTTTAAATACACACACTCACGCTTGCACGCACACACACGCACGCTATAAGCTCAAAATGTTATATATTTGTGACACAACACTAATTTATACAAAAGAAGTTTGAATATGGATATATAAGAGTTTTTATGCCTGGCAGCAACGTTATATATTCATGTGGGGGTCCTTGACCATGAGATAGAATGTGTTGAGGAGCTCTGGTGGTACAGATCCATTGTTCTATAGTCTCACTGTGTGTTTTACAGCAGCGGGGTTGAAGCCCCATGCAGCTCAGCTCCACAGGCCACAGCCTGTGATAGATGGTCCCCTTTGGCTGGCTGGACACGCCGTGATCAACAACAGGCCTGCAGACGCACGCACGCACGAAACCCTGCACGGTGCGACTCATTTAGAGCTTGTACACCTGCTGCTTTTGGACTTTGAATCCTGAACAGTAACAGTCATGGACATCTGAGGTGTTTCCACCCGACAGAGACGAGACGATATACTGTACAGCACATACAGAACATGTAGCCTGTGCATGTAGTCACACATATCTATGCTAAACACCAGTATTGTATACTGTATAACTGCGTGTATAACATGCATGCACAAATAACACACTCAAAGAAACATACACGCAAGCACGCAGCATCGAAAGTAGACAAATGTCTAATCCTATACCCTATATAACCCCAAACTGAATATTTTACAATTTTTAAGTCTAGGCTATATGTCTAAAAAAAACTTGTTTTAACCATAACACAACCATTTATCTTTTGAGGACCAGGAAGATGGTACCTTACAATGTCTCAATTTCTAATACTTGTTGTGGGGACATTTGGTACAGTATTGTAATGTGCGCACACACACACACACACACACACGTTCCTCCCAGGTGGGTCTAGCCCCCTGGAAACCTAGGCTCACTCCTGAGACGGCACCATCCATCCATTCTGCCCTCCCTCCCTCCCTCTGTGCCTACCACTTTATTTATTTATTCACTCGCTCACGGCCGGTTTGTTTTTTAAGCAAGACAAATTGAAAGGAATAAAATTCGGGGGCTTGTACCGGGCTGCTGCTCCTATTGCCTTTGTGTCAAAAGGCTGCACGCTAGCTTGTGAATCATGGGCATGCACAATGCAGGTGCGTGCGTGTGTGTTGGTGGGGGGGGGGGGGGGGGGTTAGTTGGTCCAACATTGTATCCAGGACTGACAGTTGGCTGGTTTTCAGAGAGCTGGTTAAAGCTATACTTTATACTGCTACACAACAAAGCAAAGTATTGCTATAGTATATCTCTGCTGTCGGGTTGAAACCACCTAACTCCAAAATGTTCATTTTTCAGGAAAAATGAAGAAAACCTTAGATTTTGAAAACAAAGCAATACTGCCTCATCAAAGTTGGTGTTGTGACATTATATTATTGTCAATTACTTCCATGAGAGGGGGAGAGGCGGGGGAGTTAGTTGCTTTAGCAGACAGTTTGAGGTTCCAATGGAACGCACGCGCGCGTGCACACCTTTCTTGAAGTATCTACCCGGCCACTGAAGACGACAGACTGAGACAAGCTATTTTCTTCAAGAGGTCAGGTAGGTAAAACACAGCAATACTGAGCACCTCTCCTGTGTGTGTGTGTGTGTGTGTGTGTGTGTGCGAGAGCGTCGTTGGATGCGCTGTCACACACTGCTGTCATGTCGCAATGTCTGCGTGACTGACGGACTGGAAACAGAATCAGAGCTACGTGCGTGTGTGTGTGTGTGTGCGTGTGTGTGTGTGTGTGTGTGTGTGTGTGTGTGTGTGACAGAGTGGAAAGAGAACCAAATGGCTGGTGTGAAAGACAAGCTGAGCGGAAGCATCTGGAATAAAGAGAAGGCCACATCAATCATGGTCACACAATACCACCACATGCACGTGTACACACACACACACACACTTTATATACAAACATGCACCATATACATACGTGTACACTAACACACAATGACACACACGCCCCGCACGCACGCACACACACACACACACACACACACACACACACACACACACACACACACACACACACACACAAGCCATTAAGAATTAAGTGGCAATGGAAGATGAAAGCATGTTTTGTTCCATTCTACTCTATTCTACCCCGTCCACCGATTGGTCAGGTTTTGTAATGAGGCTTTATTGGCTTTATTGACCACACACACGACCATGAACAACAACACCAGATTATCGTTAGTCATATTTGGCCCAGCCTTGTGTGGTCCGATGCTTGCTGTATACGTTTACATCACTGTCCTTTATATCAGTGCATGGTTTTCATCAACGTCCATTATTTATTGGACCACCTTTTGATGACATTCATCCACTCAGACCCAAAACTAAAGAATATGTTGTTGTCATTGGGTAAGATTTGGTCCACAATGCCATGCTGTATTGATGTGGTATACCATAGGAGAGATAATAGGCAGAACGTTGATCAAAGTAACAATTCTACAATCTCTTGTGTAGACTTCTTGTAAATGAAGTAATGCATGTGTTTTACAATCATTTAAAATGGAACCAAATGGACATGTGAGGGTCCATTTGGTTTCATTTTACAGAGTTGAAGATCTAATAAAGGTCCATTTGGTCACCACCTCTTAGTTGGGGGACCACCTGGAATCCCCTCAAGGACAACTGGTGGTCCCTGAGGGTTAAACACTCTCTCTCGGCTGCTGTTCTCTCTGTGTTGGATGCTTATATAAACATACTATAAAGAGGCAATTGGAAACATCTGCCGATCAATTAACCCCAGGGCTGTGGTGATCATGAAATCTTATAGTTGAGGGACTAATTGTCATACAAATAATTGCGATTAATGATTTCATTGTGTTTTTGCCATTAAACATTGGAATATATTAATACAAATTACATTTCTGTTTGACCTTTAACGTTCTGCCCGCTCACAGCTTAAAAAAGAAGAAAATCCCATCATGCACCTGTGCAGTGCGTTGACACCAAGCCAACGTTAAAGCCGCGAGACGTAGTGGACAGAGCTGGGACGCGCAGCTGGGGTTTAACACCGAGCACTCGTTTTGCATTTGCCAACCAGTATTTGGCTGGAAAATGCGGAAGCAGAGCGTTCCTTCAGACCTCTATGACTGACACGCGTCACTGCCACGTGGTCCACCTGTGCAGTGTGTCTGCAGTGTTTCTGACGCGTCTGAAGAGAAGTACATTTTTAAGACGGAGGCAGCGAGTCTAATGTCCGCTTTCAA
>NC_137873.1:1476362-1526362 GCF_963924005.1 Protomyctophum bolini | reverse complement strand
CTCTGCACGATGCATACGAGGAGATACAAAATAGTGCTGACACAACTACTAATACTCACACTAGTTTGCTTGCTATAGTTAATTCAACTTTTGCCATCTCAGTATGTCGCTCGTTTCCTTTGAGTTCAGTATAGAACATCCAAATGTGGCTTTGTAATAAAAATAAAACCCACGGTGAGAACGCCAGTGGGCGAGTGGAGACGAATATAGGATCAACTAACAAACAAGCAGTGGTGGGAAGAATCACTCAATTTGTTTACTTAAGTAAAAGTATCAATACTGCAATGTCGGCTATTTTAGGCAAAGAGATTTGGGGCCCTATTGTCGCCAGTGCCTTAGCAGTAACTTCTTTGCCTTTTTTATTTATTTAAATGTTTTACTATTTTGATAAACATTTTTGAATAGTTCAAATAGTCAATCTACAAGCTCACAGCGTGTCGATGTAGCTTAAATAATGGAGAGTCGGTAACCAAATGGACCCTTATAGATCTTTAACTGTGAGTGTAAAATGATCAACGTTTGCCTGTTATCTCTCCTATGGCACCAACATCAATACAGCATGGAATTATGGACAAAATCATATGAAACGACAACAAAATATAAATGGGTCAGAGAGGCAAAAATGTCATCAAAAGCAGATGCAGAATAAATAATGGACCTTGATATGAAAAGGGTTGAACACCACTGGTGTAGAGGGAAAGGGAGAGTACCGACCTCCTGGGGGATCCCTGGTCAATTTACAATCAATTTGCAATTTGGGCATTTAACGACTTACAAGTGCGAGACCAGAATAAGCAGAGTAGGCATGAACTGTATAGTCAATAAACAAGGTAGATAATCACATGGATAGAGTGAAGAGAGAACGAGTGTTGGAAATTATAGGATACAAGGTATAAACAATGAACCCAGCAATCTGTCTAAATAACGTGCTCTCTAAATTACATCATTAACATTTGTGGTGGAGAAAACTAGTCATTGGAACAAGTGACCAAGATTATCTTCTCTGTCGGGTGGAAAACTCATGTCCAAAACTGGATTCAAATTATAAAGTAGCAAAAGTATCGCAGATCTATAGAATCTACTTGTGGGTCTCTGCTACTTTTGGTGCTGTTGCGTGACGCTGTAGTATGATCAAGTAGGGCCTTTATTTTCGAAAAGTTAGAATGTGAAGACGGCCCATCCCAAATTGAAATGGGGGAAATACCTACATCAAGAGCGGTCTCGTCTGGGGCCATTCTGCTTATATAGGCGGAGGGGCCGCGGGCCGACCTGGCCGGGGTCTCAACCCTCTTTGGGCATTAATAGCCGAGGAGATAAGGCACGTAGGTGTGGCACATAAATATAATGTACACTTATCCTGTCAACGTAAGTGTGATGTGAACAGATGAGTAGGAGGCAGAGTAGGCTTTATTTCGGCAGAGGTGCAATGCAAACCGTCTACTTTATTCTAGTTTATTCTTTACTCTCTTGTCATTTTAGTTATACTGTTCGAAAGTGATTTGTTTGGTTTTCGTTTTGTGGGGTGATATTTACATTTTCCTCTTTGTTTTCTCTCGTTGCTATATTGATCATCTGTCCTCAGTGTTCTCAACGTTTTAAAATGAAAAAGCTAAAGAGAAAATATAAATCATGAAAAGAATATGGAGATGGGCTTCTTCCCGTCTGCATTCAGCCAGATCTGGGTCGATCGCTAGAGAGTATATAAGTCCAAATAAAGAGAGCAAGAATTAAGGGGCAGAGGGAGAGTCAGGTTCTGTGGCGTGCCGTTATTATGTGTAGTGTGCTTGTCTGGGATCAGCACCGTTCCACTTGATACCAATAGACAGAGAAGGGCGAGTCATCATGTCCTCACAGCAGAGGGGAGCCCCGTCACATCAGACAGGTGCTGCGTGGTCAAATCTGTGTGTGTGTGTGTGTGTGTGTGTGTGTGTGTGTGTGTGTGTGTGTGTGTGTGTGTGTGTGTGTGTGTGTGTGCATGTGTGTGCGTGTTTGCCGCTGGACAGAATAAAAGGTCATTGTCTGCTATAGCTGTTAACATATAAGTGCATGATGCATACCCATCCGCACAAACGCACTCATGCACATGCACACGCACACACACACACACACACACACACACACACACACACACACACAGAAACGCACACACAGTGTGTGCATGCAGTCAAGTGTACCATAATGACAGCTGTCAGTCAGTCAGCACTCATGTCCACACAGCAGCATGGCCAGCATCATGTGATCTGACTGGTGGGCACACAGGGCCAATGAGGAGACACTAACAGCATCATGTGATCTGACTGGTGGGCACACAGGGCCAATGAGGAGACACTAACAGCATCATGTGATCTGACTGGTGGGCACACAGGGCCAATGAGGAGACACTAACAACATCATGTGATCTGACTGGTGGGCACACAGGGCCAATGAGGAGACACTAACAGCATCATGTGATCTGACTGGTGGGCACACAGGGCCAATGAGGAGACACTAACAGCATCATGTGATCTGACTGGTGGGCACACAGGGCCAATGAGGAGACACTAACAACATCATGTGATCTGACTGGTGGGCACACAGGGCCAATGAGGAGACACTAGTAACAGCATCATGTGATCTGACTGGTGGGCACACAGGGCCAATGAGGAGACACTAACAGCATCATGTGATCTGACTGGTGGGCACACAGGGCCAATGAGGAGACACTAACAGCATCATGTGATCTGACTGGTGGGCACACAGGGCCAATGAGGAGACACTAACAGCATCATGTGATCTGACTGGTGGGCACACAGGGCCAATGAGGAGACACTAACAGCATCATGTGATCTGACTGGTGGGCACACAGGGCCAATGAGGAGACACTAACAGGCCCTCCAGGAACGTAGGAAGAGCTATAGACCAAAACGGTTATGGTTAGGGGTCGGAATACTGAGCGGTCGGACCAGTGCCACGCTACACTGGCCATCCACACGCTATATCCTCACTTCCAAATCTGTTGCGCATCTACATGTCGTTTTACGGTAAGGTGAAGTGATGGTGCGTTCAGGTTCAAAACAAGCTCGTAAATGACAAAACATAGAATACTATTCTACTTTACTATTATCACATACCAATTACATGTTATTGTTTCTAATGTACACATGTACCTCTGTGATTATTCCCAAGTTGTTTAACTGTACCAATAAGCAATAATGTATAATAATTATTGGAAGTATTTGATTATCCCCATCCGCTCCAATGCAAACATAAAATAATAATAAAAAAAGATCTAAACAGATTGTTATCACATACCAACTAAATGTTATTGTTCCTAATGCACACATGTACCTCTGTGAACATGTATACAAGATGTTTAACTGTACCAATCATTTATAATAAAATAAAAAAACAAATTGTCAGCATTTTGGCCATTTGAAAATAAAGCCGATCTAAGAGCTCACAATGCGTCGCGATGTGACGCATTGTGAGCTTGTAGATTGCCTACATTTTCAAATATATATATATACGCTGGGGACCATTTAGGTGGAACCTCCTAGGGTTCCACTTGGAACCTCCTCAAGGACCACTGGTGGTCCCTGGACCTCCTGAAGGACCACTGGTGGTCCCTGGACCTCCTGAAGGACCACTGGTGGTCCCTGAAGGAAAGCACCGCATGGTAGTAAACATGAGCCTCTCATATAAGACACTAAAGCAGAGAATGATAAGAGGAGTGAAGGAAAGATGTGGGAGAGAGAGAGGGGGCAGGAGATGAAGAGAGACAGCAACTAAGAGAATTTGAATGCAAGACAATCAGAGAAGAGAGAGAGAGAGAGAGAGAGAGAGAGAGAGAGAGAGAGAGATGCCTCTGGGCAGTGCTTTCACCTCCCCTGACATTTAACTAAAAACCAATCTCCATGTCTGCCCCTAACCTCAGGGCTACAGGGTGAAAATAAATGTGTGTGTGTGTGTGTGTGTGTGTGTGTGTGTGTGTGTGTGTGCGTGTGTGTGTGTGCGTACATTTGTGCGCACATGAGTGTGTGCATTTGTGTGCGCATGAGTGTGTGTCTGTGTGTGTAGTATATGCATGCACAGTGCATGTGTGCGTGCGTTCGTGTGCATTTTGGGGGAATGAGCTATCACACACACATGCACAAGCACGCTTATCTATACAGTTGTCAACCTTTCAACAATGTAAGCGAGTGTGCGTGCGTGTGTGTGATGTGCGTGTGTGCGCACACTGTGTTTAGAACACAGAGGGGTCCGAAAACCTTGACCTCATTGAGGGGACACTGGAAACACACACACACACACACACACACAGTGACACACACACACACACACACACACGCATCACAACACCAGCATATTAGCAATCTGTTTCCCCCCCCCTTCTTCTCCTCTCCTTGTCTCTGTGCTTGCCATTGGATTTCCTCACACACACGTACGTCTATAATCCAGCAGCTGTGGGATTGGAAACCTTATACAAGTTAGACCACTGGGATGATACCCTGGGGCCTCAGAATGGAGAGAGAGAGAGAGAGAGAGAGAGAGAGAGAGAGAGAGGAGGGCAGCCAGATTAGCTTTAAATTATAGGCGATTTAGGTGCATTTTGGAGTCTTCAAAATAAAAGACCCTGTGTTATCCGACGGCAGGTTAGTTGCAGCGCCGGAAGTCAATGGTGGCAGTCAATGAGTTTTAACTTCAAGCTCAACGACATGCCCATTTTTGGGCAAGTCTTTATAGGCTAAAGCCATCACTAAAGACATCGCTATGGTGATTAAATAGAATTGAACTTGAATTGAGACGATGCTGTGAATGTGTGTGCGCTTGCGTGTGTGTGTGTGTGTGTGTGTGCGTGTGCATGCACGGAACTGCTTGTGTGTGTGTGCTGGAAATGTCCTTACCTCTGTTTGACACACTGTAACAACCCCACCACCACCACCACCGCCACCCACCATTCTTTTACGGTTCCGCAATCTTTAGCGTTTGGCGACAGGGCTCCCTGAGCGCAGGTTAAGCGATAGCCCCGGGGCCTGCACACACAACCCTCCACCCCTCCATCCCCACCCCCATGCATCCTGACAAATGGCTCACTCAAACGGGATGGAGAAATGGAGAAGGTTGTAGGGGGGGGTAGATGAGGAAGGGAGGAATGAGAGAATGGATGGCTGGATGGATGGATGGAGGGATGAAGAGAGTGGTATGGGGCTGAGGGGGGGGGGGGGGGTCACATGATGGCATGGTAAGCACACCAAGTGGGTACAGTGAGGGGAGGTGTTGTTTTGTCTTTTAAAGCACTATAGAACAGTGCCCGTTGGGGGGTGATCAGGTGTAATAAATTGGCTATTAAAGGGCAAGGTCGCGCATCATTGTGAACAGGACAAATCCATCTGTGTCGCTTGTATGCCCATATATGGAGTTCTTTGTCAAGCATGCCCATAATATGGAGTCTATAATATGCAGAACATAATTGTGATGTCAGTTCTGTGTCAAGCATGAGATATGAAGTGAACGGGCCAGCTCCATATATGGAGATATAGGGGTGATAAAGTCCAGGGCCCGGGCAGAGGCTTTTGTGCTGGTCCTGGACAACTGGCTATATGCGACGACTCGACACCGGGCACCGTGTGTCGAATATGAAGTCGGTGGGGCGAACGGTTCTCGAGTTACATGGATTGTATTATACTATACAGACGTACATACACAGGTACGTACAGTAAGCAGGAACTGGGGATGGCAATGAAGGACCGGAAAGTCTGGCGTGGCATTGTGAAACCCATGATCTCGACCGCGGTAGAAAAATGATGATGATGATGTGTTTTTAGATATATTTGTCATGATGCCATGTTCCTAACTAAAAACCTGTAATGTCACTTCCTTCCCATGTGACTAAAAGTCACACCTCCACGCATTATGGTCATTGTAGTCAAACCCTAGTCAAACACACATACCCTTCATAATGTTTCTGGCCATATGTGCTACTGCCATCTAATACAAATACTATTAACTTTGAGTGACTGCAGTTTCTTCCAGTGGTTTAAAGGATTAATTCAAACACTATAATAGTGGTTAAATAAGTGCACCTCTCTCCTCCATATACTGTATGTAAGGTAGGATCACACTGACAGGATGATATGATATGTCGTTCGTTACACATTTCACTGGATTTACTGAAGCTCACACAATTTGTGTGGCTAAACAGTCACACAGTAATTACTCCGAGAAATCCAAGATGACTTTGAATAATCATGGTCATTACATCTCCATCCTGCACTATGTTGCATCTGGACACGACAAGCGCCAAAACACGTATAGGTTACATTAGAATCTACGATAGCGCCACGCCGTGTAAAGGATTTGTGCCTGTCCCATGTTATTGCACATTTAGCGGCTGGTGTGATGTGCCTGCTATTGTGAAACAAGCACAGGTTCTTCTGATTAGAGCAGAGACATGTGCCATTAAGGTCTTGTGCTAAATGCCAAGAAAGCTGAGGTTATCACCTATATATCCCAGACCATACACATCGAATGACAACGGGAGGCAATATGCTGAAAGACGTGAATGATTTAAAATACCTGGGCTCCCAATCCCATGTGTGTCGAGTATTGTTTTGTATTTATAATTGACTGTATTGTGTATGTATAGTTTCATGGTGATGTGCTGCTTGCCCTTTCTTCCTTTAGTTTTTATCTTGTGCCTTTAATTTATACCTTTCTAGTTTGTCCAACTTTATTTGAACATTTATGTCACACCTTTATGTGAAAAACGGGGGGGAAATAAATCAATATATTCTTATTATTATTAAATAACCTATAGGCCTGGCCTCATGATTCAACTCTTGAGTCATGAGCTCATGAGTCAAGGTTTTTGTCACTGTCGAGTTTGTTTTGTGTTGAAAATTGCTTTTTAGTAATTATTAATTGTTGCTTGTGAGAGGACCAAACGTTTTTGTGTTTTGTGCTCGATCTGCTGTAACATATATAACCGTATAGGTTGTTTTTGCTTTCCAAATAAACTAAAAGTAAACTAACCTAAGGTAAACTCTACCGCTGTGGCTTTGAATGTTTGAATGTTTAGGGGGAGTTGACGGTGATGCTCTGTAGAGGACAGGTGAACCGATATTCCACCTGACCTCGCCTCAAAAACACCATCGGTCACAGCCCAATTCTCTCGCTGTTTACTCCCAACAGCTCAACAACTGCAAACACAGCAGGGCTCTGACAGCCAAACACCTACCCAACCCACAGCAGGGCTCTGACAGCCAAACACCTACCCAACCCACAGCAGGACTCTGACAGCCAAACACCTACCCAGCCCACAGCAGGGCTCTGACAGCCAAACACCTACCCAACCCACAGCAGGACTCTGACAGCCAAACACCTACCCAACCCACAGCAGGGCTCTGATAGCCAAACACCTACCCAGCCCTCTCCTTTCTCTTGTTTTCCTGATCACAGGACACTCGTTTGACATTGATTTCTCACCCCCCTCCTCTTTTACTTTTTCATCCAGTCTTTCTCATTCTCATTTATTTTCATCCTTCTCTGTTGTTACCTCAATTTGTCTCCTATACCACTCAACCCTCTCCCTCCCTCTCTCCCTCTCTCCCCCTCTCCCTCTCTCCCTCTCTCTCCCTCCCCCCCTCCTTGTTGTCATGAGAAGGCCATTGCTGTCGTTGAAGTTTGTCCAACTTCCTCATCCTTTCATTTCTCATCCCTCCTCCCCTCCCTTATGTCTCCAGCGTTCTCTTCTTGCCCTCCATCTTACCCCCCCCCCTCTCTCTCGTCCACAGCGTTAGATGCATTTGTTCAATACCTCCAGCAAACAGATTAGTGAGCCGTTATCAGCGACAGGGAGACGGTGATAATGGTTTTCACCACATCTCTTCTCTGCCACAGATTAAAATGGGCCGGGTCGCACGGTCGTCCGCCACGCCACGCACCGCACGTGCGCGTCCATGAAAGCAACCACACATCATGTACATAAAAATGACACACACACACACACACACACCACTCACAACACCAGCATAGCAATCTGTTTCCCCCCCCCTTCTTCTCCTCTCCTTGTCTCTGTGCTTGCCATTGGATTTCCTGTCCAATCTATTGTTGCAAGCAGGGGCCTAAAGATACAAGGTGAAGTCACTTTCAATCTGATAGGCCATTGTTTTGGCTAGGACAAGCGCGCACGCACTCACGCACGCACGCACACACACACACACGCACGCACACACACACACGCACGCGCATACACACACACACACACACACACACACACACACACACACACACACACACCAACCAAGGTGACTAGCAGCTGGGCAAAGCCACGATCAATGGCAAAATAGGAAATCAGCTGGAGTGTGTGTGAGCAAGTATCACTGGCACATACTTGATGTCCTTCCTCCAATTTGTCAGCATCCATAATATCTGCGACAGCTCACATTTTGCCAACAAGACGACATGTGATTGTCACTACAGACAATCACATCTAGCAGATCTGCAAGCTCATAGCGCGGCACAGAGTGCCAAATCATCATCATACTATAATTCAGTCAATGTCTGAATGTGTGTCAGCGGTAGCTCCTCACTGCCTGCACCAATCGCTTCCACTTTTCACACAGGCATTGACCATAATAATATGGAGGTCTTAACAAAGCCCTTTTTCCAATTTAACAAATTATAAATTAATAATTAATTTATTAGTGAATAAAAAATGCGAAAACGCACCCAGGGCCCCGGGCAGCACAGGTGTGTGTGTGTGTAACATTGTAAAAAGCTAAAGGTGGGGAAACATTTTCTTAACCACTGATGCCCTCTCGCGGTGGCGGTGCCTCAGGGGTAGAGTGGCCGGATTGGGAACCGCAAGGTTGCCAGTTCGAACTCGCGGGCTCCCCCAGAGTTACTGTCGAAGTGTCCTTGAGTAAGTCTCTGAACCCCTAATAGCTCCTGATGTGCTGGTTGGTGCCTTGCATGGTTTCCGCCACCATCGTTGTATAAATGTGTGTGTGAATGGGTGAATGTATAATGCACAATCTATGTAAAGCGCCTTGGATAAAGGCGCTATATGAATGCACCATTTACCATTTTCTCTATACTTGCACAGCTCCACCGTGCTGTACATTGTTCCTTGAGTGAGTTAGGCTCCAGCTCCAGTTAGGACCGGGCTGGCTCCAGGTCTTCAGAGCTGCTCTGGGCCCATTGTGACCCAGGATGGACCTTATACAGGAGAATGAGGATGAAATGAGTTGTTTAAACCTCCCTATCTGAAATGATTCCTCCTATAACTCCTATATGCTGTATCACAGAGACCATATACTGCTGTGGTTGTAGATCTCTAAAAGGAATTGCAGTAGATCAGGATCAACCTGAATGTACACTTACATTTGCAATGTAGGCATTTAGCAGACACTCTAATGCAGGCCAGTGCAGAAAGTGCAAGGTCAGAGAATAACAAAAAGGAAGTAGTCCTATGGAGGGAATATTAGAGCACTAAGGGACCTTAATTCCTGTGCCAAACACCTATTAGCTGAAAAACACCTTTGAGCAGGTCCACCCAGTGACGACCATGGGTGCAGCTAGCCAGCTGTTCATTCCGATCCGTGACTGATTAGAAAATAGCAAAACTCCAGGTGAATGACAACATCAACTCACATTTTTAATGGAGATTCTTGTCTCTGTTGTTTCTTTCCCTCTCTCTCTCTCTTTCTTTCTCTCTTTCTCTATTCCGTCATTCCTTCGTTCCGTGCACCATCTCCTCCGAGCATGAGCGCGTGTCCACATGGTGATTAAGTACGCTCGGTGTGGGTGTAATGTTTTCTCTCTTCACCACGCCCCCCCCCCCCCCCCCCCCCCCCCCCCCCCCCTTGTAAACCCCCCGGAGCAGAGACCCACCCCGGTCAATAATTAATGCCAGAGATGCGGCATGTTTTACAGGAGGCCACAGCCACGTTTTATCACCGCACACCACATCATTCTCATTAGAGAGAAGAGGAGTCGATGAACACTCACTGTACACAATGACACAGGGAGACAGGGTACACACAGAGAGAGAGAGAGAGAGAGAGAGAGAGAGAGAGAGAGAGAGAGAGAGAGATGAAGAGCAGAGGATTAAAGGCAATTGCAGGAAAACACGGATATTTCATTGTTTTTCTCACACTGCAGACTCTTTTGGTATTGCAATAAGGATATGATGAAGACAATACAGCAGCAGCCTCCATAGTAATTTCACTCTGCGCTCTCATTCTATACACTTTTCATATCTATATTGTTCAGATGAGTAGTACGCCAGTTTTCTCTTTCAACAACCCTCATGTCTTGTCTCTGGCTGGAATTTACTGCATGCAAATAGGGTTGTGTGAGAGTGCGCGGATGATGTGTGTGTGTGTGTGTGTGTGTGTGTGTGTGTGAGAGTGAATAAGAGAGACTGTGAATGAAGGATATGTGATGAGATATACATATTTAATGAGACGGAATGAGATGTAGGCGAGGGCGAGGTGAGAGGTGACACACACGCGCGCGCGCGTAAAACACTTAAAAACATGCATGCACAGTCACCCGTGCACATATATTAGCATACATTGGCAGAGAGATGCGCACACACATGACACACCCACACACACACCCACACACACACACACACACACACACACACACACACACACACACACACTAACAGTGTGTGTGAAGAGAAGTCTCACTAGACAGGCATAGGATTAACAACAGCGCTGACATTTGGTGGCTTGTAAGGGACCACTCTATAAAAACAGACCCACCACTGTGTGTGTACGCACCCTTGTGTGTGTGTGTGTGTGTGTGTGTGTGTGTGTACGCACCCTTGTGTGTGTGTTTTTGTGTGCGCGCACCCATGTGATCTGTCTCAATATTTTCATTTCGCATCTCTTCCTATGTTATTGCATAGTTCAGATGTGTGCATTTGTTGAATTTATTGTACAGTAAATACAATTACATGTGCGCTCTCACACACACACACACACACACACACACACACACACACACACACACACACACACACACACACACACACACGTGTTTCACTGTTGCACGTCACCTTATTAAATGTCCCCTGGGTATTTTAGCCAGTCTAGATGTCTTGCTGTATTCCAAGTCATGTGATCCTAATATATAGCACCTCTCTGCTCATTCAAACTCCAACTGTTGTCTGTCTCTACAGTTTAATTATGTTTGTTCTTTCTCTTTCTTTCTTTCTGTCTTTCTGTCTTTCTGAAAGAATTCTTTCACACAAACCGACTGCATACATACACAAATATAACAGCCACTGTGCCACTTCTTCAGTGTTGGGAACGTTACTTAAAAAAAGGGGGAAAAAAGTTATTGTTAGTATAGTTACTGCTCTCAAATAGTAACTTATTTACTTTAGTTACTTTTGTGTCACTTGATGTGTGCATGTGTGTTTACGGTCATGAAGAACACGCGTCTACATTCAAATTCAAGAGTGTCTAACTTCTATTAAAAATGTGAATGAAGTCGAATCAACTAAACGCGTTAACGAACTGAGGTTATGAAATAGTTACAAAAAGTATAGACACGCTAGACCCCCTGATATACGTATAGCAGCACGCACACAAGCACCAACAGTCCCACGCACGCACACACACACACGCACGCACGCAAACACGCACACACACATGCACGCACGCACGCACTCACTCAGCATCCCCTGTTGAACATCATTAGATTTCATGTTGTTCCATATTGTCTTTCCTGCCAGCAGAAATCATCAGTGACAAAAAACAACCCAGCCTGGTCCTCTATCCTATACACAGTGGTGGAAAGTACATTCACTTAAGTACTGTATAGTTAAGTATAGATATTTGTATTGCTTGAGTATATGTCATCTTTTCAGTACGTTTACTTCTACTCCACTACATTTCAGAGGCAAATATTGTACTTTTACTCCGCTACGTTTATATGAAAACTTTAGTTATAGATTATTATTATTCAGCCATATACATTTTGGCCATTTGAAAATAGACATCCCCTCCTCCCCCCCCCCTCCCAGGTCCCAGGCAGGAACACATCATCTCAGCCACTGTCACCCACACAGATGATTATGACTAGTGAGCATAAATGCATAAGCCATGAATAGGACTGTCCAGCTGATTGTGATGTATAGTTTTTCATTACCGTTTCCCCGGCCGGCCCCCGCCATTAGGTACGGGCTACGGGGGGGAGGTGGGGGAGGGGTGTCTATTTATCCCCTAATTTGTAAAAAAAAAAAAAAAAAAGAGTTGCTCTCCCTCTCTCTCTCTCTCTCTGTCTCTGTCGGCTGGCAATCAGGGGCCGAGGTAATTGTCTGCACGCGCGGGGAGACCTGACGGCCAGCAACCTGATGAAGAACTATGTGGTGTGTGTGTGTGTGTGTGTGTGTGTGTGGTTGGGGACAGAGCAGTCTTGTGGAGGGCTGTGTCTCATCCGGCCTGCTAATTAATAACCATTTGGTGCAAAATGGCAGCTGACAGAATGAGAAAGAGGAGAGATAGACAGAGGGAGAGAGAGAGAGAGGCTGCCTGCCTAATGCTTCTGCACTGAGACCACATCGAGACAGTCAGTCTCAGACACACACACACACACACACACACACACACACACACACACCCCCCGTTGTGGCTTATTACATTCCCACACTGTCAGGTGTGGGAATGTAATAAGACACACAGAGAGGCCTAACTGTGAGGCAGTGGACACACACGTGATTAATGTGTCCCTTTCTGTCCATCTCTCTCTCTCTCTCCCTCTCTCTCTCTCTCTCTCTCTCCCACACCGACCACACTTCCTAACCCTACAAGCCTTCCAGCACACTCAGATCAGCCAACGCAGGGAAGCTGGAAGTACCTTCACTAAAAACCCAGAGACAACACTCCACACGTCCCAAACTGGCTCCAAAACTATGGAATGCACTTCCCATTACAATCAGAACTGCAGCCTCACTCCCAATCTTCCGCCGTAGTCTGAAAACCCAGCTTTTCAGACTGCATCATGGCACGTAGCACTTGCCCCAGCCCCTTAGATAGCATTTTATAAAGACTTATATCATGTTACGTAGACAGCATTAGAATTGCATTTCATGTAGCCATAGCACTTTATAGTATTATGTATAACATAAGAGTAACAACAAGCAAGTTAGTGTTGCATTCGAGAAATCGGTTACTTATATTAGTAACTTTTTCCAAAACAATATGGCGTTTCTTAGTTACATTTATATTTTCCTGTTCCATCTCTTGCCACAGAGGATGGAAAATGTATCCTGCACGCACTTGCGATGTTTCCTGATAAAATGACTGCGTCTGTCAACGGAGAGTTGCACGGATGTTACACACACATCGGTGACCGATACCTTGCTGTGTGTTGTTGTTTGCAAAATAATTGTATTCAATAAAGTAGGTCACCACTTTTGGTGTGACAGTGACACACGGCTGACAGTACTACTGTATTAGTTTTGTATTACCGGTATATAAATGTTGTCGCACATGGCAGAGAGTACCTTTAGTATAGGATCGGAAGTATTCACATAATGTTTGTGGTGACGCAAAAGTAATCTAACAAGTACCTTTTCTAACCGAATACTTTTTATTAATGCAAGTCAACATTGTAAAGAGCACCTGTGTGTCTGTGTGTTCAAACAATATTGAACCAATGGAAAGTATAGTAAAAAGTGCTTCGGACAAAACCTCTTAATTAACTCCACTGGACCCTCCAACTGTCTGCTAAAACAGCTAACTCCACCACCTCTCGCCGTCTCATGCAAGTACTAATTATATAAAGTCACAACACCATCAATGATGAGGCAGTAATTGCTTTGTTTTCAAAATAAAGGGTTTTCTTCATTTCCTGAAAAAAAATCCTTTTCTGAAAAGTTTACAGTACATTTTGGTCGTTAGGTGGATTCTTCTTCCCGACAACAGAGAAATAACAGAAAGGCACGTCAAATCAAATATACACAGAGTCCACTATAGGTGCATTATTAAAAAACTTGCAAGGGCTGCATGGGTGGCACTATATATATACGGAAGGCAGAAATACTTCTTGTAGTGGTGGAAAACATATCCAGCTTGTATAAAAAAAGCAGCACGACATGTACATATGAAATCATAGCATCGTTGTGCGTGGTTAGTATCACGCGCGTGGTTATTTTGGACATGCAATGTCAACAGGAGGAAGAACATGTTCATCTATCTGCGGTAGTACTTTCACCGTACGCTGACTGCCTCTCAGCGGCTTGTCATTTCTGTACACAGCTGTATCCTGGGGCTCGGCACTCTGTTCCACATCAGCCACACCAAAACAAGCAGATTATTTTGGTCTGCGGAGTTTCCAATGGAAGGGAAGTTTGGTGGCGTGATACAAGAAGTGACAATCTGTGTGTGTGTGTGTGTGTGTGTGTGTGTGATCTGGGAGAAAGAAATGAAAACAATCCTGGGCGCTTGACAAAGGAAACACATGGCGTGTGTGCACGCACACGCGCACACACACACACACACACACACACACACACACACACACACACACACACGCAGACATGCACTGTACCCAAACAAACACATTACACACAAATTACACGTGCATGCACAAAGCCGAACACATACTGTACACAGACCACAGGCAATATGCCAACAACTGTAGCCTCTACTCTTACTGCAGATCAGGGAGGAAGAAACGTAGCCAACGATAGCTAACAAGTGCATGTCGTTGCTGTCGAGAGGAAACCACCCAACTCCCGTTTTGAGGATTTTGATTATTTTATTTTTTCATAAATCAATGCTATTGAACACCATTTATGTCTGTGTGTTGGTTAAAAATATATATTGAACCAATGAAAAGTAGTAAAAAGTGCTTCGGACAAAACCTCTTAACTCCATTGGACCCTCAAACTGTCTGCTAAAGCAGCCAACTCCACCACCTCTCCCCCTCTTAAATTGACAATATATAAAGTCACAACACCAACTTTGATGAGGCAGTATTGCTTTGTTTAAAAAAAAATCACACCCGTGTGAACCGAGTGGTGCAACTCCCCTCTCTCTCCCCCCCCCTCCCCCTCTCTCCCTCTCTCTCCCCCCCCCCCTCTCTCTCTCTTTAGCAGGCAACAGTGCAGCACTGTCACTCTGTCTCTCTGTTTCTGGCAAACAGCGCCCCTACTGGTAGTCATTATATGATGCTCATAGTCACATAGGTGAACACATAGGTGAACACATACTGTAGGTAAACACATAGGTGAACACATAGGTGAACACGGACAAAGCTGTTCCTTGGAGTGGTTGCACCACTCAAAATATATAGGTTTTCTCACGCCGGGTCTGATCACGCCATTTTCAAATGATCGGAATCTGATCGGGAGCCAAATAAACGTGATCGGGACATCCCTATAGTTATATCGGTTATCGGCCATAACAGCAATTAATTAATTAATACTGGGCAAAAGGTCGGTGCATCCGTAGGTCAAAGCATAGCGGAGATATGTGAAAACAACACTTCACTTTAGTGGAGTAAAAATGTGTCTTTAAAGTGGTGGAAGTCTTAAGTATCCAAAAATACAAACACATACGTAAGGTACAGATACTAAAAGAAATGCACTGAAGCATTAAGTACGCATTAGTCCACCGGTGACAGTCATTACGCCGTACAAACGGATAAATGGAGACAATGCTAATGTCAAATGAATGGCAATGGCCGACGAGCATGCCTTGTTAGATTCCGGCCGCACTGACCTATTATTAGAATCCAATGTGCAATAAAACAAGGCTTTGTGTGTGAAAATGTTGCCCTGTGTGCTGTTGGAATGGCCAGAGGAGAGTGGCTCAGGAATCTATTAGCCCCTCTCGCTCTAAATGCCTTGTTGCTGTTACACACACCCGGGCTCTGGACCGCAGCCACTCTCTCTTTGTAATTAGTGCTGCATTTCTGCCAACAACAGTGGTGGGAAAAAGTACTCACGTTTCTTTACTTAAAGTAAAAAGTATATCAATACTGCGATGTAGAACTACTCCGTTACAAGTCAAAGTGTGGAATTCAAAATGTACTTTGAGTAAAAGCACAAAGGCGTTGGCATTAAAATGTACTTAAAGTGCAAAAAGCACTCACTATGCAGAATGTTCCGTTTCAAAGTGCCTGTAAAAAATCTTTTGAAAATAGCCGAGCTAGATCGGCTATTTTCAAATGGCCGAAATATATATAGGGCTGAAATGGTTAAAGTATGTTTTGTAATAATAATCAAAGTAACTCTAAAGTTTTCAAATAAATGTAGTGGAGTAAAAAGTACCTCTGAGATGTAGTGGAGCAGAAGTAAAAAGTACTGGAAATTGGAAATACTCAACTAAAGTAAAAATAAATAAATAAATACATCAAAATAGTATTAAGTACAGTAAATGTTCTTAGTTACTTTACACCACTGTCTGCCAAGAACTGCTGGCTCGCTCAACTTCTTAGTTACTTTACACCACTGTCTGCCAAGAACTGCTGGCTCGCTCAACAACACGCACGCACGCACGCACGCACGCACGCACGCACGCACGCACGCACGCACACACACACACACACACACACACACACACACACACACACACACACACACACACACACACACACACACACACACACACACACACACACACACACACACACACACACACACACACACACACACACACACACACACACACACACACACACACACACACACACACACACACACACACACACACACACACACACACACACACACACACACACACACAAACAACTATAATACCCTGCCCGCTTACAAACACACACACACGCTCTCAAACAATTAGTGTGTTTTACGTGATAATGAAATTATGTAAATGGTCGGGAAGAGTCCAAAGAGTCCGGGCGGCGCTTACTCATTCAATTCAAAACAGGTTCAGGGCACCGCCATTACCATATTTTGAAACATCTGACTTAATTAGGCCGACGTTGTGGAGAGGACCCTGGGACCGCATGCGGGGAGAGGGATGAGAGAGAGAGGAGGGGAGACAAAGACTTTTAACGGCATCCATTCGCCTCATAAAGAGGTTATTAAGAGTCGAAGGCAGAAGATGGCCTCTAATGATGTGTTGGGGAAATTAGGACGATCAAACATTAAAAGCCAGCCCCCCCCCCTTCCTGTAGGCAGAGAGAGAGCAGCCAAATGGGTCAATTAGAGGCATTATTTCTCTCTCTCTCTCTCTCTCTCTCTCTCTCTCTCTCTCTCTCTCTCTCGGAGTGAGAGAAACAAGTGGGGAGCTGATCTGCATAAACTGTTTATCAAGATGGACATGTCTACTTAGGGAATGGTTGCGCTGAAATAGCTCATCCACCAAACTAGGAGGAAGAAGAAGCGTGCGTGTGCGACTGTGCGTGCGTATGTCAGTGTACACTACAGTATACAGTATCTGTCAAACTAGGAGGAAGAGTCTTTGCACGCAGACGTACAAGTGTCTGTATGTGTGTGGGCGTGCGCGCACGCACAATATGCATATGCAGCATACCCAAGAAACAGCTCAGCACACCCAAGAACAAGTCTGAATGGGAGTTTGTTGTGTGTGTGCGCACTGCGCACGCCCGTGTGTGCGCGCGTACACAGTGCGTATAGTGCTCACTGGGATTTGACTGTAGAAGCAGAGAAGAAGAGTGGGGGGGGGGGGGGAGATATTAGCAGTCCTCAGTCAAGAAGTAATTCAGTATCACCACACATAATGTCCGTGCTCGTAAATTAGAATAACCGAATTAACGGGGCAAAGCCCTCCAAATGGCTGGGAATAAAGTACACATTGCGCACATCAAGAGCAGATGAGAAGAGTAATGTGCCTGGCAGAGGGTCTACTTACTGTAAATTGTCATTTTATCTCCCCCCCGTTATACTGTGGTTTTACCTAGGAGTCAGCCCCGTCGCAGTAGCAGTGTATATTCAGTTAATTGCCACAGCATAAAATGTAGTTAACTCCAAACTTCAATGAAGGCATAAATCCTCTGGCCTGGCTTGCTGCGTGCCGCTTTCACACAGTGTTTGCAGTGGTGAAAGAGTCCGCATTCAAAACAATTAGCGCAAGGTGATACGCAGTGACTCTATCTGTCTCTCTCCTTCCTATTCTGTTGTTCTCTGCGTTTGGTCGCCGCTCCAAATCTGTGGAACAACCTAGCTTTAATCATTAGGTCTGCACCCTCATTGGACACTTTTAAAAGCAGACTAAAAACATACCTGTTCTCCCAGCCTATTAAATGAACCTCCTTACCTTAGAGAAATGGTAGGACACTATTTAATGTTTTACCTGATGTCTCATGTTGCCCTCTCTTTTTGTGTGTTTTAACCTTGATGTGTATTATGTGATGTTTTGCTCAATGTGTTTATATTTTGTACGATGTGTGCATATATTTTTGTTTTTTCTCTTGCTGTACAACACTTTGGTCGGCCGTTGGCTGTTTTCGAATGTGCTCTATGAATAAAATTGACATATATGTAAGCATGTGTGTACTTACTGCATGTACAGTATCTGCATCAAGCAACGTGTCCAACTCCTTTGACTCCATTGTCTTTTTTTTTCCATTTCCAAGGCGAAACAGAGAGATATAGTGAGAGAATGCAATTGAGAGAGAGAGAGAGAGAGAGAGAGAGAGGGGGGGGGGGGGGGGTTGGCGGTGCATGTGTTTGGTCACTCCATCGTACTAACAGTCCTACAGTCAAGATTCCGACGCCCTACCAAAAACCCAACCCTAAACCTAACCTCACAGGAAGCCATGGGTTCGTTTTTACCTGCCACGCATGTCAGGATGCCACGGGCGAGTTTTAACCGGCCACGGATTAGTTGTAACCAGCAGTGCATGTCGGGATGACGGTGTTGTCGGATTGTATGTCTAACCAACGCATGCACCCCGAGAGGGAGGGAGGGAGAGAGAGAGAGAGCATATAAAGTAAGTGTGTGTGTGTGTGTGTGTGTGTGTGTGTGTGTGTGTGTGTGTGTGAGGGGAGAAACTGTAATTCTTGCAGAGGGTTTTCAAATGAATTAGCTCTTAGCCTGCGCGCGGGGGTTAGGCTAACATATTAGAATTTTCCATCTGCTCGTCCTAAATCATCAGCGAGTCGGCGCGGCGCAAAAGGGCACGCTGCTCATCTCTCACACGTCCACAGATTACATTACCCGGCAATATACCTTTATTTCATACATTTTAATCCTCAGCAGACCAGGACAGCCTGGTAATAAGGCACCGACGTGCATGTCTGCGTGTGCCCCGCACGTGCACACACACACAGTGTCACACAAACACACAGAAATACACGGATGCTGACATGCACGGATTGCACGTGTGTACAGTATACTGTTTAGGATAATGAAGGATGAGCACACACACCAACATATACAGTACATACTCCTACATGCATGCAGAGATGCAGACAGTAATGAATATAGTGCGCACACACACACACACACACACACACACACACACACACACACACACACACACACACACACACACACACTACAGCAAATGAGATAAAAGCAGAAGAAACAACACGCATCTAATAGAACAGGAACACTTAAAACATAAGGGCAAGGCTATAACAATGCTTTGTTAAAAAGGAAAGTTTGGATGCACTGGTGGGTTAGCAGGGAAATCTTATATTCAGTCCGGAATGATACAGGGAGCCAGTGGAGTGAGCGGAGGATGAGTGTGATGTGCTCGTATTTACGCACTCTCATCAGGATCCTAGCAGCGCTGTTCTGAATGTATTGGAGCCTTTGAAGGCTCTTGCTAGGGATCCTGATGAGAAGTGCGTTGCAGTAGTCCAACCTGGAGGTGGACTACTGCCCTATAGCCTGGTGGCAGATTTTCTCTTTCTCTCTCTTCCTTCCCGTTTCCTGTCTTTCTCCACTTTGGTATCGAATGAAGGCCAGAAAAAAGAGAAAAAAAATACAAAAATAAGCTCCTACATGGATGTGCATGTGAATGCATACAGTGAGTACTATAGTTGGTAATAAATAGACACATGCACGTACTCACTCACACACAGTGCACACACACACACACACACACACAGAGCTATCAGGTGTAATCTTTAATCAGCGGGTAATGTCTTTGCGTTTAGCAAGTGCTTCGTGTTACATATGAGAGGTGTCACAACAGGGTCGACGGGGCTGGCAAACACTTAGCCAAAACCGCACACGCACACGCACACACGCGCACACACGCACACACACACACACACACACAAAGACGTCACTCCGTCTCTTCGAGTAGAGCGCGTCTCGGGCCTATGTCTCCGCCGTGCATCCGTAATCAACCTTGATGCTTGCTAGCTGTTGTGGACATTGATTTTCCTGTTGCACATGTGGGTGAAAATTGCACTTTAAGTTACCCTGAGTGTTAAATGAATAATGAAACCGCAAGAGTGCCCCTTCTCCTGACTTTCAATTAACACCGCCGGGATTAGAGGGGATGGATGGAGGGACGACACAGAGGAGAGAGAGAGGGAGGGAGAGACAGAGAGAGACACACACACAGAGAGAGAGAGTAAGAGGAGAAGGACCATCGGCACATTCAAATTCCCTGTGTTAATTAATCCATGTGTAACTCTGCGAGTCTGAGCATGTTCCAACCATGAACTATGCAATCAGAGATCTCTGACAAGGGGAGATTCTCCTTACAGCACTGCCACCCAAGTGTGGAATGCCCTGACCCCTATACCCTAAAACAATACAAATCACTGGCGGGAACCCCTTTTGGTGTTTTAACGTTGTTTAATGCAATCAGATAGGACTTTTCTGATTGGATGTCTGGGCTGTCGAGGCCAGGGAAGTAGTTTTTTACCACTCAGTAGGCGTCCCTGCATAACTTCCTGGTTTGATGATGATGTCACGCGCATATACCCTCTATTCTGGAGGGAACATTATCCCAAAAAATACAATCTCAAAACATGATGCGTGGTGAGCTTTCATTGACGAGCATTCATTAGGTTCACATGTGTAAATATAGGAACCCCCCTGCTCTCTGTGGTAAGGTGACAAGGTCATCCAGACACGCGTCCTCAGGAAGCCAGAGCCAGTGCCAACACACACACACACACACACACACACACACACACACACACACACGTGTCTATTGGCAGCTGGCCACGCAAGCACGCACGCACACACGCACGACTGTGTGTCCCCCGTGTCCCTAAATAGAGGTCTATCATGCAGGTGTTTCCCCTGACGAGGAGACAGGAACCATGGGTCACCATGTACCGGTGGCCGTGTGCGTGCACGGCTGCGCGCGCCACACACGCATGTGTCAATCAATCAGCCTATTGTATCAGTTAGCCAGCCCGCTAGTGTATGCATATTGCCAGTGATCTAAAGTAACTAAGTACATCAAGTACTATACTCAAGTACAATATTATTAGGTATTTGAGGTATTTGTCCTTTCTTGAGTATTTCAAAATTTCAAAAAAAATTACTTCTACTCCATACATTTTGAATGAGGAACTTTTACTTAAGTGAAAAAATTGAGTACTTTTCCCCACGTATTCACCCATGGTGAATACGCATAAACCAAGCTTTCCAAGATATGATATATATAGTAGTAATACTGTGGCTTGGCAAGTGAATAGTATTGGCAAATAAATTGAGGTATTTGGAAGATATTCTTAGCTTAATTTAACGTCAGATGTAGTATAATGAACAGGGTACTTTATGTAACCATTTAATTATAGCATGCAGCGAGAATTAATGATTATAGGATCATTTATTTGAAGAAACATGTCTAAACCAGGGGGGCAGTGAAGCCAATAGTGTCTGAAGCCAGTAGGAAATCCTGACTTCCTGAAAGTTCATATAATGGCCTATTGTGGAGCTGTCATTGGGCCCAAGAAACTCCATAGAGCTCCATAGAGGTCCATGTATCATGGGCCCAAATTCACCTAGACTGTATTACCTTAATAAACATGGTCATGGATACTTTCTGCTTCCAGTCACTAGTTTAAAGTCTCATTTCTCATGTCATAATATTCTTTTTGGAAGATTATGGTTTATTAAAAAAATGTTCTGAGGGGCGTGGCTACCTTTAAAGTCTATGATCGGGATCCACCCCCGCTCGAGTCAAAATAAAAACCAACAAAGAAGAAGGGGGAAGTCCCGCCTCGTTGTCTGGGCCAGCCAATGGCTCAGCTGGGCCCAAACGGATCTAGAAAGATGGCGATTTACAATTCAAGGACTGACAGGCTTCATCTTACGTCCATATCAGACCCGGAGAACGCTTTGTCCATCTTTTTTTTTTACAGTCTATGGTCTAAACACAGCTCACATTCTCTATTAGGGCTGAACAATCCCAAAACATTTAGCGAATGCTGCGTCACAATGATAAGAGCTGAGGAGCTAGGAAGATGTTTCTATGTCAGTGGTCACCATTTCAGGTCAAGGACCCAAAAACATATATGTAATTGTCCGCCGACCCCCATCTGTTGTTCCTGGGACCCCACAGAAGCAAAGATATGAGTTAAAAATGTTTGCTGTGAAAGAAAAGATTTGCACACGTTTTCACGATAAAAAAGCAGATCTACAAGCCCATAGCGTGGCACTCGGTGCTGCGCTATGAGCTTGTATATACTGTATCTGCTAGTTTAAAATGCTGGTTAAAAGTGGTTAAAAGCCAATTGTCTGTCCTGTTGTCTTTGTTTTGCTTGTCTGATAACATTTGTCGCCGTTTGTTTAACAGTTTTTTTGTTTTGTTTTTTCTTGTTCATCACATCTATATACCTTTTGTATCTGGAACATTTGCACTACCTGTCACTATTATTATTTTTGTTTTATATTACTTACTTACTCAAATACGTCAAATATGTCAAATACAAAATGCCTAATAAAAACAGGCTAAAAGGTGACACAGATGCGTTCCAGGTCTTAATGGGTTTACATTATCGCTTGACAAACATCATAGGCGTCCGGTGATATATACTCATGGGACATGTTGCCACCATGCGGGAAGTAAACTGTACCAGTCAATTACGGTATTAACCACTTCCTCTTCTATTTCCTATGCCTCTTTACTACTTCCTGTCCTCGGTTTCCACGTAGGTTGAGTCCACAGTGTGCCGTTAATGGTGTGGTGGAACTGAAGATCCTCGACATTACCCTTACGTTGATTATTTATCTCAGTCATGGTTTAAGCCGAAGCGTATTATGCCCACCTTGTTCATGTTTAGAGTATTTATCACATTGAGATATCCTGAAACAAAAACTAAACAAAAAGGAAAACAGATTATCAATACTGCTGTACTTCTCCCTCTGGTGTATGGTTTAAGGTGACTGCACACGTACAGAGTCTGTTCTTTTTTGTAACTGTTTTTGACTGGGATACATCCCCAGTCCTACACATTTAGACTGGGATACATCCCCAGTCCTACACATTTAGCTGGCGAAAAAGGGGCATTTCTTAAAAATGTTGGTTCACTATCGCTTCCCAAGTTCCCATGCTCTTTAGGGGCAGTCACAGATTTAGATACATTTGTTCCCAATGTAGACATGTACCTCTGTGAGTATTTCCATGCATTTTACTGTACCATCAATTTGTAATAAAACAATGAAGTATTTGATTATCCCCACCGGCTTCAATGCAAACATAAGATACTGACAATGATCTAATCAAATTGTTATTGTTCCCAATGTAGATATGTACCTCTGCGAGTATTCCCATGAATTTTTACTGTACCATTAATTTATAATAAAATAAAGTATTTGATTATCTCCATCCGCTTCAATGTGAATATAAGAAACTCATAAAATCATCTAATCAAATTGTTATCACATACCAACTACATGGTATAGTTGGCAGGGAGTGGGCCGTGAAGATAGATATTTCACTGAACAGGATAACGGTAACAATGTCATGAAGATCGTCTGCACTAGGCCTTCAAAACCTTGGATATCAGGTATGTGTGCTTGTATAGCTTTAGCAGATAGACGTTATGCAAGTGATGCAATGCTAGTGTTCTGCCGTATACTCTGGGACTGGCCACATATAGAGCGGAAAGAGGCGACTATTTTCGTAGTCATCTTTCTTTTCACAAAATCCATTCATTGCCTTTCCAAATGACTTCCCAAAATTGCTCTGGCCCGGGATTGGGGACGGGATGGGTTTATTTTCTGTAGCAGTGGGACATATCTGTTATAATGATGATGATTGGTCAAAATTAAGAGGACAGCGTAGTTTTAAACAATTGAAAAGACGTTAGTGAACGAATATGGACAGGTAGATTGTTCCACTCATCTTCAAACACCCTGCTCCTGGTTCTAAATGCCTCTGATTGTTCTCTCTCTGTCTCTTATATCATGCACCCAATTTACTGTATTTCAACATGCTGTCATTTAGGTACATGTGCATGTTTGTACTGTATTCAGTCAAGGATGTTGTTAACCCATTCTGACCGGGCACCCATTTTGGTGTTGGCATCATGTTATGCTTTACCTATTGAAAAATAGCAGATCTACAAGCTCATATCGCGCCACCGAGTGGCGCGATACGAGCTTGTAGGTCTGCTATTTTTGAAAAATTCGAAGAACGACTGACATTTTTAGAATCTGATCTCAGGTCAGAATGGGTTCATCAGACCAGTGTGTGTCCAGTGGAAAACCTCGTATGAATCTGATCTCAGGTCAGAATGGGTTAATGCAGGATATCGCTTTAGCATGTCTGTTATGGTTTTTGGCCCGTCTTTGGCTTCCGGTGTATGTTCATCATCTTTACATCTTATTTATCATTACATGAATAGAGGTTATGCACGTGACATCATCATCAAACCAGGAAGTTATGCAGGAAGGCCAACTGAGAACCACTTTCTGGCCTTGACAGCCCATACATCCACACAGAGAAGTCATATCTGATTGCATTAACCCATTCTGACCTGAGATCAGATTCATACGAGGTTTCCACGGGACACACATTGGTCTGATTAACCCATTCTGACCTGAGATCAGATTCTAAAAATGTCAGTCGTTCTTCAAATTTTTCAAAAATAGCAGACCTACAAGCTCGTATCGCGCCACTCGGTGGCGCGATATGAGCTTGTAGATCTGCTATTTTTCAATAGCTAAAGCATAACATGATGCTAACACCAAAACGGGTTCCCGGTCAGAATGGGTTAAACAACGTTAAACAATGTTAAACTCACTTTACATGTTGCTTTGCCACTCGATGTGCCATTCACTTTAAGCATGGTAAGAATGCAGGTAGAATGTTCCACTCAGAAAGAGCTTTAAACGTAAAATATGTTGTGCCACAATTGGAACTTTAAAGAAAACCTGTGAACAATTTGCTGCATATAGTCACTCCTCTCTCTATCCCCTGTTTCCGGTCTTTCTCCACTTTATCAAAATAATGCCGAAAATCCCCCGAAACAAATCTTGTTTGCTCAGCTGCTTCATTCATTTTACAGCTATACCTGAATGTCTGGAGATGTTTTCAGGAAATGTTGTGTTTCTCACACACACGCGCACACACACACACACACACACACACACACACACACACACACACACACACACACACACACACACACACAGGTGGTGAGTGTTGTTGTCTTGATGTACTGTACAGTCCGGTGGCGTGCTCAGATCATCCTGTCTAAATGACTTCCTGTTTCCCGTTTCTGACTCTGCTTCTTCCCGTCCAAACTTCCCGTCTGCCCGAAAACCACGTGGAGCCAAAAAGGGTCCAAAAGAAATAATTGACTCCAGAAGTGATGTGTCATATACCGGCCGTGAATAAATACACAGCACGCCCACACACACCACCAGCGCACACCTGCAACCTTTACCCCGGGCATCCGTACGGCACCAGCACACACAGCGCGCACGCACACACGCACGCACGCACATCCTTGTGACCACGTTATGGCTTATTTCTGCTTACTTGTGCATCGGTGTCACGCACCGAAAATATCTGATATACAAGCTCGCAGACTGAGCTATAGTGATCTTTTTATTTATTTTTATGTATTTGTTTTATCACTCGTGCTCCTTTCATGTAAAATCCTACAGTGGGATTTTCTCTAAATGTATCCATTCAGTCAGATAATGTACAAATGGAACCACACTCCTCACTCGGGGTGAAATCAACAAATCAGGAATTGACTGTGTGTCAATTTATTCTGTTCTCTCTCTTAACTGTTAAACCCAAAACAAATCCTGCCTTATACAGTATTTCCCATGTTTGCTCCTCTTTAAGTATTCAAACATGGCACGCGCACGCACGTGCGTGCACACACACACACACACAGTCCACACAATACGCGAAGAACAGTGAAACAGCATTGTTCTGTTGTTCTGCTGGGACGTTCCGTGCCGTCGTTTGATGCTGACAAAGACAAGCGCGCGCGCACACACACACACACACACACACACAGAGAGAGCACCACAGGATGTTTATGTCCCCAGTAACCTCTCACCTCATCGCCCACTCCCCCCCCCCCTCTCTCGACCCCCCCAGTCCAGTCCCGCCCCGTCCTGACCCCCCCCGGCTCGTTAAGACACGGCACAACAGGAACTAGCATCATGGTGAGGTCATGTCCCACTTCCTGTTGGACAGATTAATACGCTACCATGGCGGCCGGTCAAGGTGAAACTGTCTTGCGCGTGTGGTGGAACATGCACGCGCACATGCACACGTGCACACATGCAGCAAAACATAAATAAAAGAAGGTAGGAGGAGGAGGCCAACGCTGTGGGTTACAGAGGGGTCGTTGCGGTGCCTCGTAACGGCCAGGGTGCACTCCATCATTCCATGACGGTTGTGATGATCTGCCGTCATATCATTTCTCATCATCTCTTCTTGTGTCCGTTTGTCTGACACACTCAAATACATATTTAACCACATGAACCCTGGTGTCCCTATATCTGGGGGCAAACATTTTGGCAAGACATCTATAAGCTCGCGACACGTCGGCAGTAACAACGGCAGTGATGTCAAGGTAAAGTATAAGAGTGAACTAGTGAACTATAGGGCTCGCTGAAATTGTAGGCCTATACAGTAGAATATGTATTAAAGCTGAAGAAAAAAGTTATATGGGCATTATACTAATGACATCAGGGATCTCCGAACATGGGCATAAAAGGGACACAGACAGACGGGTACTCTCACTACTCTGACAGAGCCCCGGCACTATAACCCAAGAGACAATACCAGCATGATGAATACAGTAACTGTTGAAGTTTGAACTAGATTTCATATAGCACAAAGTATGTGTTCGATGCCGGAAAAAGTGACGGAATTTAGAAGAAGAACGAATCATGGTCATGATAACATAATAGTCCAAAATAGTCCTCGTTTACCTAGTAAATGCTGGCGATGTTTATCGTGCGGTTTTTACGATACTGTGATTGACCGACTGAGCTGCTCGCATGCCAGTGCTGTTCTGTGGGAACATGACAAGTCGTTGAGTTGAATTAAGGGCAATACATTTGTTTTTGCAATTTAATACAGCTTTTTGACCCACATTAACAATGCTTCAGAATGTCTCATCCGCCACGATGAAGCTCTAAAAACGAGGGTAGGATCTGGAGGTAATACTTATAGCGACATGGCTGATGTAAGCAGTGAGGAATTAATGATTGTGGAGAGATAATTTGTTTACAACAGGATTTATTTCGTCCATGTTGGGGAGGGTGCTGTTGTTGAATTGTGTTTTCGTTTTCGTACCAGTGGTGTAAAGTAACCAGCTACATTTACTTAAGTACAATTTTGAGGTATTTGTAGGCCTACTTTACTTGAGTATTTCCAATTGCCAGTACTTTTACTTCTACTCCACTACATCTCAGATCCAAATATTGTACGTTAACTCCACTACATTTATTTGAAAACTTTAGTTAGTTACTAGTTTTTAATTATTATTACAAAACATACATACTGTAAGCAATATATACCTGTGTACGTACTGTATATATTTCGGCCATTTAAAAATATCAGATCTACGAGCTCACAATGCGTCGCATGATTTTTATACAGTTGAAAACGAGACATTCAGCATAATGGCTATACATTCTACTTTTGCACTTAAAGCACATTTTGATACAAACACTGTTGGACTTTTACTCAAGTGTACATTTTGAATTCCAGACTTATGTGAAACATTGGTGTAGTTCTTCCACCCCTGGTGTTTCTCCTCCACAGAGTGCCTGCATGGGCCGGTCGGCTCCTTCCATGCATCATTTGCTAATGAGTGAGTGACATCTGCTGGGGAGTTGTGTGACAGAGCACTGTCACTGAGACAGCCTGCCTGCCTGTGCTCTGTGAGTGGGACTATACCGGCTATCCATTTGTCTAATATACCACTCTGTATCCCAAACAGTGGTATAGTCATTATAACATTTTTTTGTTGTTTGCTACATTTTGTTTTTATTAATTATTATTTAAAACATTTTTTTTTAAACATTCTGAAAAAACAGATTTCATGAATTAATACCAAATTAAATGTTTTATTTCTAAGTCATTTCTTGAATAAATAAAAGAAAATCTAAGAAATTCCATAAATTAGAAAACTAATGTTTAAGAAAGTTTAAGAAAATAGCCGATCTGCAAGCTTGTAGATCGGCTATTTTCACTACTTTGGGTCCCGGGCAAATTTCGAATATCTCTTTTGGGTCACGGGCTAAACAGTTTGGGAACCACTGCTCTCTACGGATCTGTGCGTCTGTCTATCTCTATTTCTGTGCATCTGTGTACGTGCTTGTCGATTTGTCTGTCTGTCCGCCCATCACTATACTGTGTAATCATATCACAATGCTTGAATTGCTCAGATAAATTCAATTTCAAATGGGCCACCTGTAGCCTATACTATACGTAGGCCTACCTCCCATCCCATCCTTTATTTTGTTCTGTTTGTTTGTTCTTTTATAATTTGACTCTCCTTTCGTCTCATAGCTTGTAAAGTCACTGCATCATTGCTCAGAGAGATAGATGGCTATAGCTGTCTAGACTTTTCCCCCATAAGAAGTTTGTGAGCTGAGAGATAGCCACTGTGTGTGTGTGTGTGTGTGTGTGTGTGTGTGTGTGTGTGTGTGTGTGTGTGTGTGTGTGTGTGTTCACGTGCGTGCGCGCGTGTGGACTCATAAGAGTTTGTGGGGAGTGGAATATAAGCTTCCTTCCATTTCCAATCATTTGTCTGCCAGCTCTCTACAAAAGAAAATTGAGATAGAATGGAAGGTCTGTAATGCTCCACATGCTCACTGCAGCCTCCCTCATGCTATTATTCAATAGCTGTTGAAAAATAAATGATACCTGTGTGAACTGAGCAGTGCAGGCTGTTTAACAACACCGCTGGCTGGCTTAGTGCTCAGTGTGAAAGGCCCTTTTAGGCTGCTCAACAGTGCCACTTTATAGGACGGTCACCCAGCGGTATTGCAGCTTTTCGTACCACAGACAGAAAGACAGACAGACAGAGGAGCGGTTAGGCACCGCTCCAAAAACAGGCCATCCAGTCTGTAAAAAAAACGGTCAATCGATTTGCTTTTTGCGACCAGGGCCTAAAACTGAAAGAGGACAGAGACAATAGACAATAAACCCAGCCACTCCATTTCATATCTCCATTAAACTATAGTAATACTTGCAAAGTTTAACTTATGTCCATTTATGAATGCTGGGTGTTTTTCACTCATGCAAGTCTACACCACTGGTTCCCAAACATATTCCCACCCAAAAAGCTAAACTTCATGAATTAAACCAAAATTCAGTGATTTTTCATGGAGAAATAAAACAGCAAAAATCGCCTTTCTGTGTGGAATTTGCATGTCCTCCCCATGTCCCCTAGGGTAGGTATACCATAGCATATACCTCACAAAAAAACATGCAGTAATCCTGGTCTCTAAACTGCCTCCCCCTGGCCAGCCGGGGCGCCTCATGGAGGTATAGTTTGGGTACTGTGAGAATGTCTAATTTCTGTTTTGCTTACCGAGCTAAATGCCTAAATAGTACATTTTTGTTTTGGGTCACGGGCGAAAAGGTTTGAGAACCACGGCTCCAAGTGGTATGTAAAATAAACACCCATGGAGTGAAATGCACCGAGGAGGACTGATGAAGAACAGAGGGGGGAGGCTGGAGGTGAGCGGGGTGGGGAGGGCTTGTTTTGCTCCCCTGTCCCTCCCTCCTGACATACACGCTGAACACAAATATCATTCATTAACAGTAATGTGCCATCTTAACACTGATGGATGGGGCCGCAGGCAGACTGCCACCGCTCTGCTCTGCTCGCTCACGCACACACGCATGCACGCACGCACACAGCTATAAAATACACAGACAATTTAAAAAGGCGAACCTGCTGGGGTGCGGGGATGGCCGGCCATCAGTCAGATGCGCGCACACGCACGCACACGCACACGCACACACACACACACACACACACACACACACACACACACGGAGCTCAGGTGCCATGTAAGCAAGCTCAAAATGAAGACATTTCCTACAGCTGGCAACCTTTGATGGCTCTATGATTCCACTGACGGTCAATAGCACTCCTTAGAGGGAGCCCAAGATAAGAGGAGAGAGAGAGAGAGAGAGAGAGAGAGAGAGAGAGAGAGAGAGAGAGAGAGAGAGAGAGAGAGACGGGGAGAGAGAGCGAGAGAGAGACGGGGAGAGAGAGAGAGATAGAGAGAGAGAGTAGTGCGATAGAGACACAGATAGGCTCAGGCTCAGCTGCAGAAAGCAATCAGCGAAAATGTTGAAAGCCAACTGTCTGACCATGCAGTCAAATATTTTACCATGACCACCAATAAACAAATACACTACACCACACGCACACACGCACGCACGCACGCACGCAAGTACGCCCACCCCCTCTGTTCCCAATCCCTTCCTTTGGGACTTCGTTCTCACCGGTTGCCCAAGCTGGCTATAGTTTGTCCTGCCATTGAATCACCCTGCACATGCAAGCTATAGTAAGGGTCAGGGTTGGTTACTCAACTTTTAAATCCTACGGTTAAAAACCTCTGCCCATATGAGCGTGTGTGTCTGGTCAATCCGGTCTCACCCAAACACGGTGAAATAGCACGGATTGGCATTTCCGTACATATACACGCCCGATAGACTGTGATGGAGGGGCGAACTTGAGCCACAAAACAGCGTTGCAAAGTTCGGTAGAGACGACTCAACCCCGTTCGAGTTGTAACCCAATAGTACAGAATCATTAATAATGTCAAACCCGATCTCACGCAAACACAGTGAAATAGCAAGGATTGGCAATTCCGTACATACTATACTAGTTAAAGCCACACCTCCGTTGGTCAAAACAGTAGTAGATCGGGCTCGTCTAGTAGTTGATGTACCTCGACAACATGCCCATATATGGGCACACGAGTCAAGAGAGCGTGTTTGAAACAATTACCGGTATAAAGAATAAAGACGTTTGTTGCGTGACTGCGGTCGCTGTTATGCATCTGTGGCTCCTCCATGCCCTCCTCATGTGCATGCATGGGTTTGTATAGGTGCGTGTTTGCGGAGCGTGGTTCGATTAAAAGTTAAAACGGCTTGGCATATTGGCGTGCATGAGTAGTGTGTGGTAACATGCAGTGGTGGAGAAAGTAAACAATTGTTTTACTTAAGTAAAAGTATCAATACTGCAATGTAGAACTACTCTGTTACAAGTGAAAGCCCGTAATTCAAAATGTACTTGAGTAAAATTACAAAAGTACTTTGCTATAAAAATGTACTTGATGTACCAAACGTAGAAAGTAGCCTACTCAAGTCACTATGCAAAATTTCCCATTTCAAGTTTTCAAATGTACATGTATTTAGAAAAAAGCAGATCTACAAGTTCACAATGCATTGCATCAGGACACATTGTGAGCTTGTAGATCGGCTCAAATGGCCGAAATGACCAAAGTAACTAAAATAAATAAATGCAGTGGAGTAAAAGTATACAATACTTGCCTCCGAGATGTAGTGGAGTAGAGGTAAAAGTACTGGAAATTGGAAATACTCAAGTAAAGTACAAATGCCTCAATATTGTACTCCAAGTACAGTACTTAAGTAAATGTACTAAGTTGCTTTCCACCATGTGGGTGATATGAGAATTGATGCAGAGGGCTGACCTCTCATTTCAATGGAGACATTTTTTGGTTCCGCTCTGGGCCGGCAGAGTCAAAGCACTTTGTCCTCATTAGATGTGTTCTACTCTGAAGCCGGAGAACAAAGCAAAGGTAAGGAACGTCATCTGGTAGAACAGGAGCTTTTTTTTTTACCACAATAGCATTGAAGTGGGGATGCACCGATGTATCGGCCACACATCGGCAGCGGCCGATATTTGCCGTTTAATATCCGTAAATATCGGCGAATGCAGCTGACATTATCTGATGGCAGTAACCGATATTTATCCGACGTTGATAAGCATACATTTTGCGCTGGCTATGTTTGTGTGTTGGTTATCTGCAGCCTATATACCAAGCTGTAGATTGTGGACATTTATTTCAATCAATCAATCTGTTTGAAATAGCCCTAAAGATGAAGACTAAATTAATATCAACATCTTAATACTTCGATACGGAGGGGGGGGGGATTTATGACACGCTCAAAAAAACACTTTGTGTTTGAAATAGATACTCGTGCTTTTAAGGTGTGATCTGGGGCCTTAGAAGATGAATAGAAAATGAAAATAAACATCCTAATTCTGTCCGATAATTAGATAGGGAGGTGAAGGGTGAAGTTATGACAGGCAGGTGTTGCTGTCAAAATATGACCCCCCCCACAGTCAAAAAACACTTTAACATCTTAATACTGACCGTTTCGCTTTCTCAAGTTCAGTACAGACAGAATGAATTCAATGTTCAGGGGGAAGTAACGCCCAAATTAGGGACGCCACAACGGTGGTAACGTCTTTTTTGTTGCAATATCCCACACAAGCGGCAAAATATTAGCATGTGTCTGTGTACTACAGTACTACTCACGCACACTGTCTTGCATTATGTTTATATCACTACAATGAGATGTACAGTATACTGTATACCACACAGTCACTGATAGTGATATGTGCAACTACAATGAACATTATCATACAGAAAGAAATGCCCTGATATATACAGGCCCATGCTGCCTTGTCTGCTTTATGGTTATAGATTGGGTACATTTCATAAGTGCAGGATCGCCGGCTTCAGGGAGGCAGAGATGTATTGGCCGTATAAAAATGTGTTCTGCCGTATAGTTAATCATTTATTCAGCTATAGCCTCTTCGTTCCTTTAATATCTACGGCCTGGACTGGGCCTATAAAGCATAGTTTGCCATGAAAGCGACAAAATAATTATAATAATTCGTAAGGCGTTTCCCCATCCATTCTTTTCCTCAATAGAAATGCATGGGGAAATATCAAGTTGCATTTATATATATATATATATATACACACACACGTGTGTGTGTGTTCCGTTTATTTTGCCTTTTCTTTCTTTGTTTCTCTGTCTTTCTTATTTCTTTCCTCAATGTCTTTGTTTATCCACTCATTTTCATGTCTCTTCCAAGGTGCAAACGGGTCACAATCAGGCAATGTGCATTACATTATTTAAATCCACTAGCAACACGAGGACATGTTAGAGGGAGAAGCAGTTTATCCAACTCAAATCAACTTCCGACCTTCTGACTAGAGTTTCCATGTAGGTAAGACTACCGTGATTAGTATTATTGCCATCACCTGGGTGGCTCAGTCGTGTAACTTCCCCGCTGTTAAGCAGTGTATTTGTGTTCAGCAACGCAGCCATGCAAAAGGACACTGACAGGTCAGCTATACAGTATGAGGTGACTAACGCTTGCCATCCTTGGCAACGGTTGCTGAACTATTTGGATTGGCATTGACAAATCGCTTTTGGGGTGGGATTTAGTGAAGGGCTAATTAATATGAGAAAAATGACCCAACTCTGTACAAAGACAACACACTTGTATAAAAACTCAATGCGGAAAGGAGTTGTGTCAGCCAGGCAGGCTTATCCCCAGAGAGGGAACAATAGGCTTCCTCCATATGTAATGTCCTGGCTTCACCTCTGCCTCCAGGCAAAACACATGATGTTCCCAGAGTTCTACATTGAAATTTATGAAAATCATCTTTCTAATATTCAGCCCCCCCCCCCCCCACCCCCCCAAACCACACACACACACACACACACACACACAAACAACCTTATTAAATCAATTCAAAGCAGGGTGATGGGCGTGATTACATTGAAGTGGGTAATAGTCGAGGGAGGGTGGGACGAATGAGAGTAGAGAGAGAGAGAGAGAGAGAGAAGAGAAATCAATGCCACTCAGTAATTGCATATTACAACGTTATTTTGTGCATTGATATTGATAATACGTATGTTTACATTTGCCCGTGATTAAAATCAATGCCGTAAAGTGAGTTATGACAGCACGGCCTGATGGGAAGGCTTTATGGCAGAGAGAGGAACTAATGAGGTGGTTGATGGGAGGGAAGGATTGCCTCCATCCATCTCTCCACTGAATACTTCCTATGGGGAGGGAGAGAGAGAGAGAGAGAGAGAGAAAGTTATAGAAGAGTGACACTATTGAGACTAGACCGAGGGAAATAATGTTCAGCTGTTCATTTCCTGTCATTCTTCACGCTCCATGTTTGTAGTATCAGTTTGGCTGGCTGCGTGTCTGGGTATGAGCACGAAAACAGCATGGTTGTCATGGCACGGTCCTGGGGGTCTAGAACCCCCCCACCCCTGGGGACCACCACATGCATGGTAACTGTCATTTCTACACTGTTTCGGACATGGGGCGGCTCGCTGGAACCGGGCCGGCACCCTGGGTGCGCTCCTGTGGGTCTGGAACCCCCCCCCCCCCACAAACCCCCACACGGAGTTGCACCACTCAATTCACACGGGTGTGATTTTTGTTTGGTTTACCAATATTCACCAAAGCCTATTTTCATTAATGAGAGGAAAGCAATTCAAGATGGATTATATCTCCATGTTTCTCTGTCATCCCAAATCCTAGTTACCTTAAATGTCTGGTGTCAGGTGGTGTTATATGATGTGTTTTACTTTGGAAACGCCAATGTTGCTACAGTGCTCCTGGTGTCAGATGCGTATGTTTAATTGTTTAAGTGTGCGTGTGTGTGTGTGTGTGTGTGTGTGTGTGTGTGTGTGTGTGTGTGTGTGTGTGTGTGTGTGTGTTACACGGGATGGAAACCACAGAAAGCCATCTGAGGGGTTTGATGGAGAGTCTGGCCTTGGCTAAGTGCTATCAGATATACACACATTGGTGTTTAAATGCATTTACACCCTTACTTTGTCTTCACTTCTCTCTCTCCCTCTCTCTCACTCTCTCTCTCTCATCTTGACTTATTTTATGCTTTAGGGTCGGGATCAATTAAATACTTCATATTTATAGGTTTTTATTCATTTTATTTTAATGCTCTCCTAAAATGTATGCTGGCAGGCCTTGGCGGCGTCAAAATGGCTGATTCTACACTTGGTTGCATGCTGAAAGTATAGCCGATCTACAAGCTCACAACGCGTCGCAGTGTGACGCGTTGTAAGCTTGTAGATCGGCTATTTTCAGCATGCAACCACGCATAAAATGACATTTTGGTCTAGTTTTTATTAGTTGACAAAATTGCCAGTATATTTAGTCTCATAGTTTTAGTCATCATGGATTCGTTTTTCTCTGTGGAAAAAGGTATAGTCGACGAACATTTTGGTCATAGTTTTAGTTGACGGAATCAGCACTATTATTTTGAAGGCGTGATGAGAACAAAGCCATCCGAAGGGCTTTTATCTGACGCTGTAAAACCGTTATCCTTTCAGATGGCTCAAATCGTTGTTTAACCCATTAAGACCACATTCTACAAAATGTCTTCTAATTCAAGGCAATTTTCTGAAAACCTGTTTCTATCAGTGGTGCTCAAACTTTAGAATGTCAAGGACCCCAAATATGATCTGTATTTGGCCACGGACCCCCGGATGAAAACGTAATATCCGGGACGTTCGTTGTGAAAGCATACATTATACACAATCTCGTAGATCTTCGATTTTTCAACAGCTAAAGTCTAAAAAAAATGGTTAAAGTGGTTAAACGCTAAAAGCGACACAGGCGCGTTCCCGTCCGAAATGGGTTAATGACTCTCGCAGATGGCTCGTGACTGAGAGTAATATAGATCAGGAGAGGCCTGCACATCGCATTACGTTACATTACTCGCCACAAACACGGTTTGCTTTCCACAAACAAGCCAAAACACTCCACATATCAAAGTGGCACCAGTGGTGTGTGTGCTGGCGTGCGCTCATGTGTGTGTGCGCGTGTGCATAGCCAAGGTTTGCGGCGAAGAAGGGAAGAAGCACTTTCACTCTGGCCGTCAATCCATTGTTGCTTATTAGGGACACAACCCCATCCATTAAGTTAAATTCATGGAAATTACTTTGCCTTCCCTCCACCACCATCACAGAGAGAGAGAGAGAGAGAGAGAGAGAGAGAGAGAGAGAGAGAGAGAGAGAATCAGGGACTACACTGAGGAGGATAAGGGACAGAGACACAGATTGAGAAAGTAAAGAAAGAGAGTGAGAGAGATGATGAGAGAACACTGAACAGGGAGTCAAAGAGAGAGAGAGAGAGATTGGAGTGGTTTTAGGACAGGAAGGAGGAGACAAACATCCACCTATATAGCCTAGTAGTCGCCCAGGATTCAGATGCTCTAACTTTAATTAAAACTTTCTCCTAGGTGGAGGTGACCTGCGGCGGTGGCGAGGTGTCGAGAGAGCCAGAGAGGGCAGAGATGGACTGATTAAGGAAAGCGAGAGGTGCACCATGGGAGGGAAAATGGCAGCAGTATGTGTGTGCATGTGCGTGTGTGTGTGTGTGTGTGTGTGTGTGTGTGTACCGTTTATGCATAGAAACACTGTGCCGTATGTGCACATTTGATTCTTGTTGAATGTTGTGTGTAGTCGTTAGCCATTTTCAACCTGACGTCCCCATTTTTTGGATGTCATTTCCTCTTTTTTCCCTGAACAAAAATGTATATTTCCACACAGCAGCATTATCATACGGCGAAGTATAATATAACATTTGTAAGCCTGCATCTAGCATCACAAGATACGCACTGTTCTGGAACCCATGAGGGGTTGCAGATGTGAAGAGATGTGAAGAGATCTGGCCACACATGGGGACAGCTGGTGAAAATGGCCCAGGACCAGGATGTCTGGAGAGCTCTTGTTCGTGGCCTATGCCCAAAGTTGGGCTATAGGCGAAAGTAAGTACGTAAGAAGTATAAAATGTGGCTCAAGTAACTTTTACACACAAGTAAAAGTTACTTGTAATTACAGGTCCGATAACCAAACCAGTCCATATTGTAGTAATCTTCAGGGACTAGTAGGCCAGTCAATCTAAGGTTTGAACCAAAATAAATTGAAATAGTAATCGTTCAAGGTTTTTTTTTATAATCCTTAGGGTCATCAAAATAACATATTCAAATGTGTGAATGAAATATTTAGTGGATCATGGTGAATTCAGGGGTTGACCTTTAAGTAGCATGTGTCAAACTAGGGGGTTTTCATGATTCTGAATACATTGCAAGCATTAGTTTTGCACGGAAAACACTCACTAAATTAGGCCATAGCCACTTGCCCAAATGTGATGACCTCATCACATTTGTAATGGCGGCTATGGCCGTTTTACCCCAAGGAGTGTTTTTCGTTCAAAACTAATGCTTGCAATAGATTCAGAATGGTGCATGTACTGTATGTGTGTGAGAAACAAATGTGTGCACGTGCCTGTTTGCAAACACCAACTGTCTGTATTACGTACATGTGTACAGTTACAGTAGTACAAATATGTGAGTGAGCCTTCAAAAACGTATTGCACAAATGCGGACACAATGCATGTGTCTGTGTAAATGTTAAACGGCGTATTTAAACAGTGACTTTCTTTTCTCCAAAGCGCTTAATTTACAATGTGCATCACATTCACCCATTCACAGCCATTATTAGCACACATTCAGCTGCAGAGAAAACTAATGTAACCATGGACGGATTCAAGTGAAAAGGGCCCCAACTGTGCACAAATCGCAAAGGCCCCCCAAATCTCCCCTCCCCCCCTCACACACACCCGAAAGTGGCAATTTATTTGTATGGGTTCGTCACAGGTTTTCTGCGTCAGGCCAGTAGACGGTTGCGGTGCGTGTGTGTGTGTGTGTGGGGGGGGGGTAGGGGGGGAGAGACAGTGAAATATAGCCACAATTAGCCCTGGACACAGTTCAATGATGATAGAGAGGGCTGGGCACCCCTTAGACCATGATTAAAAGGCCTGCTCTGATAGAGACAACTGATCTCACATTAGTAGTAGTTGTGTCACCGGCAGCACCTAATACTATATTCTTCATTAGAACACAAAGCACTCCCCTTCTGTCTGTCTGTCTGTCTGTCTGTCTGGAATAGTGGAAATAGTTGATCTACACGTCATGAAGTGACATGGTGTAAGCTTGTACATTAACTATTTATGCTATTTTGATTTTTTTTTGGGAAAATGTAAACGACTGCCTATTATGCAAAAATGATTGTGATTATCGCAAATAATTGCGATTAGGCGATTATGTAATAATTGTGACAGGCCTGGTGATCGGCTGGTCCATTGGCGGCTGATTGCTGTTATTATAGCGTTCCTTTAGTTTTGACTTGTTTTTCTGTACACCAAGTTTAAGCTACACAGCAATGTCCTCCCCAAAAAAAAATGTTTACACTCTCAATGGTGAATTTACTGTGTGGTTGGTAAGGGGAAAAAATATTATTACAGTTTGTATATTCTAGACATTCATATGTAGATTGTCTGGGATATTTACGGTGACCAGATAACGGCCCGGTTTGACCAAAAAAGTACAGATAATATAATGTCTAAAACACCAAAGGTTTCGGTTTTCAACATGAAGCAATCACCAACAATTTGTCTTTGTTTTTTCCACCACAATTAAAATAATTACACTTCTTGCACATCTTCTGCTCTGTAGAAACACAAGGTGTGCTTACATTTAAAATAATAAATAATAATAAACGGCAAACGGAAGGCCACCCCAGACCCCCTTGATGACACGCCGGCCTAGGCTGGGGGTCATTTCGTCTCCAATGGGGGAGACAAAATGACTAACATACTATATTGCTTTTTTTGTTTTAATATCAATACATTGACGAGAACATTTTCAAATTGACGATTTCTATAACAGATTAAATTAGTCTGATTTACATTCGTAAAGTCACTATACTGAAACTTGGATATGCTGCTGGCTTGTTTCCGTTCCCTGGCTGGTCATATAGTTTCTCCCTCTCATTCTCGCTCCGCCATCCTTCGCTCGTAGATCAACGCAGAGACCTTCTTTATCTTTTACACATCAGTAGTACCGCACCGTTCTGCCCTTCGCCCCATTTATTCTCTCTCTCTCTCTCTCTCTCTCCATCCGTAGTCCTGGTAATGTTGCTGCTTTGTCTCTATTCGGTGTTCACATCACAAGTGTGCATGGAAGGCACCTCATCTTACTATTGTCTATATACGACACGATAGGCCAGCCCTATAGATGCCGTTAGCTAGGCCGCCAGCATGAGCAGGGGGTCAGACAGGGGTGCACACACGCATCGACGCACAAGCTCTCACACACACACACGTGTGCATTGGACGTGTACTGTACACTAAGATGCACATGGATGAGTGTTTGTTCATGGTAAACACACACAAACACACTTGAAAGTTATATGGAGACACAATATGTAAAATGCGTACATGCGCGCACACACACACACACACACACACACACACACACACACACACACACACACACACACACACACACACACACACACACACACTTTTAGACCGTGAAGAGGACACACGCTCACAATCACAGTGCCCCCTTCCAAAACCGGGCATATAGGGGGGAAAGTCACTCCTTAAAAAAAGGGGGGAAAAGAATGAAAGAAAGGTTGATAGATGGAGGGCTGGTAATGAAATGGAGACATCAAGGAGCATGAAGAGAAGAGGAGAGAGAGAGAGGGAGGGAGAGAGGCAGTAATCCAGCAAATACAGAGCCTGCGAGAGAGAGAGAGAGAGAGAGAGAGAGAGAGAGAGAGAGAGAGAGAGAGAGAGAGAGAGAGAGAGATGGAGAGATGGACGAGGGTAGCAGAGAAAGGGAGCAGTGAGAGAGGCATAAGAAGGATAGCCTTTCGCCTGTGTTCCATCAAGGGAGAAATTACACATTTACTAAGGTTTTTTTCTTAAAACGACGGCCCCCATAGATCAAACCGCGCCTGGATGTACCGGCCAATTTTCAACATGAAATATAGACAGCGCACAAATCTATTACACCTGTGTTCTCCTTCGCCTCCCCCCCAACCCCCACCCCCACCCCCCATCTCTCTCTCTCTCTCTCTCTCTCTGATATAGGGTGATACACATACAGTACATCTCTGTCTTGTCCTCTCTCTGTCTGTCTCTCTCTCTAGTGGTTTCACTAAGACACTCTTTCTCCTCTCTCTCTCTCTCTCTCTCTCTCTCTCTCTCTCGGGCGATGGATCTCTCTCTGTCTCCCAGTGACATGTACATTATGTTATCCGCCCGTACATCCAGCTTGACAAATGGGGAAGTCGATCATATTCAATAATTATCTGACCTTTCTCGTTCCGTTGTCCGACTGTTGTGTTGCCTCCCTTTAACTCCTGCCGTACCGTAAGAGAGAGAATACCAAGAAATACACCCAGGACATACATGAAGCTGGAGACTTTGAGACAAAGATTAGGAAGATTAGGAAAAAGACACTATTAGCTTAGTGTTATCTTATCGATTTGTAGCTCAAATGTAACCAAATGGACTATTCCTGCATGCTTAAATTAAACGTTTTACATTTTATGTAATGTAATAGTATCTGTTCTATATTTCATTGGTGCAAAATCCTTCACAATGGACAGCAACATGACCTTGTATGTAGAGGATTTCAAACTTTTTGCACCCAAGGCACACCAATGGCTATTGTTTTTAATTAAAGAACGTGTATACATTGTTGTTAGTAGGAATGGTAAACGATGCATTTATATTAGAGATGCACCGATCGATCGGCCTCCCGATCGATCGGGCCCGATCACGTCATTTTCAAAAGATCGGGATCGGGAAAAAAATATCGGGAAAAAAATATTTATTAAATATATATATTTTTTTTTTTAATTAAATCTTTTCTTAATTGTATTTAACGTTACAGAAGAAACGTGACCATCTATAAGTCTTAAAGTCATCCTCCCGAGTCTTTAGTTTTGTTTTTTAATACAGATTGGTTCATAATTAATAACAACAAAACATCCTCCTCTCGAAGCAGCCTCTTGCTGCTGCTCCTAGGAAAACTTAGCGCACGACAGTGACGTTGGCCCTAAACAGCAGATCTGCAAGCTCACAAAGAGTTGCTTTCGCAACGCGCTGTGATCTTGTAGATTTGCTACGAATGGCGACGTTCTTGCGTAACTTGCGTAATTTGCGTAACTTGTAACTTGCGTGGCTAGTAGGCTAATAGCAGAAAGCTAACGACAACAAGCAGTGGGTGCACTTATATGAATGGGACGATGTCCGGAGTTTGGAAACATTTTAAACTTGAAAGTGAAGGCAGCCCAACAGCCAGATGCAATGTTTGCAAGGCGGAAATTCCGCGTGGAGGAGCAAACAGGTCTTCATTCAACACAACAAACCTTATTCGCCACCTGAAGAACAAACATAAAGACGCACACAGTCAGTATGTTGCAGCATCAGCGGCAGCGGCTGCACTGAAACAACCGACGCTTAAAGCGACTTTTAAAAAGAAGGAACCACTGTCGGCGGACAGTGAAAGGGCCAGAACCATAACAGCCGCGATAGCCGAATTCATGGCGTTAGATGACCAGCCGCTCTCTGTGGTTGCGAACGTGGGTTTTCGCCGGCTCATGGAGATCTTGGAGCCACGTTATGTGTTGCCTTCTCGTCCCTATTTTACAAAAACAGCTCTGCCTGCCGCTCATAAAAGGCTACGCGACCACATGCAAGACGAGGTAAAAAATGTACCTGCTTTAGGATTTACCACAGACATATGGAGTTCTTCTGTGTGTCCAATGTCACTCCTTAGCTTCACTGCACAGTGGATCGACCCCAGTTTTAATTTACAACGTGTGACGTTGCACACGGCGGATTTCAGAGGGTCTCACACGGCAGAACGTATTGGAGAGAAAATCGAAGGGATGCTTAACAGTTGGGGGATAGATAAGTCAAGGGTCCATGTGATTGTGCGAGACAACGCGCGTAATATGAAGAAAGCCATGGATGATATGGAGGTAAAGAGTGTGGGCTGTCTCGCACACACACTCCAGCTTGCAGTGCACGAGGGTCTACTGTCTCAGCGCAGCGTCATTGACACTCTGGCCATCGCGAGGAAGATTATTGGCCATTTCAAACATTCCCCGTTGGCCTACTCCCGTCTGGAAGATATCCAGCGTGATCTGAAGATGGACGTCAAGCGTCTACAGCAGGATGTGCAAGTGAGATGGAACAGCAGCCTCTATATGTTGCAGAGCATCCTGGAGCAAAAGCGGGCACTGTTGGTTTATGCAGGTTCCTATAACCTCCCAGCCACACTGACAGCTATTCAGTGGACCCTGATGGAGAAGACAGCTCAGGTGCTGGTTCCATTTGAAGAACTCACAAAGGATGTGAGCAAGGCCACTGCATCTGCAGCTGATGTCATCCCGGCAATAACAGGTTATTTTATTTATTATAATTATTATTTGCACTTGAACATTTTAACTTAGACTTAACTTAACTACAATTAAGAGAATATTTTATTTTAATACAATTATTTAACTTAACCACTTGATATGGGTATCCGGAGTCCCTCGGGGCTCAATACTAGTGTATTTTCTGTTTTCTGCTATTGTCAGGAAAGCTTCTGCTGAAAATAGCTGATCTACAAACTCGCAACGTGACGCATCACGTTGTGAGCTTGCCGATATGCTATTTTCAGCAGTTTTCTCACAATATTCATGCTGGGGTTCAAGAGGTTAAACCATCAATTCATTTCATTCATTCAAACAGCCCTCAGACGTCTGCTGTCTCAGGAGAAGACCACTGACCAAGGGGTCAAAACAATGAAGAGCACGCTCCTAGCCGCAGTGGAGACCCGCTTTGCTGGTATAGAGGAGGAGCCACTGTACAGCATCGCCACTCTGGTGGATCCAAGATACAAAGACAGGCAAGTACAGTAAACTACTGTACTATTGTTTGAATGCAATAATTCATTATTCAAGGCAATTTCTATTCATCGATTAGGTTAAATGTAGGTCTGTTGTGGTCTTAATGGTTATATTTGTGTTATAGTTGTAAGGAAATGTATCTGACTAACCGTTGTGCTCAGCTCATTAGTTGACTAGTTGTGGTAATTTTTACATTTATCTATTTTTAGATACTTCAGCCAGTCTGACAACCTGAGTACTGCCAAGGATAAGCTCATCCAGGAGGTAGCGAAGATGGAGGAGAGAGCAGCCACTGCTAGTGAAGAACCAGAGGCAGCAGTAGCAGAGCCTACGGGCAAGAAGAAACGCAAAGAAGGAAGCAGCAGCCTGGGCAGCATCTTGGACGAGATCTTGGAGGAGAATCCACTAGAGGCCCGGTCTGTGAGTACATCAGCTGAAGTCCAGGTACAGACCTATCTCTTAGAGCAAACCATCAAAAGGAAACTCAATCCTCTGCAATACTGGAAAGAGAATGCTTCAAGGTTCCCCCCACTGGCTAATGTTGCAGCCAAGTTTCTCTGTGCCCCCTGCACCTCTGTGGACAGTGAGAGACTCTTTAGTTCCGTTTCCAATGTCCTTGATGAAAAAAGGAACCGGCTCTCAGCTGAGAATGTAGAGATGCTAATCTTCCTAAAGAAAAATCTCCACTTAATTTTGCCTGAACATAACGGTGAGAGTGAGAGTGGGAGTGTAGACGAGAGTGGGAGTGGAGACGAAGAGAAGTAGGAGGTAGAAACCTTCCCTTGAAAAAGTGCCCTGAGATTTTATATCCCGTGTTTACATGTTCTGTTTGAACTGAAAATGTATATGTTCATGTTGCATTAAGCTGCTGCACTAAGGCTAAGCCAAAATTTATTTTATTCTTGTTTGTGACCTAGTACATAGGTAAACTACCTCTTTTGAAGATAATTTATTTTTGTTATTGCACTATTCTGTACTTGATTTGTTTTAGTTTACATGTTTATATATTTTGTGAGCACCAGTGCTGATAAGCTTTATTGTTTTGATGTCCATGTTGGAGAGATTGGACAATAAAAAGAAACTTGGGACAATTTAATTGAGTTTTAGTCCCTTTTTTTTTCTTACTGCATTGCCAAAATGTATCTGATTGGGAAGAATTATCGGAAATGATCGGAATTGTATCGGGAGCAAAAAAAAGTGATCGGATCGGGAAATATCGGGATCGGCAGATACTCAAACTCAAATGATCGGGATCGGATCGGGAGCAAAAAAACGTGATCGGTGCATCTCTAATTTATATAGAGCTTTTTATCCAAAGCGCTTTACATTTAATCATTTAATTCACCATTCAATTCATACACCGAAGGCAGAGGAAACCATCCAAGGCACCAACCTGGACATCGGGAGCAATTAGGGGTTCAGCAACTGCAGCGTCTTGCTCAAGGACACTTCGACCCTAGAACTCCGGGGGAGCCCGGGATCGAACATACAGCTGTTCTACCGACCACTCTACCCCAGGATGGAAACACAGGCGCTCCACCAGAAGAGAGGGCCGAGGGCGGACCAAAAAAGAAACAAACAGCAGAGGGCACTGTTTTTGCGTTCTTTTTTGCAGATGGGTTCCCAGATTGGTATAAAATGGTCAATGGTGCATTTATATAGTGCTAAGGCGCTTTACAATGATTGTGCATTACATTCACACATATTCATACTGTACAAGGCACCAACCTGCACATCGGGAGCAATTAGGGGTTCAGCGTCTTCGACACTTCGACACTAACCTCCTGAGCCACTGTTCTGTCCAAAATAACAATCCCCCCCCCCCCCCCCTCCTCCCCCAAACGACGTTCTTTGAGCACATCGGCCTGGAGGATCCATCTATTTAGCAGTGACACCTCCCACAGCTGGCAAAATAAGGAAATGGGAAATTGTTACTGTAACAGACACTGACACACACACACACAGCACCTCCATTGTTGCAGTGACCCAGCCAGGCACCGCGGTGATGGTGAGGTCACTGTTGTTTCTGTTCCACACCTCACTCGCCGTCGCCCCATGAAACGCATTAGAGTCGAGTCAAACAGCTGTCACCTGCGTGACAGGACGCCACTCGTCTATGCTCTTCCTGTTCTACAGGCACGCACGCCGAGAGCCTGCGTAGAGACACGCACGTGCGCACGCATGCATGCACACTCTCCGGGAAATAAGGAAATGAGAGATGTTTTCATAGGCGAGTGCTGGCATTATGACTCCTATTATAACATGACTCCACTGAATTTTGTCAGGAAAAAACAAGCAGAAAGATGAAGTGATGAACCCATGGGGAGTGTTCTAGTGGTTCAGAGGTTCAAGGTTCAGGGTGACGCCCTGTTGAAACCATATTGTCTCACCGTTGTATCACCGTTGGCCTTATGTACATTTTGATTGACTTCATTCAAAAGCCACTAAAGATACTTATAAATATTGTTTTGTTTTTATTTATAGTTAGACCACGTTTTAGCTTTATACCTACATTATATTTCCGTGCTGAGTTTAGAACTTTAAACACATTAAGAGAAAGTATGCTGTTCACATTTAACCACTTAAACTCTACATATACTTCGTTGTCCAGGGTCCACCAGCCCTGCTTTTTGCACCCTACACTAAGGGCCCGATCTTGCGCCACCTCTTATCCCTTATCCCTAAACCCTTAACCATTTTTACTATTTTTAAAAACAACATTATAGATCGGCTTGTAGATAGGCTATTTGAACTATTCTTTACAGTGTTTTTCAAAATAAATAGTCAAAATAGTAAATGGCCCGTAAATGGACGATCATCACACTCACGACGTGTGTGAGCAATTGTGAACTGTCTGTTTTCGATAGGGTTCATTTGGTTAATCTAAGTGTGCTGCCAGATTATATACAACCTTCCTGAGTCTTAGTTAAACTATATGACTTGATCAATGTTAACACTTTGAGTTAGATGGAAACGCAAGTATACTGCCGTGCTCCACTCACCAGGAATAAAGTGAACAGCTCACCTGAAGTGACACACACACACACACACAGTCACACACAGTCACACACACACACACAAACAATGCAATTACAGCACGAGTGTTATCACCACCATGACCCTCCAGACCAAATACGGCACTAGCAGCGCGGGGGGCTGATAAGTATAGAGGGAGGATCTTCATGTAAAATTCACTTAGCTGCCATATTTTTCCTCCCGGACAAGATTAATTGCATTATAACTCGTTTCAGGGGGGGGAAGAATAATGGCAGCGTGTGCATGCCGGTCCAAACTCCAAACCCCGTTCGTTTCCCCCCCCCCCCCCCCCCTCTCCATCCCTCTCTCTCCCTCTGCATGCAGCAGCAACTATCTCTTAATACATCCTGAGAAATTGAGGTTAAGAGGGGATATCCAGGGGGTTATCCTGCATCTCGGCGTGCGGCGCAGGGTGATTGATGGTTTTAAGAGGCCGGGGGGTGGGGGGGGGGGGGGGGATATGGTCATATTCATATGGTAATTCCTTTCCATTGTCCTGGTGGGCTGGGGTAGGGAGGGGGGGGGGGGGGTTCTTAATCTGAGAGGGGGGGCTTCTCCCTCCGTTGAAACGCGGCTCGCCATGCACTTTATCATCGCCACGGATGATGAGGAGTAGCCCGGGTGGTGCTCGACGCGGGACGTATCAAAAATAACAATCCCGCTTTGTTTGGAGTGTGAATTAAGGAGAAGAAAGAGGCATACAGGATATATGTCGGATTCCGCATTTTTAAGGGATAATGTAACGATAACTCAATCCATGACTATTCCATTATACCACACACCCCGCCAGTGTTAATTTGTTTCTTCTTAGCCTTAGTCGTTTTAATAACACAGCATATAGTCTTAAGGTGCGTTCAGACTTGGATGGTTAGAGCGGCGCGGTTACATACAAAGTCAATGCAAAGACGAGAATTTGCGCAAACGGGCGCGGCACGACCTGCCGCGGTAACAACGGGACGAACCGAGGCGAATTTGTACATTTAGGTCTGAACGCAGCTTTAGTCCTGTTAAGTCTTCTGAAATTGTTTAGTCTTAGTCTAGTCTTGTATAAGTCTATAGTCTAGTCGTATATAAGGTGAACAGAAGAGAATAGCTTTAGTAGTATAATATCATTAGGAGTATAAGAAAGGAGGTATCTAAATACAGACTTTGGACTCCAGTGTGACCAGCAGCTCCCTCCCCAGCCCTATAAGGACAGATACAGTTCCTATACGATATAAGGCTTCCTCAAATAGGAGCCCTCATAGCTTCTCTGACGGTTCCCTACAAATATAGGAGAATCTGGGTTGTATGACTCAATATTTTAGTCTTAAAACACTTTTTTTAAAGGGATGATGTAATGATAACTCAAGTACTCAACCTACGATTATTTCATTACCCACACACCCCACCAATACACCCGCCAAAAAAGAAATGCTCCGATCCATTTGTGAGGATTTAGCTGTGATGATGACTGAAGTGAAAATAAAACGATAGCCTAAACATGAGATCGCAATCTGCCTACATAAAGAGACTCTTCACATTTGTGTACAGATAAGCATCGCCACATGGAAATGGATATAAATGTTTACCTCACCGTGTGTGTGTGTGTGTGTGTGTGTGTGTGTGTGTGTGTGTGTGTGTGATAAAGGTATTTCCATTCAAATATCTGGGCTTATAGCCTACCATTGTATAATACTTGTATTGCATTATTTTTCTTTCTTTCTTTTTCAAATTGAACAAGTGATGGATTTACGTGGTGTTCCGCAACGGTTCTTCGAGAATAAGGAGGGGGGAATGTGATAATTTCTTTGAATCAGACATAGTAAAGTGGGCCCTGTAGCTAGGCCAGTGGTTCAGTTCAGTACAGTGGGCCCTGTAGCTAGGCCAGTGGTTCAGTTCAGTGGGCCCTGTAGCTAGGCCAGTGGTTCAGTGGTTCAGTTCAGTACAGTGGGACCTGTAGCTAGGCCAGTGGTTCAGTGGTTCAGTTCAGTACAGTGGGCCCTGTAGCTAGGCCAGTGGTTCAGTGGTTCAGTTCAGTACAGTGGGCCCTGTAGCTAGGCCAGTGGTTCAGTGGTTCAGTTCAGTACAGTGGGCCCTGTAGCTAGGCCAGTGGTTCAGTGGTTCAGTTCAGTACAGTGGGCCCTGTAGCTAGGCCAGTGGTTCAGTGGTTCAGTTCAGTACAGTGGGCCCTGTAGCTAGGCCAGTGGTTCAGTGGTTCAGTTCAGTACAGTGGGCCCTGTAGCTAGGCCAGTGGTTCAGTGGTTCAGTTCAGTACAGTGGGCCCTGTAGCTAGGCCAGTGGTTCAGTGGTTCAGTTCAGTACAGTGGGCCCTGTAGCTAGGCCAGTGGTTCAGTGGTTCAGTTCAGTACAGTGGGCCCTGTAGCTAGGCCAGTAGTTCCCAAATAGACCTTGCGGTAAGCCCCACCCGCTCCCGCACCTGCCTCGATACCGTTGCTAAGCAGGACAAACAACCCCTACTATCAGCGATCCTCCATTGAGGACCGTGTTATGTCGGCATTTTCCCGAAGAGGAATAGAAGTATTCATATCACCAACATTCATACTATAATAACGCCATGGTGAAACGTTGCTGTTGGGCGTCCTGCAACAGTGCTTCAGGTACCCAGAACGTTTGGGGCATTTATTTTTATTCCTTTTCCCGTGGGTGCGCACATGCACACGTCAATGTTTACAATCTGGAGGTGGAGGACGCGGCGGTCACTCATTCACCCTTCCCGCTACTAAATCATACTATTAACGTCAACTTTTACAATGGTTAAAGCAATCGTCTAATAAACAACTTACCTTGGAGCAGATGGTGTGCTTTGTAACTTTCTCCACGCTCAGTTGCTGGTGTTGGTCGGACGGCAGCCACATAACTTTACCCACATGCTCCGGCCTCCAGTCACGTTCCCTCCCACTGCGGGTCAGAAAAAAGAATGCTGCTTACCCTTTTCTGCACATTGTATCCAAAAAGTGAAGGTCCGCTAATGGTCTACACTCATTTTAATTTAGGAACGGCAAAGAAAATCCAAGTTTGGCCAATATTGATGACATCAGGGATCTCCATATATGGGCTTAATATTAATGTCATCAGGGATCTCCATCCCTGATGACGATGTCACGTGATGTCACATGCTCCATCCCTGATGATGTCACGTGCGTCATCGCTGATGATGTCACATGCTCTCTCACCCCGACCAACCAACACACACTGACGGGAAATGCACGGTTCCATAGTTAACTGCGACCATCGGTCGAAATAAATATTTGTTCAATCTATTCGTGGGTTATCTGACTGAAATCTATTTCATTTTAGTATTTTTGCTATATCAATACATAAATACATGTAGGCCTACTTTGCACACACACAAGGAAGGCAGGAAGCCATTTGCAAAGCATCACATGACAAGCAATCTGCTATTTTCACTGTGAATATATGTGCCTACAGTATATGACTGCCCATTGGTGTGTCTGTGAATAGATGTTCCTATATGACTGCCCATTGGTGTCTCTGTGAATAGATGTTCCTATATGACTGCCCATTGGTGTGTCTGTGAATAGATGTTCCTATATGACTGCCCATTGGTGTCCCTGTGTGAATAGATGTTCCTATATGACTGCCCATTGGTGTCCCTGTGAATAGATGTTCCTATATGACTGCCCATTGGTGTCCCTGTGTGAATAGATGTTCCTATATGACTGTCCATTGGTGTCCCTGTGTGAATAGATGTTCCTATATGACTGTCCATTGGTGTCCCTGTGTGAATAGATGTTCCT
>NC_137873.1:1461362-1473862 GCF_963924005.1 Protomyctophum bolini | reverse complement strand
CTAACTAAATGTTGTCAGATAATCCCCACCTAGCCTACAACAACTAACTAAATGTTGTCAAATAATCCCCACCTAGCCTAAAACAACTAACTAAATGTTGTCAGATAATCCCCACCTAGCCTACAACAACTAACTAAATGTTGCCAGATAATCCCCACCTAGCCTAAAACAACTAACTAAATGTTGCCAGATAATCCCCACCTAGCCTACAACAACTAACTAAATGTTGCCAGATAATCCCCACCTAGCCTACAACAACTAACTAAATGTTGCCAGATAATCCCCACCTAGCCTACAACAACTAACTAAATGTTGCCAGATAATCCCCACCTAGCCTACAACAACTGACTAAATGTTGTCAGATAATCCCCACCTAGCCTACAACAACTAACTAAATGTTGTCAGATAATCCCCACCTAGCCTACAACAACTAACTAAATGTTGTCAGATAATCCCCACCTAGCCTACAACAACTAACTAAATGTTGTCAGATAATCCCCACCTAGCCTACAACAACTAACTAAATGTTGTCAGATAATCCCCACCTAGCCTACAACAACTAACTAAATGTTGTCAGATAATCCCCACCTAGCCTACAACAACTAACTAAATGTTGTCAGATAATCCCCACCTAGCCTACAACAACTAACTAAATGTTGTCAGATAATCCCCACCTAGCTACAACAACTAACTAAATGTTGTCAGATAATCCACACCTAGCTACAACAACTCAATCAATCAATCAATCAAAACTTTATTTATATAGCACATATAAAACAACCGAAGTTGACCAAAGTGCTTTACAACAAAAACAACAATAAACAAATTCAAATAATATGCAGTGGCTAAAAAGTTTAAAATCAGTTCACATTAAAAGCAAGGGAAAAAAGGTGCGTTTTGAGAAGGGATTTGAATATATTAATAGATTGAGCAGCTCTAATATGGGGGGGGAGGTTGTTCCAGAGTTTAGGGGCTGCCACCGCAAAAGCGCGGTCACCTCTTGTTCTGAGGGTGCGTGACGTTGGCACGGTCAGCAATGACTGGTCCGCAGACCTCAGAGCTCTGGTGGGGTAGTATTGATGGATGAGTTCGGCCATATATGGGGGGGCCAGGCCGTTGAGGGATTTGAAGGTGAATAAAATAATCTTGAAATCGATTCTCTGTTTTATGGGGAGCCAATGAAGTGAAATTAAGACTGGTGTGATGTGGTCATATTTTTTGGTACCGGTGAGGAGGCGGGCAGCAGCATTTTGTACCAGTTGGAGTCGTCTGAGAGCGGATTGGGGGATACCATGATAAAGGGCGTTACAGTAGTCTAGTCTGGAGGAGATGAATGAGTGGATGACAGTTTCGAATTGTTTGAGGGGGAGGTAGGGTTTGATCTTGGCAAGTAGACGGAGATGGAAGAAACTAGTTTTAACAACTAACTAAATGTTGTCAGATAATCCCCACCTAGCTACAACAACTAACTAAATGTTGTCAGATAATCCCCACCTAGCCTACAACAACTAACTAAATGTTGTCAGATAATCCCCACCTAGCCTACATCAACTAACTAAATGTTGTCAGATAATCCCCACCTAGCCTACAACAACTAACTAAATGTTGTCAGATAATCCCCACCTAGCCTGCAACAACTAACTAAATGTTGTCAGATAATCCCCACCTAGCCTACATCAACTAACTAAATGTTGTCAGATAATCCCCACCTAGCCTACAACAACTAACTAAATGTTGTCAGATAATCCCCACCTAGCCTACAACAACTAACTAAATGTTGCCAGATAATCCCCACCTAGCCTACAACAACTAACTAAATGTTGTCAGATAATCCCCACCTAGCCTACAACAACTAACTAAATGTTGTCAGATAATCCCCTACCTAGCCTACAACAACTAACTAAATGTTGTCAGATAATCCCCACCTAGCCTACAACAACTAACTAAATGTTGTCAGATAATCCCCTACCTAGCCTACAACAACTAACTAAATGTTGTCAGATAATCCCCACCTAGCCTACAACAACTAACTAAATGTTGTCAGATAATCCCCACCTAGCCTACAACAACTAACTTCCGTTGTGAGTAAAACATGCGAGTATACTTTTCCACCACTGGACCCAGGTGTGAAACGGAACCCTATCCTGTCTCGCATGCGGCGCTCCCCTCTCTGCTCTTTGTTTCCTGAAATAAAAGCATAAAATGCCAAAAGATAAATGAAAACATCCATCCTATTCCTGTGTGGGGTACACATAGGCTACATAGTGCCCCCCCCCCGCCCCAGAATAGGAGCACTGCTGTTAGGTTTCAAGTTAGTGCTGTACGATATGATTCTCTCTCAAATGTGAATCTCGATTTTCCCTCCACAAGAATTAAATGCACATTTCTAAATGTTTCCATGAAAATATATGTATTGTCTGTAGTTGTCTGTAGGTTGCTGAACATTCACTACATTCAAAATGTGGCACCTGGAGTGGAGACATATACTGTGGCTTTAAACAGACAACATCGAAGCTTGACTTAAACCTCCCTTAAAGTCTCTCTCTTGTAGCAAAAACCTAAGAGTATAACTAAAATGAATTGGACAGACAACTAGTGCTGCACGATTCTTCCTCAAATAAAAAAATGAGATTGCATAGATGTCTCTCTGAATCTATATATCAATGTATTTTTCGATGTATTGTGCAGCACTATTTCAAGAGGTTAAAACAAATCCAGCCTCATCCACTAGAGGGTGTGGGACGAACATGCTTTCATGCACATCATGTCCCACACTGCCCCCCTCCCACCAGGGAGGGGGGCACATAGACACATAGACATAGGCACATAGACACATAGACATAAAAGGGGGCTTCAGCCCCTGCCCTTTTACCCGTCTATAAAACAACCGGCCTTTCCAGACCGCGAATGCAGCATTAACCATGGGGTGAAAGAAATGCAAATGCAGCTCCTCTCCTTTCCATGCCATCGCCGGAAGGCAGCAGTCAGGAGAATATACCTTTTTTTCGCCCCAAAGTCTCCTGAACTTGAACGCAGCACTTTGCATTGAACACTAGCTGAAGAGTACTGGGTTTGCGCCCCGGAAATAGCTAATCTACAAGCTCACAACGCTGTTGTGAGCTTGTAGATCTGCCATTTTTGTCCAAATGAAGTGCCCTCTAACGAGACTTCAGCCCCTGCCTCTCCAACACTCCCTGCACTTCCCTGCCTCCCACCACCTCCCTGCCTCTCACCACCTCCGCTCCACACCTCCCTGCCTCCCACCACCTCCCTGCCTCTCACCACCTCCGCTCCACACCTCCCTGCCTCCCACCACCTCCCTGCCTCTCACCACCTCCGCTCCACACCTCCCTGCCTCCCACCACCTCCCTGCCTCTCACCACCTCCGCTCCACTCGTCCTGCCTCCCACCACCTCCGCTCCACTCGTCCTGCCTCCCACCACCTCCGCTCCACTCGTCCTGCCTCCCACCACCTCCGCTCCACTCGTGCTCTCCTCTCGTATTGACGAGTGTGTGCTCCTCGCTCCACTAGGCATCTAATCAACAGCAGAGAAGGAATCAGATTGCAGCAGAGCAGAGTACGGTGATGGATCCGGGAATCATTTAGTGGAGACCGACCTACTGCGCTAAACCGCAGGTATAGACATGCACCATGCACGGTGCACGGGATGAATTGATGAGCTCTCCGTTCCGCCCAGCGACCAACGAGTCGTCGGCATTATTTTTTAATTTTTATTATTATTATTAGTTTGTTTGTTTTTACTAAATAAGATGGCAGACGGAGTGAGTTTGCGTTATGAATATGCCATTTAGTCACTGTCCTACAACTAAACAGGACGTTTGTAGGCCAGTGGTTCCCAAAAATTTTAGCACATTGACCCAAAACAGAAATTAGACATCCTCACGGGACCCAAACTAGTGAAAATAGCTGATCTACAAGATCACAACGCATCACGATTATTCTTCTAATTTAAGGAATTTCTTAGATTTTTCTTTCATGAAGTTACTGGAAAAGAAAATCACTTCATTTTGGTTTAATTAATGAAAAGGTTTGCTTTTTTGGGGAACGAATCTTGAAAATGTATTGAAAATTAAATAACTAATATATATATATTTTTTGGAAATGCTAAAAAACTACGGGGACCCATAACAATGTGTCCACGACCCACACATATCGGGAACCAGTGCTGTAGGCTACGGTTTGTCAGGCGGAGCTAGGCCGTCACCGGCCACTCCCGGCACGTGCAATGCATGTTCCTATGCTGTTATCGGTGTGTGTGTGTGTGTGTGTGTGTGTGTGTGTGTGTGTGTGTGTGTGTGTGTGTGTGTGTGTGTATTGGATTAGGGAGAAGGGAAACAGAAAACATAGCAGAAAGACAGACAGACAAACACAAGGAGGGCGATGAATCCAAATGATGGCCCACCCCGCGGCCGGCTTGGAGGATCAGTTACTCTTTATACACACTCTGTGTTGTCTGACGACGGCAGCCTTTCCACTGCTCCTGCATGGCAGCCACCACATTTGCATACAAATGAACATCTAAACGAGGCTCAATGACATAATTGACTCGCAATTAGACATTTTTTTTCCTCGAGCCGGACGGTCACTTTGCACTGGACAGTTCCAGTGCAACGAGGAACGAGGAGGGGGACACATGTATAGGCTAAATGCACGGAAAGAGAGGAGAAAAAAATGGCTGCTATTTTGCATATTAATGAGAGTCATTAGCCGTCGCTTGGCAAGGGTTGACAAGGGGGACTTATTTATGCCTCAGAACCCCTTACAGCTTGATTGGACGGGAAGAAAAAAAAACGACGGCCACTCCAACGAGCGCCGCCGCTAATTGTTTCTGAGCATGTTGTCCGGCCCATCAGCATCATCATCATCATCATCATGGGAAATTAGGCCCGTTTTAACCAATTAAGACCTGAGACCATACTAAATGTGTTCTAAAATCACGACAGTTTTCTGAAAACCCTATGTTTTCTGTCAGTGGTGCTCTCACCGCTCAAACGACGTCATGTCGAGGACTACCTGAAATGATTCGACCGCCGACCCACACCTGGAAATATTTTGTTCCGGGGTCCTCCAGAAGCTAAGATACGAGTCAAAAACTTTCGCTGTGAAAGAATTAAAACAACGTGTTCAAAGATCTGTGCCACATTTTCCCAGAGTTAGCAAAAATAGCACAGATCTACAAGCTCATAGCACGGCACTCGGTGCCGCACTGTATGAGCTATGTAGATCTGCTATTTTTCAACAGCTGAAGTTGAAATAATGATTGAAAAGCTAAGGTGACACAGATGCGTTCCCGGTCTTAATGGTTTAACCCATTCTGAACGGGAACCCGTTTTGGTGTCAGCATCATGTTATGCTTTAGCTATTGAAAAATAGCAGATCTACAAGCTCATAGCGCGCCACCGAGTGGCGCGCTACGAGCTTGTAGGTCTGCTATTTTTGAAAAATCGAAGAACGACTGACATTTTTTAGAATCTGATCTCAGGTCAGAATGGGTTCATCAGACCAGTGTGTGTCCAGTGGAAACCTCGTATGAATCTGATCTCAGGTCAGAATGGGTTAAAGAGACCACTTGGCTGATGTGCATGCATGGCCTATTATGATGACTCTGTGTAAAGCGTTTAACTTTCGGTTCAACACCACCGCGGCAGGTGCCAGGCTTTTAACCCATTCTGACCTGAGATCAGATTCATACGAGGTTTCCACTGGACACACACTGGTCTGATTAACCCATTCTGACCTGAGATCAGATTCTAAAAAATGTCAGTCGTTCTTCGATTTTTCAAAAATAGCAGACCTACAAGCTCGTAGCGCGCCACTCGGTGGCGCGCTACGAGCTTGTAGATCTGCTATTTTTCAATAGCTAAAGCATAACATGATGCTGACACCATAATGGGTTCCCGTTCAGAATGGGTTAACCACATGAACCCCTGGTAGTGTCCCCATTCTGGAGGGGGGAGAGGGAGGGGAGGGGGGGATGGTAATTGGTAAATGGTGCATTTATCCGTGGTGCTGTCGAGGCAATTAGGCATTACATTCACCCATTCACACACACATTCATACACGATATACACCGATGGCGGAGGAAACCATACAAAGGAACCAACCTGCACGTCGGGAGCAATTAGGGGTTCGGACTCAGAATCTTGCTCAAGGACACTCCGACACTATTTGTATGTGCCGCTGGTTTGCGGTGGGCCGGTCTGGGAACAATTCCACGAAAATGCCGCATTTTTGTCTCGGTCCAGGGAGTGCCTTCTAATGAGGTGCGTGGTCAACTTTCATGTTTTGTTCAGGTATTTGACGGAGGCAGCTTCGTGTTTTACCGAGTGAGTCATTTATCACGTTGCTTTATCGCCTTGTAATACGTGTAGACATCATTGCGTCACTATAGATTACAGATAGATTTCCTGCCACTGGTTGTTTTGAATGTGCCGTGTCGTCATTAAAAGGTTACACACAATCATACCGCTCAAAGATATTGTGAATTAAAGGTACATACATTCTTCAGTATTTAGATTATTAGTGATTATAAGTTTATTATTGCTGAGAAATTAGGCAAGTGTGAGTGAAATGGATTATTCGCATTAACCTGCAGGGTTTGTTATCATGCTTGGATATACAGTAGGACTTTCAAATCCTGTATAGCTCGCATGCTGGTTTTTTGACACAGCAGGTGATTTAATTGTCAGTGTTTCTAACAGTAAGGGCACGTACGCCTTCACTTGTATCCAAGGCCCTCTGCGCGGGTCCACACACACACACACAGTCACACACACCCACCTCAGGCTCCATAATTACCTGCACCGTGTGTGCATGTGCTTGCCTGTCTGTTTATTTATTTATTTTTTCATGTCTATTCCTCGAGCCAGGCCGTCCTCGCTGTGTGACTATAGAGCTCTTGTTCCGACCACCCCCCCCCCACAACCCCAGCCCCCCCACGCTCTCTCTCTCTCTCTCTCTCTCTCTCTCTCTCTCTCTCTCTCAGTTGGAGTGTCAGGCGAGACGTGCTCTGCAGCGACGCGCGCAGATGAGGAGAGGGTGACGACTCGGAATAGGTGGTGGAGGACAAGGAGGGTATTAGCGCCCACCCAACCTACCCCCACCCCCCCACCCACACACACACACACACACACACACACACAGACGATGTGTTGGTGGTAGTTATGGTGTCGACAGCTTTAGCACCCCCGCATTGTAAACAGGGTGGCGCCTCCTCCACTGTGCTTGTTAACATCATCTCCGTCATTCAGCGGCCGCGTTACTGTCAGCCCCTCGCTGTGCCCCCCCGACACAATCAACATTAACCATCTCTCTCTCTCACACTCACACAGTCTCACACACACACACACACACACACACACAGTCTCACTCATACACAGACACACACACACACACACACGCACATACGGTACAAATGTATTCACACCCCTGATAAATTCGTTAAATTTATAGACACATGTGGGCACACATACGCACACATGTACGGCATACAGCGTGTGCAGACACCTGCAGGTGCAGACACTATGGCGTGCACACGCATACACATGCTCCACATGCCTCTCCCTCCCACACACACACACACACACACAGTGAGTACTGTATATCCTGGCAGCGCCCCATGCAATCAGCATTATCCATGTCAGCTGCTTAATGGGCGACTCGTAAAATAGACGACAGCTCTGCTGCAGCACCAAGCCACAGGGAAGACAAACTATCTGTGCACGTACACATGCACGCCGCGCACACACACACACACACACACACACACACACACACACACACACACACACACACACACACACACACACACACACACTGCAGCTCATGCAGTCACATGATTGCATATAGCCTACAGTAACACAGACACGGCCACACACACAGCCACACACACACACACACACACACACACACACAGTATGAATACAACACATGAGCAGAGTAAGGAATAGGAACGGAAAGTAAAATAAACCACCTAACTCCATGTTTTAAATATTTTTGGCAACTTTTCTTGTGACCACCGCTCTGACTTATGGTGTGTTACCCGTTGATTATTATTTTTTGCATAAATCAGTGCTATTGAACACCCTTCATGACTGCATGTTGGTTAAAACAATAAAGAAGCAATGAAAATTAGTAAAAAAAAGCACTTTGAAGTTCGAACTAAACCTCTTAACTCCATTGGACCCTCAAACTGTCTTCTAAAGCAGCCAACTCCACCACCTCTCCCCCTCCCATGCAAGTCATTGACAATATATATATAAATCACAACACCAACTTTGATGAGGCAGTGTTGCTTTGTTTAAAAAAATATAAGTATTTTTTTTCCTGAAAAAAGCAACTAGTCGAATATTCAACTAGTTGACTAGTAAATCCACTAGTCGACCTTGTTGGTACTAGTTGACTAGTTTTTCTTTATTTTTTTCTGATTTTGTAGGCCTCAAGATCAGGTAGATTATAGTTATAGTCACCAATGTACACAGTTTTTAAATTTACAAATATTTATAAAAAACAAACAAAAAACGACATAATACAGTCGGTAGTTAACTAGTCGACTAGTAAACTGGGCAACTAGTCAACTAGTAAAAATGACTAGAAAGTGAATGCCCTAGTATCAACATGTACAGATCATTGAGAACACATTTAAAGCTGCTGGAAGTTTGTCAAACAGACCACCAGGGATTCAATCTATCCATGCAGCCATGAAGCACATTGTGGGTCCTCAGTGCTGCGACATGCATGTTCATCCATGTCCCAACAGAACCCTGGACAGAACATCAACATGCATGTCCTCCTCATCCATGTCCCAACAGAACATCAACATGCATGTCCTCCTCATCCATGTCCCAACAGAACCCTGGACAGAACATCAACATGCATGTCCTCCTCATCCATGTCCCAACAGAACATCAACATGCATGTCCTCCTCATCCATGTCCCAACAGAACCCTGGACAGAACATCAACATGCATGTCCTCCTCATCCATGTCCCAACAGAACCCTGGACAGAACATCAACATGCATGTCCTCCTCATCCATGTCCCAACAGAACCCTGGACAGAACATCAACATGCATGTCCTCCTCATCCATGTCCCAACAGAACATCAACATGCATGTCCTCCTCATCCATGTCCCAACAGAACCCTGGACAGAACATCAACATGCATGTCCTCCTCATCCATGTCCCAACAGAACCCTGGACAGAACATCAACATGCATGTCCTCCTCATCCATGTCCCAACAGAACCCTGGACAGAACATCAACATGCATGTCCTCCTCATTCATGTCCAAACAGAACATCAACATGCATGTCCTCCTCATCCATGTCCCAACAGAACATCAACATGCATGTCCTCCTCATCCATGTCCCAACAGAACCCTGGACAGAACATCAACATGCAAGCCCCCGAAACCGTCATCAGATTAAGGAAACACTGGAGTGAAGATTCTATATCAGGCACAGCTCATACAACAGGTGTGTGTGTGTGTGTGTGTGTGTGTGTGTGTGTGCTGTATGTGCGTGCGCGTGGTTACAACACATTAAAAGAGGCACATGCCACTCTGACATGCTGCCCTTTGTGTTAATGGCTTTAGAAGCCACCGACACACACACACACACACACACACACACACACACACACACGCGGCACTTTTACAGTTTACTTTTCATACTTTAAGTACATTATTATTTTATGCCACTACTTTTGTACTTTTACTCAAGGACATTCCGGAGTTCTACATTGCAGCATTGATACTTTTTACTTAAGTACTTTTTCCACCACTGGCACACATGCATGCCTCCGTACATCTTGGATACATGTCCCCGTGCTTAGAAGGATGATGACCCCCCCCCCCCCCCATGTACGTGCTCGCATACACACACGACAGGCGATGGCCACACACACACACACACACACACACACACACACACACACACACTCACACACAGCCAATGCATTTGACCTTTTCCGATGCCGGCCCTAATCGGATTGCTGCCTGTCTTTATGAAATCACACGCTAAAGGTCAGCGGGCTGTTTAACATGGAAGTGGAGGGCCCAGAGCTATGGAATTTGCCTTGGCAGTAAATTACCTTTATTATGTTTGGCCCCGCCGCGATTCCGTATACCCTCCTCCTCCACAGGCCGCCACGGGGGGGCTCTATAGCTGCATGCATGTAGTGATACATGGAGATGGGATCCAGGATGGTGGGGGGCTCTATAGCTGCATGTATGTATGTAGTGATACATGGATGGTGGTGGGGGCTCCTATAGCTGCATGTATGTAGTGATACATGAGATGGGATCCAGGATGGTGGGGGGCTCCTATAAGCTGCATGTATGTAGTGATACATGGAGAGGGGATCCAGGATGGGGGGGGGCTCTATAAGCTGCATGTATGTAGTGATACATGGAGATGGGATCCAGGATGGGGGGGCTCTATAGCTGCATGTATGTATGTAGTGATACATGGAGATGGGATCCAGGATGGTGGGGGGCTCTATAGCTGCATGTATATGTAGTGATACATGGAGATGGGGATCCAGGATGGGGGGGGGCTCTATAGCTGCATGTATGTATGTAGTGATACATGGAGATGGGATCCAGGATGGTGGGGGGCTCTATAGCTGCATGTATGTATGTAGTGATACATGGAGATGGGATCCAGGATGGTGGGGGGCTCTATACTAGCTGCATGTATTGTAGTGATACATGGAGATGGGGATCCAGGATGGGGGGGGCTCTATAGCTGCATGTATTGTAGTGATACATGGAGATGGGATCCAGGATGGGGGCTCTATAGCTTAGCTGCATGTATGTATGTAGTGATACATGGAGATGGGATCCAGGATGGTGGGGGGCTCTATAGCTGCATGTATGTATGTAGTGATACATGGAGATGGGATCCCAGGATGGTGGGGGGCTCTATAGCTGCATGTATGTAGTGATACATGGAGATGGGATCCAGGATGGGGGGGGGGCTCTATAGCTGCATGTATGTATGTAGTGATACATGGAGATGGGATCCAGGATGGGGGGGGGGGGGCTCTATAGCTGCATGTATGTATGTAGTGATACATGGAGATGGGATCCAGGATGGGGGGGGCTCTATAGCTGCATGTATGTATGTAGTGATACATGGAGATGGGATCCAGGATGGGTGGGGGGGGGCTCTATAGCTGCATGTATGTATGTAGTGATACATGGAGATGGGATCCAGGATGGGGGGGGGGGCTCTATAGCTGCATGTATGTATGTAGTGATACATGGAGATGGGATCCAGGATGGGGGGGGGGCTCTATAGCTGCATGTATGTAGTGATACATGGAGATGGGATCCAGGATGGGGGGGGGGGGCTCTATAGCTGCATGTATGTATGTAGTGATACATGGAGATGGGATCCAGGATGGGGGTGGGGGGCTCTATAGCTGCATGTATGTAGTGATACATGGAGATGGGATCCAGGATGGTGGGGGGCTCTATAGCTGCATGTATGTAGTGATACATGGAGATGGGATCCAGGATGGGGGGGGGGCTCTATAGCTGCATGTATGTAGTGATACATGGAGATGGGATCCAGGATGGTGGGGGGGCTCTATAGCTGCATGTATGTAGTGATACATGGAGATGGGATCCAGGATGGTGGGGGGCTCTATAGCTGCATGTATGTAGTGATACATGGAGATGGGATCCAGGATGGTGGGGGGCTCTATAGCTGCATGTATGTAGTGATACATGGAGATGGGATCCAGGATGGTGGGGGGCTCTATAGCTGCATGTATGTAGTGATACATGGAGATGGGATCCAGGATGGTGGGGGCTCTATAGCTGCATGTATGTAGTGATACATGGAGATGGGATCCAGGATGGTGGGGGGCTCTATAGCTGCATGTATGTAGTGATACATGGAGATGGGATCCAGGATGGTGGGGGGCTCTATAGCTGCATGTATGTAGTGATACATGGAGATGGGATCCAGGATGGTGGGGGGCTCTATAGCTGCATGTATGTATGTAGTGATACATGGAGATGGGATCCAGGATGGTGGGGGGCTCTATAGCTGCATGTATGTAGTGATACATGGAGATGGGATCCAGGATGGTGGGGGGCTCTATAGCTGCATGTATGTAGTGATACATGGAGATGGGATCCAGGATGGGGGGGGGGGGCTCTATAGCTGCATGTATGTAGTGATACATGGAGATGGGATCCAGGATGGTGGGGGGCTCTATAGCTGCATGTATGTAGTGATACATGGAGATGGGATCCAGGATGGTGGGGGGCTCTATAGCTGCATGTATGTAGTGATACATGGAGATGGGATCCAGGATGGTGGGGGGCTCTATAGCTGTATGTATGTAGTGATACATGGAGATGGGATCCAGGATGGTGGGGGGCTCTATAGCTGCATGTATGTAGTGATACATGGAGATGGGATCCAGGATGGGGGGGGGCTCTATAGCTGTATGTATGTAGTGATA
>NC_137873.1:1319200-1459200 GCF_963924005.1 Protomyctophum bolini | reverse complement strand
TGTCACATGCAGACAAACGTGGCCGGGAATGTGATTTTTATAAAATGTTTCTATAAAATAAATTCTTGTTTTCGGACTACTGGTTTACAAGAGACAGACAACAACAAACAAAAGTTGTTATGAGAGGTCACCTCCAAGATGAGAGTCTCTCTCCCCTTCATAATATCACCATGGTAATAAAAGATACCATTGTCTGTTGATCCATACACACGCAGTGTGTGCGTGTGTGTGTGCGTGAGCGAGTGTGCGTGCGTGCGAGATTATCCCTCACTCATAAACATCTCTTGGTCGATGTCATTCTGTATGAGTAAATGAAGGAAGGAAAAGGAATGGGAGACAGTGGTCTCTAATAGACTCATAAGTCATCTCTCACTAAAAGCCTTCTCCTGAAACAATTACACAGAACAAATGAATGGTGTCCATTTCAAACGATGTACGTACGCCCACATTCATAACTGCTCTAAACCAATTGTAAAAATGGGCCCTTGAGCCGCAAATGTTTGGGGTCTAAAAACCACTTTCCTCATCAATCGGCTGCTAATGATGCGTATGTGGCAGAGTTGATGTGAAGGAAGGGTCGGTGGCTAACTCCAAGCCATCACTTTGTCTGGAGAACTGTTGAGTGGAAGCTCTGGGGGATGAGTTTCGAAGGGGAAATCAAGAGTTTACATATGTTATGTCAATGTTCGCCGACAGTTCAATCAATACAGATTAACTTTATTTTTTTTCATCCACCCAAGCTTGCGATCCAACATTTCAATTTGTGATGTCATCATGACTTTGTGCACCTCTCCTTTACATTGCGGAAATTAACCACAAGGACACTTGAGCTCACTTTGTGGACCAAACAGGCTGATTTTGGAGCTTCACCGAATCCATGCCACCATTGACTGGTCGCAGAATTGTTTTTATTAAGGTCCTAACATCGTCCCTCACACCATATCACCTCAATCTGAGCCTCTAAATCAGCTAAATCAGCTTGCGTGTGAGTTTTTTTAATTTTTGATGACGTCACACCATGGAAACAAACGTTGCCAAGTGATGGGAAGTTAAATTCGGTAAAAATAACAGCAATCATTCTGGATTAATACTCTTTTGTCATTTCGAGTTTGGCATAGATTTTGTTAAGATGAGTTTTCTCGGCTTGGAACAACAAACATCCCCCTCATAATCGTAGTCCGCACAGCATTCTAATATGTAGTTTAGAGCCTTGTACATGCCAGTTCAAACCCAGGCTCCCTAAGAGTTCGTTTCAAAGTGTCCTTGAGCAAGACACTGAAACCCTAATTGCACCTGATGTGCTGGCTGGTGCCTTGCATGGTTTCCGCCACCATCGGTGTATGAAAGTGTGTGTGAATGGGTGAATGTAATGCACAATCTATGTAAAGCGCCTTGGATAAAGGCACTATATAAATGTACCATTAACATTTCATATTAGATTATATCATATATTAAAATGGTCTCATAAGCATTGAGACATTGCCGGGGAGGTGTCTGTTTCTAGCGAAAATGTAACTAATTCAGCAGCAGTAACATTAGCGTCAGTTGATTCTTCATATCCATATGAGTGAAACGGCTGGGATGATTTGATCATTTTTCAAACACAGTTCTTATGAGGCAATCTAAAATCCCCCTATGTGGATTACAAAAGTACACAAACCGGTGGACCTCTCTTTACTCTACCGATATTGACGTCAGACTTCGGTGCTCTGGTAGCAACATGTAGCAAAATGCCCGTACTCTGAGCTTCTCTCCACAGTGTTGAGTAAAAGTAATAAGATAAGAATAATGGTAGACATGGAAGGTACAAAAATATATATTTAAAAAAAGGATAAAAAGATTGTCTGTAGGGCAGATGTGCTGCTGAAGCATTACAAGTTCTAAAACACAATAAAATACAATAATTGTACAACTCATAAAAGGCAGCGCTCAAACTCCCAACATTACTTATTTAACAAAAACAGATAATTTAAACATTAAACACACTTGACTTGTTACGCTCCGATTCCGTTATCATTACGAAGTCCACCACTTAAGCCCACAACATAAATACAATGTGTGCGTCCGTGCAGAAAAAAGCACTTTAAAGTGCACTCGCATTCCCTCAGAAATTAACTTTGAGCGCCATTGATAATTATACAATAACATGAAATATTTAAAAGGGTAGAGCTGTTTAGGCCAGCTCAAATTAGCATCAACTTAAGGTTCTAGCACAATAACCATTACGACTCGCTGGCTGAAATCTCTCGGGTCATCTCTCTGGGCTCTCTCACTATTTTTAAATCTTTATTTTTTCTGTGTCTCTCTCCGTCTTTCTTTAATTATCTCTATACATCTCTCTCCCTCTCTCTTTGCATATTAATTATCTCTATACATCTCTCTCTCTCTCTCGCTCTTTGCATATTAATCAGTCTCTTAAGTTCTATGCTTTGTACTTTGAATTCTCTCTCTCTCTCTCTCTACCCGTTAAGTCTTTCCGTGCAGCTGTGTGTTTCTCCACACGTCTCTTTCTCATTTGCCTGTTCTCTGCGTCCATGTCTCTTTCTGCATACCCCCACCCCCCCCTTTCTCTCCGAGGTGGAGGAGGGAGGGAGGGAGGAGAAGAAAGGAAGGAGATGATTTAAGGTAATGAGAGGAATAAAACATCATTAGTGCAAATTAACTTTTGTCAGCCAAGGAGGTGATCTTGGTGTATGTGTGTGTGTGTGTGTGTGTGTGTGTGTGTGTGGGGGGGGGGGGGGGGGTTCTGCCACCGCCGGCAGCCCTGATAATGGCAATTTATATGTGCGTGCATGTGCGCGTGCGTGTGTGTGTGTGTGTGTGTGGTGCTGAAGTGCCGTGGTCCGGGATACATTTTACTCTAAAAGGGGGTTAGTTTGGGATTTTACGTAGCCTTTTCTCCCACTGATTTTTAGAACCCAAGATTTTCTTTCATGACGTGCAAGATATATGTTCCCCTCGCCAGCACAAGGTTGAACGCACACTGAGGCCATTTTTAGACGGAAACGGAAAAGTCCTGTTGCGTTCTCAGTTTTTATTCAGCCTTTACCTGGAGACACAACAGTGATGGACACGCTGTAGTGTGCATGCCAGGTCGATAGGTGGCGCTGACGGACCGCAAGAAAGACCAGGCGCCTGTGCACAAGAACCACTTCCATTCACAAGACATTTTGTTTACATCATTGTTTACATTCACCACTCTACATTTGCATTCGTATAGGATGAGCGGGGCGATGGGAGCGATTGCTCACTCTAGGAACTCCAAATATACGGCTCTGTGTCAATGTAATAAACATAATCGTGAGCCATGATGTCATATGTTTTGCGGATTCACTGTTTTGCCCGTTTACATGGAGACGGGAGGAAAACGGCATTTTCAAAGATTTCCACTCTGGAAGGTGTTTTTGCTTTGTTGTGTTTTCACTCCCCAAAAACGCTGTTCTTGTCTAAAGGGACTCCAGCAAACGATACTTTATTTTTGCTTTGCGCCGTGTTGCGAGCTTGTAGATCTGCTATTATCCATTATTTTTAAGATTAGAATCAAGCCATCCAGAATCCTGGTGAATCATGGCCGTAAAACATTTGGGACTGTGGAAGAAATGTATATGATATATTACATTTTAATAAATACCCTAGTTTAATTTTCTCTTTTTTTCACAGAATCAAAGGTTTTATGATCATGATTCACCAGGATCCTGGATTGGTTGATTCTAGGCTTAAAATAATTGATGAAAAATGTATGGCCGACTTTTTCAGTGGAACCAGAAAACCATGCCACTGCTATGCCCTATAAACCATCACATTGTACATGCACACAATATCCAAAATGCCGACCCATATCCCCCGCTAATCGGGACATGCTGTTTACATGCACCTTTAATAACCCACTTCCCAATATTATGACAACAACACCAGTAAGATGTCGGTTCTCAGCAGCTGTTCTCAACTCTCTTGACAAGAACCTCATTTTAATTGGCCTTGCTGTCAGTTTAGTTGTTCAGCTGGAAAACAGGTGATAATAATTGGCTTGGAATGCATTGTCTCTAAAAACGAAGGCGGGGTGTGTGTTCGTTTGTGTGTGTTCGTTTGTGTGTGCTTGTGCTTGTGTGTGGTCACACCAAATTCGGACAGTTCGGTCTCAGATTTGCCGTGTGTCTCATATAACCCAGGTGTGTAATTTGGAAAGACCAACAGTTTCCGAGAACCAAAGAAAAAAAAAATCACAAATATCTGAATCTGTTGGCCGACTCGCCCCGCATGTCTGAGAAAGAGGCAGAAATTCTCTGTGTTTGGGAGATTGTTGGCAACCCAAACTGTCGTCTTCAACTTCACGTAACATTTGTGCCACATAGCAGTATAAATCCAATTACATGTATGGTTCTCGACATGCATGGCTCCAAATAGGCTGGAAGGGCGCTGTACTAGTATATATAACAATAATTAGAACAATCCAAGTACCCTATCGCTGTTTCCTGTAGGCCGGCTCCCGTTAATCCAGACAATTACTAACACTATCCCAAACCCTAACCCTAATCACAGGCTTAACCGGCCACATGGGTCGCTAACACTAACCTCAGCCTTAACCGGCCACATGGGTCGCTAACACTAACCTCTGTCTTAACCTGCCACATAGGTCGCTAACCCCAACCTCAGTCTTAACCTACCACGTAGGTCGCTAATCCTAACCTCAGACTTAACTAACGGGATGTTGGACTCATGTGCAGTACCCAACTGAATACAGTGTTCACCCGCAGCGGAGCATGCATCAAATACTTGTCAAGCCCCACGATATCAAGGGGTATAATTTTGGCTCAAATGTTGTAGCCAACAGACCTGTGTCACTCCCTTTGTGCTTGGGCTCAGTGGTGAGGCATAATTAGTGCATTTGTAAAGTGGCTTGGAATCTGAACAGGCTGCTGTCGTTCTCCGACCTGCCGGTCCTCTCTGTGTTCCTGGCTGTGGCGGCAGGCAGGATGAGGCATGGCCATGTTTAATGCATGTGGTTTGTGTTGCACTCAGGGCTGGAGAATGGGCTCCAGTCCATTAATTAGCAGCAAAACGGTCGTTGGAAACAAGACAGTCCCTGTTCAGGTCAAGCGGCTCTAAGGTCTGGTGGTGATCTCTGGACACCACTGACGTGTCTGTCCTTGGTAGCTTCGCAGGACCGTCCAAAGTCCGCAGCTCAAGTCACGTCTGAAGCCTAATTTATAAGCATCAGAATACTGTTACCGATTATCAAAAAAAAGTTGTTTTTTGTTCTTCTGATTGCGTTATTCTTTATTAAGTAACCCTGGCTCGCGACAGTGAGCTTGTAGATCTGCTATTTTCGTAGTTGCGGCACATTGTACGACAAATCAAAGAATGAAGCTTTGAAACGTTGCAGAGAAAAAATGCAGCTGTCTGATGTATTCCTAAGCGCATCAGAATGTATTTCCGTGCCAACAAGGCATGTAATGAATATATCGATATGTATCGCAATCCAAACAGCAGAGGGATCACTCAATCGAGTTAAACTTGTGTAAAAGGTCTCCGGTCATTTGCTTGCTATTACTAAACAGTATTGAAAAGGGGATAGTACAGTTGGCTTAATATCTACCTCAGGATTGAAAAGGGTGTTAAGATTTGAAGATAAATTATTAAAAAACGTTTCCTGTCATTTGCTATAGTATTATAGCAAATGCCAACCTACTGTATACCGTTTACATTTACTGTATCTATCAATAAAGGCAAAAAATAGACGAAGACACTGTCTTCACTTACAGAACGTTTCGGCTCGTCAGAACTTCATAATTTGTCTGGAAAACAATTTTAATAAACTATGAAAAACCGTATCGTGAACCAAATATCGTGATCCGAATCGTATATCGTTACATGCGTAGTGCCACCACATTATAGAATGTCATTAGGTGATGTGGGCGTGTAATCACAATCACTTCTCACGGTTGATTCACACTCACTGTGGTTTTAGACTAGAGCTACGTCGCACTAGACACGGAATTCTGTATGAAATTAATCCATGGAATTTCGTTGGAGTAATGTACAAGCTCACAACATGTCACTTTGTAGAATATCTACTTTCGGTGCGACACTGCACTCAACCGCATTTCAAGTTCAGGAGAGTTTGGTAAAGGCAATTCTCTTGAAAGCTGGGTACGGAATGGAAAGGGGGCAATTGCATTTATTTCACCCTCTCATTTTCACAATTTTTCAAAAAATGGCAGATATACAAGCTTGTAGCGCGGCACCATGAGCTTGTAGATCTGCCATTTATCAACAGCAAAGTTAGCCTGATGAAGGCTGCATACTGCATAGGCCGATACGTTGCCGTTTCCCTATTACGGCTTTTCACTGCAATTGAAGACAGTGTGCAGGTGTTTTCTTCTTTTTCTCAACAGCTAAAGTTTAAAATCATGGTTAAAGTGGTAAGGTGACATGCGTCGCAGGACGTAATGGGTCAAATATATATCTTCGCTGAAAATAACCGACCGACAAGCTCACAACGTTGCGAGCAGATCTGCCATCTTCTGCAAATGTTTTCCCACAATAGGGATGCTGAGGTTAGACCACCGATAATATTATGCATGTTTGGCAAGTCCAACGTGCTCAGAACTGAAGGTTTATTTGTTCTGACCACTGGCTAAGATGAAATACCTAAATACGTCATGGTAATAATACATAATAATGTGACTCTAGTATAGCGCACAGGCCCAAAATGTATTGTGTGTTCTCTGTGGTGCGTTGTTGAGTGTTGGCTCTTGGCTCCTACAGAGTAGCCTATGAACCATTAATTAAGCAAAATAAAAATCTCATTTTGTGTATATAAAAGCAAATATTTTTAGGTAATTACAGCCACTTGTGAGATTAATACTGTATAAAGACGGTTTGCGAGAACTGCAACAATACAACTCTATGCAAGAGATATCAGTTAATTAAACAGTAGGAATGAATTATTTGTAATTATCACTACAGGACCTTGGGGGTACTATGAGAGAGAGAGAGAGGAGAGAAAAAAAAGTATTGTATGTTAATCAAGCCATGATGAATTGTCCATGTTCATGCAAACACAGCCTCTTTACGAGCCCCGTGTGCATTCCCCTCACACATCCCTATTGTCCCCACACACACACACACACACACACACACACACACAGAGGGTGGGGAACAGAGAATTAATTCTATGAAGTGAGCTGGTAAAGACGGACTATATGTGCATAAGTGGTCAAGGTGTGCAACGTGTGCTAGTTGGAGCTTGTGTGTGTGTGTGTGTGCGCGCGCGCGTGTGTGTGTGCGCGCGCACGCGTCTTGTTGAGTGTGTATCACGCATTGGATTAATTGACTGACAAAGGTGTGTGTAACGTATGCGTCCGTGTGCGCAGTGGACGAGGAGTGAGGTGAATATGTATACAATTCACGTGTGTGTGCGTGTGTGTGTGCGTGCGTGTGTGTGTGTGTGTGTGTGAGAGATTACTGCTCTTGTGGTCTTGCTTGCGGTGGCGATGACATATCTTAATCTGCTTAGTTAGCGGCCGGGGGTCTTTAGCTAACGGATTATCAGCCAGATTTGAGTAATAGACTCCTCATTTAGCTTTAATGCGTTTTGCATAGAGAGCAACCTTCCCTCATCACTCTTAAAGATAAATCGGCTTCCCAGCCACAAGATGGAGGGGGGAAAGATAAAAAAACTTCTAAAGATATTAGTCTGCCAGCAACTGCATAAATCATAACATTTTACTAATGGAAGCAATGTGGCAAAGCCTCTTAAATACATATGTGGCTGCACATAAACATGTGCACATGCACAACGGCACACAAAGACAAGGCACCATTCATGTACACGTGTGTGCAACACACACACACACACACACACACACACACACACACACACACACACACACACACACTTTTATCAACATCTGAGAAAGGCTTGTTTTACAACACCACCTGCATTAATGCCAACTAGTTGTAAAGACACTTCAGTTCCAGCAAATTACAAATTCGTATTACTAATACTAGTAGTTTATTTAAATAGGGACGATACATATATGCACGTTAAACAATTGGAATACAAAACCATCAGATGTGTTGTAACTTACGCAAAATGTCAACATGCGTCCCTATATATCATACAGTATATGAGGCTTTTTTAATTTTAAATAAAAAGTATGACATTTTTAAATTTGGTCAAATAAAAAAAAGGTAAGGACCGCCTCAGGCTCGAAACGTCCACTATGGCGTAAGGAACCATTTCAGATTGTTTTAACTTAAGTTGTATGAAATACTTGCCAGTAATATAGTGGTTGCAACTGTATTGATTTATTGCCCGTGTCCCGTGGTGGGAGTTCTGCTCTGGTTTTGGTGAAATATTAAGTAGTTCCGGAACCCGGCGTTTAGAGAGTGGATGCATACTCTATTGTACTTTTCAACGTTCAATTTGGTGACATGTTTCACAGTGAAAGTAGAAGAACGTACGTATACAGAAGTTGAACAATATTTTGCTAAATCAACTAATGAGAATTAAAAAGGAAAAGAAAGCAATCGATACAATTTTGAGACATGTACAATCAACATGTACAATAAACTCTCAGAGCTAAACCATTACAAAGACCCTGCATGCCATGCAACAGCAAATGAGGGTTTTGATTTTATGAAAATGCATACATGATTACATGTTTCGATGATTGTTGTTGGATCATTCAAGCATTGGTGTCCATCTTAAAACCGTACGAATGTTCTTGTACGTAGTGCACGTGATCGGGGACAGAGTACCAGGACTAGGTTTTATCATGAGTATACTATATTTGAGAAATTCGACTTTTTTTGTTGATACAGGTAATACAGGCTATAGAATCAAATATACACACATAACACGGTGTGTGTGTGTGTGTGTGTGTGTGTGTGTGTGTGTGTGTGTGTGTGTGTGTGTCAAACATGGAATGTCACACTCTGGTACTTAGCCACATCTTATTAGATGCTGCCTTGTGTGTTTATGCAAAGTTGTACTATCACATGCACATACAAACATACGCACACACAAACCCACCCCTGCTTACTATGCACCTGCTGCCTGCCTGCCACACACACACACACACACACACAAACCCAACCCTGGAAGTACTGCTGCCATCACGCACAGGACCTGGCCTGTCTCTGTGACACACACAGTTTGTTTGGTACCTTTAATTTGACAGGGCTCTGAGTAGAGACTCTGAAACACACACACACACACACACACACACACCTTTAATTTGACAGCGCTCTAACAAGAGCCCGCTGCTTGTCAAATGTTCTCCAGTGGCAGCGGGGATCCGCACAGCAGAGGGGTTCCTGTTCAAGGACATCAGTGGAAAAAACCACACGCACACACTCACTGACACGCGCCCACACACACACACACACACACGTGCACACTCACATGCTTTGAACAGGCCCGAGAGAGGCTGCCTGGAGCACCGTGCGACGGCAGAGAGGCTGCACACACGCTGAGGGGCTCCGACGCAGCTGTCTCACACTTTCCCTCTCTCTGGCTCCGTGTGCCTTTTTTCTCTTTATCTATCATCCTATCGCTCTCTGCGCCTTTTTGGTCTTAAGTAGAGGGCTGAGGGGCCGGGAGGGGAGGGGGGTTTGATGACGGCTCCCCGTCTAGTCCAACAACCTGATACTCTCAACCGCACACAGACATACACTCACAGATAGTACATATATTATATACTAATATGAATATTTGTACTGTATAAACAAACAGGCACACATGCGTAGTTTGCGTACACACACACACACACACACACACAATCAATTCTCTCTTCAATTCCAAATACCAGGAAATCTTTAAAGTGACTTGAAGGGCAGATGTGACTTTGGTCCTCATCCTGTCTCAAGTGTATGTGTGCGCGCGCCGCGGGTGCGTGCGTGTGTATGTGCGTGTGTATGTGCGTGTGTGTGTCTTCTGTTCACTCACACAGTCGCGGATGCCTCCCTTCGTTGCGGCCTGCTTGTGCGCTCTCATGCTGTCTTCCGCGGGACGCTTTGCTCATTAGGGGAAGAGAGAGCGAGTGGTGGGACTGAGAGACTGGTCGCCGGCTCCCCCTGCTTCAACTGGATCACACGTCCGGGGCCCGCGGCGGCCGCAGAGCGACGGAGAAGCGAGGTCTCGGCGCTGCGTGCGTTGCGTCGCCTCAAACCGCAGGCAGGCCGTGTGCTGCATGGGGGATGTCACCCAGAGCAGATGAGATTGAAGATCCTAAGGTGTGTGAGAGGGAGATGACACGGAACGAGGAACTCATGAGAGATGTGCTGCTAAACATCTAAAAGGTTGCTTAATCTGTGCTTTGTCTTTGATGATTTGATCTAAGCCCCCAGGCCCCCCCAAAAAGAAATATATTATACTGTATGTACCGGTATACACCGTATGTGTAATTATAATATAGATAGATAGATAGATAGATAGATAGATAGATAGATAGATAGATAGATAGATAGATAGATAGATAGATAGAGATCATCCAGACTTAGTGGTATTTGCTGCTGTGAAAGACAAAGTCAATTAGACATATTATGCATTGTCTTTGCAAATGTATAGTACAACAGGTTTTCTGAAATTCTCCCCAGAACAGGCAGGCACATACAAATCCCAACAAACAAACCAAAACTATTTTAAACATTGAGGTGGAGTGTAAACTGAACAACAAATACGCTGCCCTTTTACTTATGTAGCTCACTGAACGTAAAATCGTGTTATCACAGAAGAACATCATGGCATGTCAGACTTAACATCTAAATGTCACATTTAGAAATCTCTGCAGATCACCACATGCAGAGAGATAGGTAGGCACCGGGAGGGGCTATATCATACCATCATAGGGAGTGTGTGTGTGTGTGTGTGTGTGTGTCTGTGTGTGCGCTCACACCAGATTAAATACTGTCGTCTACAGTATATCCCCCAATGTAAGGGGTTTCATGTACCATCCAAAATGTCAACATACAATAATACAAATATTTCTCACCCGCTCTTCTCCTTCAACTGAGAGTGACATTAAACCAAAGAATCAGTTGATCCTTTACCAGGCACAAACACGCAGTAAAGTTCACTCAGGTTTAGTGACTGTAATGTAAGGCCACATGCACTGTATGATAACTAGTTCTGTAAAGTGCAAAGGAAATCAATAGGCTTTTTTTATTTTAAAGATGTTAGGACTGTATTTTCCGATTTGAACTGGCACTGATTTTACTGCATGTGCATCAAAATGTTCATAGGTCCAAGTACTTACTGTATAGTTTCGCGATGGTAAAAAGGGATAGACAGATTATTTAAAACCCTGTAAATCATGACCAAAAAAAAATTCACGTGAAAAGCCAAGGTCTATGAAACTATCGGCTTGAAATAGGAAACACAGAGGATATGTTACGGCATTGCCAAGTGCTACCACTTAATACCATTAATCTCTCTCTCTCTCTCTCTCTGAGTGCATGGCGTCCTCTAAAAGTATGGATCTTGACCGCAGCCATTTTCTGTGGAAGAGGGAAAGGCTAAAGAGAAAGCACTGACCCCTCTTCACAGCAATTTTTCCCTCATCAACTTGTGAGACTTCATTAACTTCCGTGCGGGTAATTTCTTCTTTCAGTGCGTTTCAGAAAGGGTGCCGTTATGACGTTTTTATATGGCTGAATCTCAGTAGTCCTTTCTCTCATCAGTTTCCCGGCTCTCTCTCTCTCTCCCTTCTTTGCCCCCACCGCATAACACACATCTCAGGCTGTATAGGCTTTGTTCAGTTTATCTGAGAACTGTTCATGGATGGACCATTAATACTTGACATCAAGGAATTGAAACAATACAAAATATTTGCATCGGTATCTTGGACGCAGCTACAATGATGGAACATTTCAATTTGAGCCTATGACATTTTGTTTGAAACAACAAGAGATTACAATAAATTTGAATTTAGAAAGAAATATGTTCACACAGAAAGTACTAATATTTAGTCAGTGGAGAAACATATTTGTTTCTTCTGGATTACCGCCGGTATTCCCATTTCACTTAAATTCAGCCGTAATGCTGGGACTGGAGTTGTGTCCAACGAAATATCCACTGCTCAACCTGTGGGGTATTTGGCTGGCTGCACATGACACAGGAAACTGTGGGCCAATGCTGCCCTCTATGGGAACATTTGTGTCACTGTAAGGACAGTGTCAATGTCTTAAGTGTTTGCATCATCTCATGGTTGGTGGTGATGGGAAGTATACCACTGCAAAACAGGTTGGATAGTGTTTGGAGAAACATATGTTAGGTGCGGCGGTGGCTCAGGGGTAGAGTGGCTGGATGGTAACCTCAAGGTTGCCAGTTCAAACCCAGGCACCCCCAGAGTTAGTGTCGAAGTGTCCTTGAGCAAGACGCTGAACCCCTAATTGCTCCTGATGTGCTGGTTGGTGCCTTGCATGGTTTCTGCCGCTATCGGTGTGTGTGTGTGTGTGTGTGTGTGAATGGGTGAATGTAATGCACAATCTATGTAAAGCGCCTTGCATAAAGGCGCTATATATAAATGCACCATTTTATGTTCGTAATTATCTCCGCTGGGCCACAACACTAAGTAAACTAAGTAGCCTATAGCGATACATTATTTTACATTACAATTCAAAGTCAGAGAGGAAGAAAATCTAACCAACTGAACATCTGAAAAAGAGTGTCAGGGTCTCTGGATCATGATAACACTAAGATTTAGAATGGACCGATTTGGAGCGACTATTCAAACATCGTCATTTGAAACAGCGGAGAAAATCACCCGCCTGATTAGACCTGTCTGTCTCTGCACTCCAGTAAGCCATGTTCATCTGTCTGCGCCGATATGTAAACTCCCCTTCTTTCTCCCTTTCCTCCAACCCTCTCTAAATGATACATTAAGTGCCAAGACCAAGCCTGGCGCACAGACAAATGCCAAGCACTCGCTCCTCCAAATGTCAAATCTGACAGTCAGAGACATTCAATAACCATCCCTGCCGAACCAATTCAGAGCCACGTTCTTCAAACAGTCCCTGACGTCTAAGGACCAGAGAGGAAGGGAAAGGATTTTTTTTTTTTTTTTGCATTCATGTATGAGACAGCATGCCATGTTTCCAAAACAGTATCTCTGAGACAAGGCTACGGGTAGAATCTACAACTGCAGTACTATACAAGTATGGTGTGGTGCATGCGTGTGTATAAAATTACCACACAACCTACCGGTATATGTACTTCTATCATACCTGGCCTTGGAAGGGAGGCCATGGTCACACATCTGTTCTAATGTTATGTTATGTATGGCAATATTTATCTGGCCTGGGTGAGAGGACTAGGAGTGATAAAACCGCTGCGAGGGTGATAATTTTCATCAGCCATCATCATTCATCAGGAGCATTCATAAGGGGTAAAGTCAAGGCCTATTCATACTTTAAGCATTATGTTATACTTTAGCTATTGAAAAAACAGCAGATCTACAAGCTCATAGCGCGGCACTCTGTGCCGCACTATGAGCTTGTAAAAATGCACGTAAAAATGTGGCACAAATTTCGAATATATATTCTTTCAGAGCGAACGTTTTTAACTCAAATCTTTGCTTCGGAGGGGTCCCTGGAACTACATATTTTCAGATGGGGTCGGCGGCCAATTACATATATTTTTGGGGTCCTTGACATGAAAAGGTTTGAGAACCACTGACATAGAAACATGGGGTTTTTCAGAAAACTGTCATGATTTAGAAGGCATTTATTGTAAAGTTGTCCCTCAGGTCTAAATGGTGACCACCGAAATGGTGGTTAGTAAACGTGTTGACCACCGAAACGCGTCGGCGCTGGTATAGCCGTGGGTCAACCGCACAGAATGCAGCCTACTGAGATTTTAGTAGGTCAGCAGAATGATGGCTACTGCCTGAGTGCATTCAATGCTCTGATTAAACGTGACTGTGTCCCTTTCAATGCATTGATGGCATTCGAAACGGGTGGGAACTTGGGAACTTGATTCCACCAATGTGCTTCCGGCTTCGCTGCAGGGCGCTCAAATTAACACAATTGTGTTCTAGGAAGGATGGAAGTTTAACTAGGAAGGATAGCTCCCCAAGACCACCAGTGGAACACACATGGGGGATAATTGGCGTAATTACTAAATTGGGAGGAAGATGACACACACTGGAACACACTGGAATTTAAGGCCATTTATAAATAAAGCTATGGGCAGATCCGTCATTGCCCTCAGTCAGAATCCAATTGTGGACCCGCATAGCCTCGGTTGGATAAGCTTATGCAACCACAAATGCCAGGGTGATAATGTATCATGGCCACAGTACAGGCATTTGAGAAACTCTGCTTCGCATCACAGACATAATATCTCCCGGTGAAACTCCTCACTCCTGTGAGGTGAAAAAGAGTCGACTGGTACGTTTTCTACACCCTCCCCAAGACCTAAAGTAGGGGTTGGCATTCTGCACACATGGGGGGAATTGGAATAATGTCTAAATTGGGACAAATTATATAAATACCAAGGTTGTTTCTGACACTTACCTAGGATCATATCATATGAAAAAAGCTTTTTAACAGTTGACGCTGCTGCTCCATGGCTCCCCGACTCCTCTCCCTCTCATGTCTCCTCCTCCCTCTCCACCGCCTTCTCTCCTCTCTCCATCTCCTTCTCTCCTCTCACCTCCTCCTCATCTTCTCTCCATCTGTGCGTGTTCATGTCCCATCAATGCACGTTACTTTACTACTAACATTGTCTCTTGTCTGCATCTATATCACAAATTCAACATTTAGAGACCTCTGCCCCGGAGTTTTATGTGCTTTCTCAATTTAGGCATTCAACACAGACTCTTATGCAAAGCGAGTAAGTATGCCATATTGTCAACAAACAATTGTGTACAGTAAAGTCACATGCACAAGTGGAGGGAGTGCAAATATAAAGCCAAGAGAACAATGTTGTGACTCAAAGAAATAAGGATACCAGGTACTACTGAACCTAGAATGCATCTTTATTCTGTACAAAGAACGTGCTCATGCTCTCTCCATTTTTAGTTTGTGGTTGTTTGGCGGTTTAGGGTTACAACTTACCACAGACATTGCATCTCAGTCTGGTCAATATATTAAAACTTCAAAGCTGCTTAAATGTAAGCAATGTACTCTTTGAAGGATTACTTAATACAAAGTAGCCGAAAAGCGAAAAGCAAATACCGGAACAGAACAGGTCCTGTTTGTTGTTGGTAGTCAATTAAGTAGGTCTACAGCAGGTAAACAAACTCAAGTATTTTGGCGCTGCACTGCGGCGACATGGACATAAGGGCTTATGCGGGCCCTTTGTCTAAGACAAATTTCTTCCTCGGGAGACATATAATAAAGAACCTTGAAGTAGAGTAAACTAATTATTATAGGAGTGACTTACTTGTGACTTTCCTGCTTCTTTCCCACGCCCAACCTCGCGTCACCATGCAGGCTTTCCAGTTTCCACCTCGTCTTCTACGTGTCCAGTCTATCCCTATCTACGACACTGTCTCTCCACTCGAGAGACAGAGCCCACACAATTCCTCCCTTTGTTAAATTGTGTAGTTTCACTTTTCTCAGTTTTCTGGCTTGACACTTGAGCTATCCACACGGACATGTGGCCTTCCTTGAAGTTCCTTCAAAGGAGGAACTAATTAGCATGTGATGAATTCAACCAGTACAGCAGAAACCTCTACCAGGCCAGCAGGGGGTGGAAGAGGACTGCTGAACAAAATGAGGGAGTACCAATTCTATTAAGAGGTAACCTACAAGAATCAGTTGAGGGGGAGAAAAAAAAACACTATTACTGAGGAAACCACGTTTTCCTCCCCCTCCCTAGCTGGTACTCCCTCATTTTGGGCTGAGTTGGGCACACACACACACACACACACACACACACACACACACACACACACACAGTTCAGGCCACATGTTGGGGGCTGAATATTCTCATGGTCTCAATGTTAGACACCATTGTAGTGTCTTATGTTGGAACAAAGGACAGCCTTAAATGCTTGTTTTGTTGTAGTTTCTGAGCTGGAGAGAATGAGCCCCTGGCTAAAGATAAGTGTGATCTCTACCACATCATCAGTTGTCTCTTGTCTGCAGAACAAATTGACCTGAGCCTCCTAAAAATCATAGCTTGCTTGATTCGATTGATTGTGATAAATGTCTATTTATGTGACGCCCACATTTGACTCCACTCAGGCCCCTTTTCTACCAGGGTTGAACCGATTCAGTTATTTTCCCCCCGCCTAATGTTGAACCAGTTTCCACTTCAGGAGTCAGGACCCTAAAAATTGGTTCGGAACTGGAATTAAAAAATGTCCGGCTGTTCAATGAAAGCACCAAGGTTCCAAGAATTGGAATGGATCGAAACACTTCTAGAACCAAAGTTCTCCTCTCATGAGTCATGAGGAAAAACTGCAATGCTAGTGGAAATGTTAGTGCATATCCCAACTCTAGCGTTCAAAATGTGACATACTATTCAATGGTCACTCTCATTTATTCAAAGGCACAATACTTAGAAAAAAGAAACACATTTTAGTCAGTGTTGAACAATATACATTCATAGTCTAACACTTTATTTTTTTGTGACATATCACTTGTGTACCACTTATTAGGGCTGGGAATTGTTATACATTTTGACCCCAATTACAGTTTTAAAGCTTCCAAAACTTAACTACTGTTAAATACAGTGTTTACAATGTCTTTCTCAAGTGCCTCGTTGGAATAATTTACAATATATTTTCTTTTCCATTTAACATTCATGTGCCATTAATCTTTCTAAGTAGAATCACAATTGTGCTTTTTTTTTTTATTACCGGCAGTTAAAACATTAAAATGTTGTAACGAAATATGTAATTCTTTCAATGCCCAGCCTGCTTGGTTTTAGATTCTACGAACTAACCTAAAATCCAACTAATTTCACCGGAGGTTTACGCCATTTTACCTTCATTTCTAATATTCAATGTTTTTAAGTTTCTATTCCTTAGTTGCCTTTACATCCATTACATGACAGTAGTGCTGCAAATACAAGTATAGCGCAGGATAGAAGTTGTACCACATTTCTAGTCCTTAGGTTACAATTGTAGGTCTTACACAGACATAGATTAAACCCAGATCAAAGGAAAACATCTGAAAGTAATCAAAAGAAATCTAGGTCAATTCTGTAGAGCTAGCGGCCCAGGATGTGCTTTCGCCATGATCATTCAACTACAAAATTGTCAGTGTCACAATAGTTTACGGATCATTATAACACCAATTAACATTCAAGACCTCTGACGGTAAAAACACACTCTAACTGAAGCTACATCCTAAGCCATTTTCTTTCCTGAAAACAAAGAGAAAAAACAACAAGAAAAGCATCACTCTTTCTGAACATGGTGTCTCTTTTTGATTTCTGTCCCTTCTGAGTCCTTCATGCAGGCATTTAAAAAATTGCGGCACTTCAGAGTGTACTGCTCTGGGAACTCTCGGAAATGGCTAACGTGAGCAGTGGTAGCAAAGTCAAAGCTGTCCACTGGGACGCCTTTCTGCGTCAGGGTCTCCACCATGAGCTCCACCTCTCTGTGGCGGATCACCTGGTCAGCTTTGGAGTAGAGATATAGCTGGGGCCAGCTCGGAGGCTTGTCTCGCAGGGCATCATAGTGGTTCTTGTGGATATATTTGGTGATGGGGTACAGCACCACCCGTAGCAGGAAAACAGTTACTGCAAAAAGCACTAGGAGAATGTACCTCAGAATGGGGTTTATTTTGGGCCCTAGGGTGGCCCTCAGCGCACGCAGGGCCCCCTGCACGTTCCCACTTCCCGGGGCACTATCCACTACTGCCCCGATCACTCGCAGAGAGCTGAACTGTTTGTCACTGTGCAGGAGCTCTACGATGTAACGGTACAGCATGAAACCACCGTTGCTGAATATGTGGAAGAATATCGGGCTGTTTTCCACCTCGTAGTCATAGAGGACTTCCAGCAGTTTGAGGGCTGTGCCGCTCAGCTCCTTGTAGCCAAAAGACTCTGATATGAAGACCGTCTTTAAGGGGGCTGTATAGCAGACCGTGACACATCCCTAGAGAAACAAACAGTCAATGAGAATGTTAAATTGGAATAGAAACAAACATAGACATTGTCTACTCTAAACCAGAGGTTCACAATCACTGGTACTAGTAACACTAGTGATACTTGAGCCCCCATATGATGGTACGTGTGTAATGCGTAATTGGGTCGTCCACTCACAGTTAACAGTCTTTGTATTGAGTTTGTGCTTGAAATGTACTGTAATTCTGCAAACTGTTAATAAATATTTCAATCAATCAAGAGGAGTCACCCAAAAAAGACAAAAGTGGAATGAAATATTTATATTAATACAGGTAGTTCTTCTGACCAAGAAATCGGTTGAAATAGGCTGAAATGAGAATGATGGCACACCTAGCCGTTAATAGAAGATTTGAGTACAGACATTAGGAAAAATCAGTTGTGCTTAGACAAAGTTGTCAGAGCAGCAGCAAAATTGGCTTGGAACAAAAACAAAACAATTCAAATAATAACTCAGCAGGTCTACTCTCCTGTATTTTAACATCAGTAATTATGGTGGTACTTAATTGGAGAGACAGATATTTTCTGTGGTGGTAATTGATATAAACCTCTGAACCTTTACGGTAATTTATTTTTCTTGTTCTTTGCCAACCTGTTCATTGTAGATGGAGCTGTACTTGGAGAGGTGCTTGTCTTTGCAACCAGCCCAGCCCAATAGGATGACAACTGGCTCCTTTGTCTCCTGCCAATGTCTCTCTGAAAGCACAGGCCACCAAACAAACATACTGTTATACAATAGTAGTATATAGGCAAAGCAAGTCCACGATTCTTGTTTGTTATTTGGCAGATGTGTGCTAGAAATGGCACTTAGCCGTGCGCCCGTTTTGAGATGTATGTGTTGCTATGGATCGCTGTATAGCTTGTAGCCTACAGTGATAATAGCTCAGACTCCTCAGAGAGAGAACGTTAGCAACCTAGCTAGCAAAGCCATGTCGAAACATAACACGCCTTACCCGATAGCACAACATCAGGAAAGCAGATATTGTAGTCTATTTCATCGTCTGCCATTTCTGCACGATTCATATCAACTGTGCTCCTCGGTTTTATAGCTCATCTGGCTGACTGTTGTCAGATTGATCAATAATATGGGGATCTGATCGTTGACGTTCAACTGAGTAGTAGTAACGCTGGGTTACCTAATAATGGACATAGAGCGCTGCCCTGCCCCCTTTTTGAACGATACAGTTCATCGGTTGCTCTGGGTTGTCTGCTGCTGTCTGTATATGGAACAGCTATCCCCACCTCTGGCCACTAAATGGCGAGAGTGTGCTGTCAATTCAAGTCAAGTCAAGTCAAAGGAGCCTTATTGGCATGAGAATAAAACCTGTTTACATTGCCAAAGCAAGTGTAATATAATAAAAACTGTTGAAAATGGGGGAAATATACAGCATTGTGTAAACAGAGCTATATCACATTGCATCGTTATATACACGTTATACAGGGTATAAAGCTTGAAACAAAAGCAGCATTCTTTTGCAGTCACTTTGGGACAATTAGCAGCATTTCTTTGCAATCACTTTGGGACAACTAGCAGCATTTATTTCTCAAGACTATTTAAATAGTAGGCCTATACAAAAAACCCTCAGATTTAAGACGTGTTTAAAGGTAGCAGATACATGTTCAGTACCTCTGGCCCATAGCTCTAATGTCTTTGCAATGTAAAGGCGTTAGAGCTATGGTATGGACCACCATCTTTACACCTGGGAAAAACTGAATCCATTCTCTTTGGATCTAATAGTAATCTCAGCAAGGCAAATGGCTTCAAGTTCAAGGTTCAAGGTTTCTTTATTTTGTCTTCCAAGGAAGAAATTTGTCTTGGACCCCAAGGACCCACTCTGCAGCATACAGATACAAAACAAAACAATACACAATACACAATACAAGACAACAAAGGCACATAGTGACCCGTACAACATTAAAAAACCACATACCAACGTAACCTAGTGCAAAAAACAAAGCAAGAACATCACCTCATCACCTTCGACCCTTCCTGTCTGCCCTCTGCAAGGACTCTGTTTAGGAGTGTGATTGACAGAGGGACAAAGGAATGCTTGTACCTGTTGTATTTGCACGCATGGACCTCGTATTTCCTACCTGATGGCATTAGCCGATACTCAGGGTAGTACATGGGAGGGGTCAGACACTATATCTTAACCTGTCCAATGGTGGCCTGCTCAAAGATGACCTGGGGGGTGATCGGAGGTGTAGACATACCTATGATCTGCCATTTTGGCTAATCTAATCTATTTTGGCTTCTTGGTTAGAGTGGGTGACAATGTTATCACATGTAAAGATGAAATTACCTACCATTGGAACACCCTACCAACAGTCATTAAGACATGGAAATCCCTTGACTCCTTCAAAACCGCTCTCAAAGGGCACCTACGGACGGCTGCAATTCAAACTGGCCCCTGTAAAATCTGAATCCCCCCCACCACTCACCCCTTTTCCCCCTCACTGTATGTTTCTTTTCCCTTTTTACCTCCTTTATGATGAATTCCTGTTCTGTTCATTGACTATATAGAAGTGTCTATTTGTACGTCTCTAAATGTTTTGATGAATTGAACATGGTGGACCCTCTTGTAAACAAGTGTAATGCGTAATTGGGTCGTCCACTCACAGTTAACAGTCTTTGTATTGAGTTTGTGCTTGTAATGTAGACCTACTGTAATTCTGCATACTGTTAATACATATATTTCAATCAATCAAAAACCAGAGCTAACATGTGCAGTACTTGGTAGTTGTTGGTACAGATAGTAGTCCTTGTACCACCCTAAAGCCAAGCCAATGGAATACAACCTGACTAACCTTTTGTCGCAACAGTTCACACATCGCTGCTGTGTTTGCACATTAAGTATTTCTGTCAAACTCTGCTGTCTGCTGCTGTCCAGCGGCGGCTACTGTTATGTCCACTAGATGGCGTACGTCGTCTGCACACATAATGTGCATGGTGTTTACTGTAGTCTTGGACTCTTTGTTGATGAATCTGATGATGATCATGTCAAACAAATATTGCATTTACAAGCACGCACGCGCGCGCGCGCGCACACACACACACACACACACACACACACACACACACACACACACACGCAACGCGCGATGTGTTTCAGTTTAGCCTGCGACACCGTCGTACTGCCTAGGTATAGGTTAACATGTAGGCGGAGACAGTGGGAGGTGCCTGGACGAGAGAGAGAGAGAGAGAGAGAGAGAGAGCTGTCAAACCAGCAACAAGCGGCTGAAATATGATCTTAGGCGGACAATAAACAATAGTGTTTTTTTTGCTCACTGGGAGGCCATTATTACTACTAGAAACTTTTGTTGCTTTGCTGCTCCGTCGCCGACCGTGTCGCCCTGGGATGTTATATTACCCAGTGTTTACAGGACGTAAATAAAGTGCGTGTGACTTCATGGGCTTGCTGCTTCGTGCTAACGTTCCGTGTGTGTTGCTAGCGGTTGGTTAGCGTGACTTTCTGTTGACAAACTAAAAGCCCAACCAACCCTGCAGACAAACTATAGCACAGCTTCATCGATCCTTCGAGGAATGGAGCAGCACACAGCCTTGGCTGAACTGTCGACTTTCCTGACGAATACATAAGGTAACTGCAAGCCATTTTGTATGCAATAACATTGACTGGTAACTTAAAGGATTTTTGAAGCGTGCGTGTTGATTTGAGTGTAGAGTGTTTACATTTTCCATCTGGCATGGCTGCAGGCTGCCCTCTCACCTTATTACCTGTGCTGTGGTGGTGGGACATTATCATACTCTATGGACATTATCCACAGAAACTATAGTAGACTACCGTACTTGTTTGCCTGTATAAAAATGTTGATGATAATAATAATAGTTCACAGGGAAGCATTTTCCCACCCACTATAGTCCCTGGCTGCTTTGATTGATTGAACTATTTATTAGTTTGCAGAATTACAGGACATTTCAAGCACAACTCGATACAAAGACTGTTAACTGTGGACTACTATAGTTCATTATTTTTTAGTCCTGAAACATGACTTTTAAGCCCCATGGAATGACAGGCATGCCGCTGCTCACGTATCTTGGCAGTTTACCACAATAGATTGTGGATAAGACTCAAGAGAGGACAGGTATTTTTCTTTCGATGAATGTGACCTAGCTTGCATATTTTGATTAACATTTCCCTCTGTTCGTCAGGGCGTTTCGCCTACCCAACATTCCTCCTCCCCTGATTAAGCTTATAGACAGTCTTCTCTAGATTAGACTAGAGACAACTCTCATGACAATTATCAACGGTTTACAAGTGTGTCTTGATCAGTTGATTGTGGTTACATCGACTTTTGTTGAGCTGCTGGCTATCTTTGCCATAACATAATGGTCATAAATGGTGATTGCAGGGGGAGATTGGATGAAAAAGTAGTGAAGCAAAATATGTGATCGTCTCGTGTAGCTGTTTGCCACTCATCTAAATACTGCACAGACGCTCACTTGCACATGTTGCACAACCCATCATCAAACTCACTTTAGAGGTTGATTTACTACTGCCATTTTCTATTAGCCTATAATCCAGTAGGAGTACGGGCACAGCTGGACCGGTGTGAGGGCCCCTAAACTACTGCTGAAACTTTTGGCCTCAGGCTACTTTTGGGATGGCCCATCTGTTTTTGAATATCACAAGGCCACATTTTACAGACCAAGAACAGTCTGCCCACTAGTTTACAATTCCTTTTCGTGTGGTCATTTGAACTCATGCATTCACATTTGTGGGCAGTGCACTGGGCAGCAGGGGATGGCTGGGAAACAAAAATAGTGATGAGAGGTTCTATAGCTGATTCTAAGAGCTGCACGATTCTGCACATACAGGCGCATATTATTATAAGCTTAAGGCCTGTCCTGTCCATATCACCAAAATATTGTGCTAATTGCTAAATTGTTTATTCTTATTTTCCGTGGCATAACAACATCCAGATTTAATTGTTGTTGATGTAAAATTCTCCATTGTCAAATGCTTATGGGAATTTAATGTTTGTTTAGGACAAAGATAGTGGACGGTAACTAAAAACCAGGGTGGGCTGGCACCCCTAAAAATATAACGCTTAAACTTTTTTGGTATTGTCAACATTTTCCATCAGGTTGGCCACCTTATAGTTGAGGTAAGGTAAAGCCTTAACGAACGAGACTGTTGACTTTACCCATATCCCATCTGCAGTGGCTGCAGGAGAACACAGGCCTGGCTTTGTGCATTTCAGTTGCCTACTTCTGTGATGGCAAGGCTGAAATGTAAGCGTGGGGAGTTTGTGTTTCGCTCAGCGTTCACTCTTTGCCTGTTTGTGGCCAAGAGGCCTCTTGGCCACTAACGTGGGCGAGTGGATAAAGCATTCGTCCCTTATTGTTTTGCCATTTTGCCGTTTTTTAATTGAAGGAAGTAAGAATTTATATTTCACACTAGGCAACACTTCACCTGTGTGAGACTGTGACAATGAGATGAAACGTGCATGCCTGCTTGCTCTCTAGTCTCTGGGCTCAGAAGGAAAAACTAAACTGAAATCAGATAAAGCTTGGGCCTGCTGCTCGTAGCCTACATTTTCCTTGGCAGAGAGAGTTTTTTATTACTGTCGGACTCTTTCAAAAAGGCACACAGACTGATGCGTCAGTGCGGAGAGAGAGAGAAAAAAAATAGTACGAGGACGATGATGAAAATCCTTTTAAGGATGTAGCTCGGACTGAGAGGATGATCTCACTATGTTGTCCAATAGGTGACCTAACTCTGGAAGAGGGGTTTAGTGTATATGTGATGTAATACTGAAAGAACAAGGCCAAGTCTGACTGTCTAAAATAGTAAATACCCCTCTTACACTTGTCTGTCATTATGGGACCATCGCACCGCCCTACTCTCTCCCTTCCAACCCCTATCTCTATCCACTGGTGGTGGTGGGATGTCAGTTCTGCCCGCTCTGTGACTCTATGTGCCCGAGTCACATTAGTATTAACCCATTCTGACCTGAGATCAGATTCATACGAGGTTTCCACGGGACACACACTGGTCTGATTAACCCATTCTGACCTGAGATCAGATTCTAAAAATGTCAGTCGTTCTTCGAATTTTTCAAAAATAGCAGACCTACAAGCTCGTATCGCGCCACTCGGTGGCGCGATATGAGCTTGTAGATCTGCTATTTTTCAATAGCTAAAGCATAACATGATGCCAACACCAAAATGGGTGCCCGGTCAGAATGGGTTAATGTTGTCTGTTATTCTTTCTGCTTGGTCTTTGCATCGCCGGAAACATATTTCCTGACTATGACTACTATCTAGATCTGTGTTACAATGGGAGAGTGATGACCTCCGGAACAGACCTGGAGGGTATAACACTCTAGTGTGGCTTGCTGGTGTGTGCATGCATTGTGTCCATACACAGTGGACTTGAGTTTAAATAGCGTGCCATTGCCTATTTGGTGTATTTAATAATTATTGAGACTAGGCGCTAGCCCCTCCTATGCCCAGCTTAGTCTGTTTGTGTGAAGACAAGTACGATGATTTTATTGGCTGATCACCCCATAGTGATGATTTGATTGCCTGAGCAAAGCACATATTGAGGATAAAAGTGAGGGCAGAAAAGTGAAGACGCCAAAAGTGATTGGCCGGAATGACATTTTTGATGATATGATTGGCTGAGCACGGAATGTGACGGAATGACATTTTTGATGATATGATTGGCTGAGCACGGAATGTGATGTATGATGATGTTGATGTTGTTTGCACATGAGGCCAATATATTAACTATAGTTTTTGCTAAGTGTCCTTGCGTTGCTAATGAAGCAACTCTTAAATTGTAGATTACTTCTTGAAGACCCAAGACCCTTTGCCCTGAGAGAGACTGTTCTAACATATATTGACTGAACTGGAAAAACAAATCACAGGGGTTAACATGTCTTTAGTTTAGAGGGTGGAGTTTGGGTTAAGCCTATTATATTAACACCCAATCCAGAATTGGATTTTGGTGCCCTCAGCTGAGCCTACTGACTTTATTGAAATCATATTTTTTTAAATTATGTATTCTACAAAATATATTCTAAGTATGAAGACATTTAAATGTGCAGTTATAGTGTTATAAGAGCAACATTTATATACTTTTGCTCGGGCTCTGAATGTTGTGAAAATCTCAATTAAGCATGTAAGCTTATACTTCAAAAATCACACCCAAGTGAAGTGAGGGGCGCTCTTATCATTGTACATCATCATGACGTAACATGTCTATTTGCTCAGACACACATGATGTAAATTCTCTATTCATTGTCAATGGGAACATGTGTAGGACAGAAATAGCCGATTTGCTCGTCCACGTATGACATAAATTCTCCATTCATTGTCAATGTTTGTGTAAGATGAAAATCTACACTAATAGCTGAATATAGCCCCTCAAAAAACTCCTATGGGGCTGAAACCACCGTTGAGTTCTATTGTAGTTTTATTGAGGGGTTTGTCTTGGAGCTGCTGGGTGGACAGACGCTTGGAAAGTTTAGCTCAGAATGAGAGTGAGGTCATTCCTCTACCCTCAGTTTGCTATATATTCTCTCAACCAAAGGCTCATTCTGCTCCCCCAGGATCATATCAGGAAGTGCAATAGCAAAGAAGAAATGGTTAGGTGATTATCTTTTACCGTGAATAGAGATTCCTTTGGCAGTGGTGACAGATTCCTGTCACCACTGCCAGATCTGAGTTTGGACCTCTCTTTTGTCCACCACTTGGTTCACCTTGTATTTTGTCAAAGCATCATAATTATTTCTATAAAATCACACCTGTGTGAAGTGAGGGGTGCTCTCATCGTCATGTATCATCTCATCCCGGCAAATCACAATTTGCGTCCTCACTTTTGTCGTCAATGTTTGTGTTAAAGCTGGACATATAGCCCTCAAAAACAGATGTGAAAATCCAGATGGTTTACTAATGTTTAAAAAAACAATCACACCCCCGTGTGAAGTGATTGGCGCTCTTATCATCATACATCATCACATTCCAGCTAATCAATTTTCTGTCCTCACTGTTTTACATTCATACAATGCTCAGGCTCACATCATCGCTATGGGGTGCTTAGCCAATCAAATCATTGCTATGGGCTACACAAAACACACAAAGCTGGACATAAGAGAGGCCCCTAAATAAAAAGAAAATGAGAAGACCCTTAGCCACAGGACCCCTGTCACCTTTGTACCCTGCTGATCTTGTTTTAGATGGCTTTGGCTATTTCTTGGCTAATCTCCTATAATTGGACAATCTGCCCCTATTAAAGCCATTACATTGTGGGCCTGTCTTGTAAACGCCAGGCTTAGCTGTCCTAACATCAGTTCCACACTAGAGGGTTTATTCAACCAAAGGTACTGTCTGTACCACCAAGTTATCACCACTGTCAAGGTCACAGTCATCTGAGTAAGCTTCTAAGAAACGTTATGAGAATTGAACTAATATTATCATTATTATTCTAATTTACAGTCAATGTCAGTAACTGATTGACTCCTTGTCTTTATTTATGGAAAAGAAAAACTCAACACAGACCTGTATGAATCTTGCATTCTCAGGCATTTCATATTTTTACGGGTGAATTCATGAAAATCAAGCCATCAAACAGCCATATAACAGACAAAACGGAGAAAGTTTCACTTTTTGTTTTGTCTGTTATATTCACTTTTTGTTCACTTTTTCACTTTTTGTTTTACTGCTCCAAATATGACGACTTAAGGGATATTTTGGTTAATAAGATGTCTTATATCTGTGGGGATTTCCTAGATTTAAATGACTATGTAAAAATGGAGATATGTTTTGCCAAAGGGACTTTTGTTGCGGCAGATTTTATATGTCAAGCTTGGGAAAGAAGACGGAGTACTCTGTATAAATCTGAGTTGTAATATAATTAATTATGTAATGTAAACATGCTGTAAATGCATGAATTATGTAATGTAAACATGCTGTAAATGCAATTGTGAAATGGTGTCTTATAAACCCATGAGGGTTGGGCACATTGTGTGCAGGACACGAGAATAAATAAACAATCAATCAATCAAAAATATTATTTCACATAGAGCATGCCTTGTTGTGCTCTCTCTCAGCCTTTCCGGATAAGCATAAATTCAGCTCGCTGTATGTATAGTCAAGCAGGAAATTCCTTTCAGTAGTTCATGTTTGCCAGTGGCAAGATAAACGCATTTGCATTAAATCAGTTAATAAATGTTTAAAAGAGTGACTCAACTTCCAGTTTACGAGTTCTGACACCAGAACAAACGGTGATGATCAGGTCACACATAAGAGGAAAGTCTTGCTGGTCTTGTGTTGATCTATTCGTTAACATTGTGTGCATCTATTCTATCCTATCTCTCGAAAAGATAGTAGTATCCACAAAGACCACTGTTTAGATATTTGACCGCAGAAATTGACTTGTTAATGTCAATATAGGACCACACAAAGGACATAATTGAGCCTTTGTTTGATCTTCAAATACTCCCACTTACACAGAAACATACTATGTAAAACTCAACTTCCTATAATACAATACCACAGCCATTCTCACTTTCATGTCTTCTCTTTTTTCCTCTAGATCTCCCATGGCGTACCAGACACTTGCAAGCCTTCCCTTCCAGGATTTTCTCACACATGCAATAAAACCCAGGGCTTGCCAGAGGCTTCTCGATCCCAGATGGTCTTAAATTGGAGTTTAATTCTACTCGCAGTTTTAACACGACATATATATAGGGCAAGAACTTTTGCATTTAGTACACGCTGGTGAGAGAAGTTAATGTCACCCCCTTGGACCGAGGGTAATTAAAGCAGTCTGTTATACTCTTGTGATGTGGGGACCCTCCAGAAACAGCCCTAAAGTCCCTTTCTGGTGTATTAGTCGCTATAGTTTAATACCGGTCTTTGGGCCTCATCGCCTCTGCCTGCCTTGGGTATAAAAAAAAACAAACCTGGAGGAGGGGCAGAGCTCTGCTGCTCTGCTACTTGTTCTGCTCAATTTATGATTCCAAGGAAGAGAAGCTCCCACCTTTTGGTAGTAACTAATGACTAGTTTCTACCAAGTCACTAATGGGGATTGACCAGTAGAGAAACAAGTCACCATCACTACTGGTACCGCCAACGTCTTCTAAGCCATGGACCGTGGCAAACGGAACTCCATCGCCGGCTTCCCCAGCATGCGCCCGGACCGATTCTCTGACGACCGAGATGGCATCGCTTCCGGAGAGACGGGTCCTCCGTCACAGGTATTACTACTATATATATCCGTCACAGGTCTGTGACTGTTATGCATTTGCTATTGCTCATGACATAAGCTGCCTGGCTTTTTGACCTGTGAACTACATCCATATACAGATTAACACAACCAGTGTCTGTCGACTGAAAGGACACTGGCCCGGTTTAAGATGTATTACATAATGTATGACATTAACAGCTTGATTATTGTCTCTAGGGCTGAAACGGTCAATTGATTAATCGTTTCATCAATATTGTATTAATCAAATAATCAGTTTAGGATTGTATCATTTAAACATTTATGTGCATTTTACGTCAACAAAAAAATTTCAACGGTATTATAACAAAACATTTATGATATCCGCTGGGTAAACGCATGAAACTAACATGTCTGAGGTAATGTGACGAGCATTTGCTATGATTTTGTACTTTTATTAGCTTATTTTGCAGTCACTTTATACTGTCATCATTGTGTAAATCATTCGCATTGATTGACCAAATAATCCCAAATTATCATGACGGAATTAACGATCATGAAAACCCTTAGTTGTAGCACTAGTTTACTCATGTATTTATAATATGTGGACATCATGTGAATGTCGATGTGGACATCATGTGGTGTCCATCCCTGTGGTGTCAAAAAAACAGTGAACACGCATCATCATATATTGCATCAAATCGCATCATCACGTCCATCCTCCTGATGAATGTTCATCCTGACAGGTGGGCAGAGTGTGTCCGTCCTCCTCCTCCTACAGAGCCCTCATCAGTGCCTTCTCCTGCCTGACACGCCTCGACGACTTCACGTGCGAGTGGATCGGCTCTGGATTCTTCTCCGAGGTCTACAAGGTGGGTTTGGCGCAGCTTTCACTTCAATCCATTGTTCTCCGTATGGTCCTCTTGTCTATATCCCATGTGATGTGATTGGTCTGTACATGTACCCGCCGGACAGGGTGGAGTTCCCCACCTCAGCGGGTATGACGTCGGAGCAAAATGGCCGGCGGCTCGGTGGGGCGGTTCTTGTATTCTTTTATTTGTTTTGACTGAGAATAAGATTAGAAATAAGTTTAGGTTTAGGCATAGTTTTACTGGGGATAAGTTTAGGAATAGGGTTAGGTTTTGGCACCGTTTTACTGAGGTTAAGGTTACGAATAAGGTTAAGTTTAAGCATAGTTTACTTATGTTACGTTTAGGAACACCAGGCTGAGCCGTTCCGCCGGCTCTATGCCAGGAGTGACTGTGTTTTGAGGCAAGCTTTCCAGTTTTCAATATGGTCAATATATATTATCGATCCTTCCATCGATCCTGTCTGTCCATCTAGCCCCCTTGCTGTTTTTGTAATTGTTCAAACAGGCTGTCATTGATTTATTTTCCCTGTTGTGTGTGACCTACCACCTACGTCATGCCTTGATGCCACTGTGGAAACATGAAGCTGGAAGAAAGTGCTTGTGTAACGTTATAGAATTACGTTATAGAATTAGCAATGCTATTTTGACTTTGACTAATGAGATTTGAGTTTAACTTCTCAGGCCGATGCATGTGCCTGCATGGTGGTCTGTAGACACTGGCCACAGCTAAGCGAGGGTCTATGTGCTCGCAAGTTTTCCCTCGACACTTCAGGTCAAGTTAGCCAACACTCGCGTCAAAGAGAGTAGTTTATAAAGGGTGTCTGTTAACCCTGTTACTTACCCCTCTCTCCCCCTGGGCAAGTGAATGACACACATGCATACACACACACACACACACACGCACGCACGCATGTGCACACATGCACCCATGCATTTTTAGTTCAGTTAGGCATTAAACATTTAAGCCCTATACGTCATAATATGATCATTTGGAAATATTTACCAATGTATAAGCTCACCCCCACCCATCTATGCAGGGTGTTTTGTAATTGTTCAAACAGGCTGTCATAACACAGCCTTTTTAACCTCATTGATTGATTGATTTACACAAACGACAAGCTCACAAACAACATGTTGCAATGTGATATGTCGGTAGTTTTTAGTTTGGCTATCTCCGCTCATTTTCTCCTAAAACGACATGCCTAAAATAGGAACGCTAGGTTGCAAAGTGGTTAATGTGTCTCTGATCTTTTTTCTTTCATACAGTACTATAACATTAGCATAGTAACATTTGGCACAGATCAGTTTGTTTTGGAACTGGAAGAGTGCCACATTGGCCACTGGTTAGAACTTTCTTTGCATTTCTCTGTGTGAAATTAATCGAACTCGCTTTGACTAGTGATTGTATGTCTTTTTCAGTGGGCTTATTGTGACTGCTGTGTAGAAGGTTAAGAGGCTTGTATATATATTATGTATGTATGTGTGTGTCTGAGACAGACCCCTTCATTCAGTATTGTGTGCGAGGGGGTTAAGACAAGAATGAAGTTGGACTTGAATGGCGGGGGATGGGCTGTCCTGTGCTCTCTCATGCACAAGTCTGAAGGGGAAAAGACTAATTAGCTTATATATAGGTCTAGTGGAGTTTGTGGGAGGCGCCATCTAGGTCATGGAGGTTAATCTCAAGTTCAAAATCATCTTGGATGTGCTTGATCGTCATCGAGCATTTTGAACTTGTGTGAATTTGAGGTGCACATGGATCAGTGGTTCCCCAAACGCTTTAACCCGTGACCCAAAACACATTCTCCCCGGGACAAACTAAATCTAAGAAATGCAATAAATTAGAAGAAAATAAGTAGTGAAAATAGCCGATATACAAGCTCACAACGCGGCGATGCGTTGTGAGCTTGTAGATCTGCTATTTTCACTACTTATTTTTATTTTTTTTACTGTTTGGGAAATGGTGACATAGATAGATGATATGAATCTAACACAGAATGAAGAGAATGATAATACGTGGGAGGCGGAGCTAGCTAGGCTATATCAGGAACCCATCATCAAAAGATCAAGGAAAAACAGTGCCCTCTTTTCCTTTGAATTTGATGGAGTCAATAGTCAGGTTGATCCGTCTCATGGATTCGCAGGAATACTATTGTCAAAACGTTTGTTTCCTGAACCTTTCTAAATACATTTTTTCATCGTGGCTAAGTGGTGTGTGGCCTCCTCCTCCTTCTCAACAACATCGTCTTTCAGCCCTTTTTCACGAGAGTCTGTCGATACGCTTAGGTAATTCCACTTCCACTCTTATTTATAGGGTAAATAATGTTCACTTTTACATCTTGGCTGTTTATAACTAGAAATACCTTCGTCATAGGTCAAGCTATTTGCTATAAACCTCTGTTTTGCAAACATCCTGCCAAAGTATTGGTTTCAGCATTGCTGTGTGTACTTTTGCCAGCTAGCATACAAAATGCAGCAACTCTTCAGAGCTGATGGAAAAACTAAATGCAGGCTTATTTCTAGGGAAATGAATGCTTGCATCTGTACAGAGAAGTATGGTTTGCATAGAAATATAGTATGGGCACACGGGGTGTGTGTGTGTGTGTGCAAAGGTCATAGTCATGCATGCTTAATGGCAAAATAAATGGGAAGTATGCAACTGTAATGCAACTGTAAAACAACAGAAATAAGGATGATGGCCTGATGAGGGGGGTTATCTGAGGGAAAGCAATTCTGAAGTAGTGGAGTTTTTAGGGCGGCTTTAAAAATGAGCCTGGGGGGCAGCTTTGATGTGGCTTCCACTGAGAGGGGGTGGAAACTGATAAGGCCCTGCTGTCACCCCAGGTTAGGCGCTCGCTTGTTCCCCGGGGGTTTGCAGTAGGTTAGCGTCACCGGACCAGAGGGATTTGGACTCTGATGTGCATACTCGTGAGTAGGGGCTAGCTAGTCTGTTTGGTCCGACGTACTAACAGTCCGACAGGCATTAGTCCGACACCCTATACCCAAAACCCAAACCCTTAACCTAACCTCAACAGGGAGCCACAAGTTAGTTTTAACCTGCCACAGGTTAGTTGTAACCGCCAGTGCACGTCGGGAGCGACGGTGTTGTCGGACCATGAAGGACACTTTACCATAATCAAACCACGGATATAGCAAAAGGATGAGCGTAAACGCATCAGTTTGGTGCAGAGGTGGGCGGGCAATATTAAGGAAGCAGTTGCACTTTTGGTATGCACACGTGCATGAGACCATTATCCCATAATCGGAATCATCTTTATTGTCATATGACACAGTCACAGGTGTAAAAGGGGTGGGTGAAATACATTTTGTGCAAGGTCTCTAATTGTGCGGTTACAAAAATTGTTAGAATAGGGAAGAGGGAGAGAGGAACACATTGTGTGATCACGCTGAGGAAGGCTTGATGTCAAAACCCGTGTATGCCCGTGCCATTAATTACAAAAACATTGTGAGTCTTCTTGAGCCGTGCACCCGGAAAACTGTTCCTAGGAAACACACGCACACCTCACACACGCACACACATGCCTCGCACACACACACACACACTGACACACACACGCACTCACTCACAGTCACACACGCACACACGACGACAACTTATCATTTAACGTAACTAATTTCTTTAATTTGCACTGAAGCACGGAGCAACTATTCAGAAAAAGCTTAAATTGCAGTGAGCTTCTGCCCTTGTAGATCTCCTATTTTTGCTACTTTTGTGTGACACTGTCATACGACAAAGTCTAAAGCAGGACATAAGCTTAAAGTTTATGAACAAAAGCATAACAAACTTCAAAAATGTTCTGCACGACAGCGATGATATTTGAGCAGATTGTAGATGGACTCACGCTGGGACAGCCGAACGGAATGGGACTTTGATGTTCATCTGTGCTCTCTGTTTGGCACTCTCTCTCTCTCTCTCTCTCTCTATCCTCAGAAAATGGTGGAGATAGATGTGGGAGTTGAACTACCAGAGAGTTGAGGATGCGGTGCAAATGAAAGGGGAGCAGGGGAACAACAAATAGAAAGAATGGATGCTTGGAAGAAAAGCAGAGGGAGGCATTGGTAAAGGGATTTGAAAGAGAACAGAAGTGAGCTGAGCCAGGGTGTGGTGGACCAGAGTTGTTAGAAGTGGAGAACAGGTGAAGATGCGGAGAAAGGAGAGAACGGGGATGATGGAAAGGGAAAGGGAGAGAGAAAGAGAGAGAGAGAGAGAGTGAGAAGAGAGACTGGACTGCGGTGGTGTTTAGGAGTGGAGAACAGAGGGGTGCTTCATTATGTGAGAGAGATAGAGAGTCGAGAGTCGATGGGTTCAGTCAGGGAGAGGGAGGAGAGGCTTTGAGAGGACAGAGAGAGATGAAAGGGAGAGACACAGTAGGACATTTGGGGGGGGAGGGGGGGTGGTGTGTGTGGGGGGGGGGGGAGGGTGGTGTGTGCGTGTAGAACTTCCCAAACCTTTTAGCCCGTGACCCAAAAAATAAATTTGATGTCTCCCCGGGACCAACAGTAGTGAAAATAGGCGATCTACAATCTCACAACGTAACGGAAACTACTTCTTCTAATTTATGGAATTTCTTCGATTTGTCTTTGATTTCTTCATGAAATAACTGGAAAACAATCATTCCATTTTGTTTTGAAATCAGGAAAATATTTGCATGTTTTGGAAATGTTTTTTTGAAAATGTAGGAAACCAAAAAATAAAGGGACCCATAAAAATGTGTCCACGACCCACAAATGAGAACCCGACCCAGTATTCGGGAACCAGTGGTGTAGAGGATGGGAGAGAGAGAGAGAGAGAGAGAGAGAGAGAGAGAGAGAGAGGCTGGGGGTCAGGGAGGGATGAAGAGAGATGGGGTTGGGGGAGGTGAATGGAGGGGATGTGTGCTAAAGCGGAGCTGCCATCTGTTGTCTCTCCTGTCCCGCAGTGAGGGCTGTTAGCTGCCCCCCCCCCCGCCTCACTTGAACTTGAACAGAGATGGTGGGTGTGTGACTGACTGTGCGTGCATGCGTTTGAATCATGCACAGAAGATTGTGCAGATCCAATAACTTCTCTCATTTTTTTTATCAAAACACAAACTTCAACTTCCTTTTTCCGTTTCCCCTTCTTTTTCCCCCTGATATTGTCGATGTCGAAAAAACCATCATCAACATGTATCTATTATGAAGATGAAAACAACCATCATCAACATCGGGTCGGGCCTAAAATGTATGCTATTTATTTGGGACTCGGGCCAGACCACTTCGGGCCCAGTTAGGGCCGGGCTTTAATTTCCAGGCCCGTTGAGAACTCTAGCCCAAAGCCCCAATGATCGTAATGGTGCCTGTATGTTATTATGGCCCATAGAAACACACAAGAGAATTGGAAAACGTCAGATGGAACAGGCTCATGATGACACTCCCCACCACCAAGTCAGGCTCGAAGAGCAAGAACACTTCTAATGAGAGAGGCTATACATTAGATGTATACATAGAGCACACGGTAGATTTATACATAGAGCACACATGTGATTGATATTGAATTCTTGTGCCCCCCACTCCTTTTGGGATTTATTTTTGTCACGGTAGACTTGCACATTTGTGAAATTTGTCCTCTGCAATTAACCCATCCTAGCTACTTAGGAGCTAGGTCACTGCTACAGGGGGCAGGGGCAGCACCCTGGGAGCAGTTAGTGTCTTTCTCAGCGACACTTTTGGCCACAGGGTTAGAGCATATGTGAATAGAGACGGCACACGGGGGAAACCCTGAGGCGAAATGGACATAGTGGCCGAATTTGGTATTGAAGCGTCGGCCCAAACACATGAACACGCTGGTCCGTTGACTATCATTGTGCACGTTCACGATGACACGTGAACGCTGTTTCATACGTGAACACACGTGAACGCGTGCAATGATAGTCAACGGCAGCGCGGTCATGTGTTTGGGCCCAATCCATCCCAGAATGCACTCTGTTCCTATACCCGGAAGGAGGAGTGAAATCGCCTCATGCGCTTCTGAGCAACTTAATGCAAGTGGATGGAAGGAGAACTCGGGTGCCATCTCTATTCATATATACTCTAAGGCCGGGGCACCATGACCAAACCGTGGACCTTCTGTTTCCCAGACGGCCTTCTATCCATAAAGCTATGGCCGCCCATGCCAATAGCCGCAGTAGTTTATTTGCCATGCTTCTCACCAGATGTGTGCTCTGGTTTCCTCTTTGCACCCCAGGTGCTGTAACCACCAGAGTTAGACATTGCCCCGCACAGTGCACGTCTCAGCTGTATTTCAGTGTGAGGAACTTGAGTAACTTATCGGGTCAATAGTTATTTAGGTCGGCTGTTATGTTTGTCACATAGCTTCCTGTGGTTTTTGGCCACGTTGACATTTCCTATTGCTGTTGAGTGTTTTTCGGGGGAAACCAGATGCATTTCTCTACTGTACCTTTACCACGACACAGACAGGTCTCGGCCGCCTTCAAAGATCACACCTTCTGAAGTTGATCTGAAATGTTGATCACACCTTCTAAAGCTGATCTGAAATGCTTAATTCCACACTTCAATCTGCTATGGTCATAACAAATAAAATGCCTTATTCAAAATATACATTTCAAATTCAAAGTCATCCAGAGTCATTTTTAGGAACTCAATGATCATGCTGTGACAGCCTTGCTGCTGATCACAGCCAGGTCATACCAAGGACTCAATGCCTCCCTGCTTGGCACTCGGCATCAATGGGTTGGATTGGGGGTCAAATCAACTAATGATTCCCTAATGATTTCACCGCTCCAAGAGATAGGTGATTTTTTTTTACAGTGGCCGCTGGTCCGTCCTGGAGCTGTTTTGCTGCGCACGCAGCCGTTCACTTTCTGGTTTACGGGCCAACAATCTTCCTTATTTACTCTGAATCTACGCCGCTGTCCGTGGTTTTGATCAGAACGGCGATGTTCTGTCCTAATTTCTGACTTTATGATGCATCTCGGGGCGACTGTGGCTCAAGAGGTAGAGCAAGTCGTCCAATGATCCATTGGACGACCTGCCACCGACCGATGGTCGGTGGTTCGAATCCCGGCTCCTCCTGTCTACATGTCAAAGTGTCCTTGGGCAAGACACTGAACCCCAAATTGCTCCCGATGTGCTGGTTGGTACCTTGCATGGCTTCCGCCACAATCTGTGTATGTGTGTGTGAATGGGTGAATGCAATGCACTATGTAAAGCGCCTTGGATAAAGGCGCTATATAAAAGCACCATTTACCATTTATTTTATCTTGTTTGGAATATTAAGGCTTCTAAAGAGAAATCAGACTTATTAGCGCAAGGTAGTAATGGAAGATTTCACCTCCCGGTTTTGGGGGAAAATGGAACGCAGGGCTTTTCAGAGTAAAATCTACCTCATCTGCTTTGCGCTCCAACGCCTTTATTCTGAAAAACCTTGTGTTAACATGGTGGGTCCAGAAGTGATTATATCACTTCTTGGGTTCTAACTGTCTCCCTACCTGTATAGCTCACTCTGGCCATCCACTGTGGTCTCCCGGCCTTAAAGCCAGCAGGAGAGCGACCTGTAACTGGGAAAGTGTTCCTGAGTCAGTAGCAGCGTGTCATGTTGCAGGTTTAAAGCACCAGTCCCGTCAGCTTCCTACTAGCACTGACATTTGTTAATTTACTAAATGCTTCCCTCAGTTCCTCCCTCTGCATTCGCTCAGAAAAACAGCACTCACTGTCGCACCTCCCTGTGAACTTCTCACGTAACCACTTTAACACGTACCCTATGTACTTTGTTGAATGGGGTCCCTCAGGGGTTTATATTTGGCCCCCTCCTTTTCCCTCTACTTCAAATCTCTTATTTATAGCTGTGATCTACAAGCTTACAACATGTGGTGACAGGTTGGGAGCTTTTGACTATTTTTGTGAACGACCGTTCACCTATTTTTCACCCATAGAGTTTTGACTAATGGAGAGTGGAGACGCCACCGGATTTCCCCGCCCATCCAATTGCATGGAGTTGCTCACTCAGCGCATACTACCTTTTCACCCCTTCTTACGGGTTGTAAAAGTGGTGGGCTCCGCCCATTTTGGGCCTAAAAACGTCATGGAATTGCATTCATGAACTCGCCGGGCCGAAAGCATGGATGAAAACCGCAAGTCGTTTGTGTGTGTGTGTGCAAGTCATGAAAGAGTACGAAATTGAGTGTGTGATTTCAGCTGTTCCAATTCCAAACATGCAGACATGACCCACTGCCTAATGTATTTGTATTTAAGTTCATAAAGTTAACATAAAATGCATATTTTCAGGTTTCCAATTCAAAAATAGCAACAAATTATTCAAGATTCAAATTCAAATATAGCAAAATAGCAGATCTACAAGCTCAAAATGCGTCACGCTGCTACACGTTTTGAGCTTGTATATGTAGTTCCTCTATTTTTGCTACTTTTGTGTGACATGGAATGACAAAGTATAGGGCATTCATTTACGATAAACGTTAAAATACGGCGATAAGAGGTTTCTGCCCGACAGTATTATGCAATGTGGTCCTCCGGAGTGAGTGTGGAAATATTGTGGCCCTCTGCATCATCAAAGTTGCCCAGTCCCCTGATGCAAGACGCTGATGTCTTTCTCTCCAGGTGCGCCATCGAGCATCGGACCAGGTGATGGCTCTGAAGATGAACAAGCTCAGCAGCAACAGAGCCAACATGCTGAGAGAGGTCCAGCTGATGAACAGACTGTCACATTGCAACATACTCAGGTTGGTAACGAGCAAAGCCCAGGCCACAAAAAGGTGACATGACATAATGTCACTTTTTTTGGCTATGTACGATCGTTTTCTTTAAAATATATAATGTTAGGTATACGATGTTGATTTAGCATTTCCAAACTGCAGGACAGGTATTACAGTAGGTCTAAACAATAGGAAATTGGCCCACATATGGGTCTCACTGCACTATACTGCACAGTGCATTGCAGCATTACTGTTCTGCAATAGCTGAATAGCAGGTGGAACTGGGATACTATGACATTCTCAAGCAATACATTGCGTATTGTATTTGTGTTTTTATGTGGCTCTCGGGATCCACAAAGAGACAGCGTGGTTCCAATGTGGATGTCGGCATTGTGGATCTCAGACTTGTGACCTTGTGACCAGTCTGTGATTCATGCAGACGTCAGTCGTCTGTGACGTATGCTTGATGTATGATTCCAAATTTGGGAGAGTGCGATCGATCATTGTCCCATTGTCTTCCGTTTATGAAAACTATTTCAAAATGTGTAATGCACAAAGGCAATTGACGTACTTGGAGGTACTTCTGTGTATACAAACTGCAGCACTGACTACTAACGGTTTGCGAGATTGGCTCTGGACAGACACATACACAGGCCCTCTCTGCTAGCCTCTAAGTACATAAGACGCGGGTTGTGCACATCCCGTTCCTTGCTGGTACTGGATACAAAATAACAAGTTTAAAAGGATGAAAGTCTTCAAGCAGCTTTGCTCCTCCTCAGTGGAATGTCAATGTTCTAAATCAAAGAAACACTGAGGAGCAGAGCTCTTGCGTCCCCATTTCTCCTCCGGGAATTTCCCCCCCATGCAGTGAGGGGTGGGAGGGGCGGCAGAGGGGCTGTGGAACTGCAGGACGTGCACTTCATGAGAAAAACAAAAGTAAAGACTTTTGGCGAAAACAGAAGCGCAACACGAGGATAGTGGAAACATTCAGTCCAAATGTCCAGTTTTCTAATTCATACAACAACAACTACTACTACTAGCCTACTACTTTGGTGTTGAAACTTTATAACTATAAACCTTCACGACAGAAGACAGCCTAAGTTACAAATATTATTTTTGAAAAGCCTACTACAGTGAAGTCTGTTCACGGAAGTTGTCTTTTTACATTTTTTCAAAAAATATTACAAACAGCCAATAGCATATTACAAGTTATGAATCTTGAATCTAAAGCAACTAATACAATTATAAAGGTTGCTTGCTGTAGCACATTGTGTGTTTGAATCTGCATAACGGGCTCTCGCCTCTCAACCTGGGGACCACTGTTGTGTTGGGTGGGGCGATATGGGCAGGGTGTGGGGGAAATAGCTTGGATTTAAATATGGAGGGCTTAATTTAATTAATTGGTTAATTCGAGGAGAATTAAATCAAGCCCTTAACAGCCAATTATTTATTATTATATTGGTTATATGGACACATTTCCTTTTTTATGGTGACTCAACCGGTCAATCCGGTACACTTTGAAAAACTGTGGGTGTTCATGACATCCAACATCCCAGTAAATGACAACATTGATGTGTTATCCTACGTCACCAGGTCATTTAGTGCACTGTTTCTCAACTAAGAGATTGATAAAAAAAAACAAATCTTCAATTTCCTACATTACTAAATGCATGGTCCACATGCAATACCTTCATGGACCACAATTAAAAACATCTGCCATAAATTGTCTATGAGCAATTTCAGCCAAAAAAATCACACCGTGTGAAGTGAGGGCACTCTTATCATCACACGTCAACATACATCATCTCATTTTGTGTTTACACAAACTCTCAAAGCTGGACAAGTATAGATTTCTTTACTTGAACCTTATGTAAGCAAAACCATGTGCGTGCAGTTCTACGTTGCATAACATGATTTAGCAAGATAACGGGAATAGTAACCACAATACAACGTCTATGGACTGTGTGGATATGGCCTGTTTTCTTTGCTGGCCAGGAAAGAGAGCCTGTAGCCTGCCTGTTAACAATGGATTTTCTGCTGTGAGCTGAAGAAATCAGGAGATGAGCTCAAGATTCTGGCCTGTATTTTCTGATAACTGTTGGGTGTTTTTGAGGGGCATACACTAGCCCCTCCTATATTCTTCTATAGTGTAGATTTTCGTCTTACACAAACATTACATTCCCATGCAGTTACATGCCGACTTTTAATTCAGAATAAAACAGTTGCTACGAGCTTACATGGGAAATGGTCATTCCGAATGAGTGTTTTTACATGGACAATACTTTTAAATCCCATTTCATTTCGCATGCAGCAGCTTTGGGGCTCGGAAGGCTTCTGATTGGATAGGGGCAGGCATATATGCTTACGTCTTTACGTTTCTTTCACCCGCTGCTTGTCCCCTTCTCCGCTGGAAAGGTTATCATCTCGTTGAGTGTGAAAATAGGCAGCAGGGGGTAGGGGGAAGAGGAGAGAGACAGACAGACACGGGGGGCATGATATCGCATTTATCAACGTTTCTGATGTGGCTCAGGAGGCTATTATGGATTTCTTTGTGCTTCGTCGTTGCACAATGCACATACATTGTGTAAGAGGCAAGAGCTGATCTACAGGCTGACAACGCATTCTTGGAACTGTGTGTGTGTGTGTGTGTGATCAGTGATCAGTGCGCTGACGGCATTGCGTCCCCCTCCACTGTCTTTCTCCTAGTCCCCCGCTGCAATGTACAGTAGCAATCCAGATACTGTACATGTATAGGCTAGCCTATAATTATCAGAGTGATCATGATCAACTCGGGACGGACCGGTTCAGATTGGATCTTTGAACACTCACAGCTCAGGGGGATCATCCTCACTGCTGCTGCTCCACGTTTTTTTGTGTGGATTTCGGATGTGCAAAATGCACGAAAAACCGCGCTCTGTGCAAACTCCTCGGAAGATATATTCCCTTTGGCGTGCCTTGGAAATGAGCACCTTGGAGAACTGCCTTGGAGTTGGAGCGCCTTGGAAATGAGCATGCTCAGAAAGACCAGAATGAACTTAAATCCGAATTAGTGTATACATGAGTCCAATTTTCTTTCGAATAATCCGGGCAGTTACATCAGAATAGTTTTTAAATCGCATTGAGCATTTTCATTCGCATTTAAGTTTTTGTAGGTGTTTACATGACAACTTTTAAGAGGATTTAACTTTTATTCTGAATTAAAAGGGGTTGAAAGACCTCATGTAAACGTAGTCAATTAATTGAGAATGTATAATAATAAAATTATGTGGATGAGCTATTTTTGTCCTACACAAAGATTACATTTCCATTCCATTGACAATGAATGGATGATGTACGATCTACGATGATGAGAGCGCCCCTCACTTCATTTATGGTTTATGGTTTTAGGATGCACCAAAATGAAAAGGATTGGTTTTGAAAATCCCACCACAGGGCTCGCCTGAGGACGGCGTAGAGAGACAGTAAATCAAGTGTTGATAATATAACTGTCATAACGGACCTTCTGAAATAGCTTTTGTTTGCGCTGATAATAATTTGTATTATGCCTGTGAAAACAAAAAAAAGATGGGAGAAATATGATGCAGTGAATTATTATGGAATGAGCTCTCTGCAAAACAACCAAGCTTACATTTAGTTCCAGGCTCATGGCCGAGAGAACATGTGTAGGAGTTTGTGGATGTTTCTGTGTGCGTACTGCGTACGGCGCGTACGCGTGCATATGTGCACGTGCACGTGCCAAGCAGACACATGTGCAGTATATTTTACAATCCCGTCATTGTGTGAGTTGACCAGTGGATTGTGTGCGTATGGGTCTGAGTGTTAACACGCACACACTGAGGGGGTCATTGTTGGTTATAAGACCAAGTGAGGATCCACAGGGTTGACCTTTTTTTATTGCCTCCAGCGTGCTAGGCTGGCTCATGCACCGGGTGGACACGCGCACACACACACACACACACACACACACACAAAACAAATGTTTAAGAAGTAGTGAAAATTGCCGATCTACAAGCTCACAACGTGGCGCAAAGGGACGTGTTGTGTGAGCTTTTAGACCTACTATTTTCACTTACTATGTTGGGTCCTGGGCAAACATCTAACTTCGTTTTTGGGTCTTGAGCTAAAAAAAGGTGTGGGAACCACTGCATTAGAGGGCGGATATGACAGATTGAATGAACCAAGTCAATCAGTCAGAATGATAAATGGAGGCAGGCAGGCTGAAGGTAGAGCGTAGAAGAGAGAGAGAGAGAGAGACGGTGGGATGTGTAGAGACAGGAAAAGGAATGTGCAGAATGTGCAGGTAAAGTGTGTGGAGCTGCTACTCTCCTCATGTTTAATGACACGGTCTTCCTGGGATCACTTGTTGAGTCTTGCCCTCCAGGGAGGAATACCTAACCATTCCCTGGACTTACCATGGAATGTTTTTTTCTTTTAAAAAATGTTCAAGATTTTGTATTTGTTAAAATATATTATGCGTACCCGTAATAATTTGACTCCTCAATATTGTATCAAAAAATATATCAATATTAAGGAATAACAATGAAGTAGTAACGACACACTTTGAGGTGCCTGTTTGTAAGGTCCTGACCGTCCTACATATGTTATGTCTAAGTGGTTGTTCCCAAACAGTGGTTCCCAAACTTCCCTTTGATTTCGAGACCTAAAAGAGAGATTTGACGTTTGCTCGGCACCCAAACTAGTGAAAATAGCAGATCTCTGTGCTCCCAGCACGGAGATTTAGCACGGCTACTTTCACTACTTCTTAAACATGTTGGAATGGCTTTGATTTTTCTTTGATTTCTTCATTAAATTACTGAAAAATAAATCATTGAATTTTGGCTTTTTGTTTTTTTTGGAAATGCTTTTGAAATTATACAATTAAAACAAAATGTAGGAAAAACCAAAAATAAAAGGAGCCATACAAATGTGTCCCGACCCACTGTTGCATAATATCATGTGTATGAGGTGTGGGGGATATATGTTTAAATAATATGTGTGATTGTGTACAACATGACGTGTTATTTTCAAGACCAAGAGTTTTAAGAATAATTTGAGTGTTCTTTAATCACCTATATATATATAGCTACTTGAGACTGATCAACGGTTTCATCTGGCATCCACAGTGGTTTCATTTCTCGTAGCAAATGCATCAAAGTTAAGTAAAGTAAGATAATATTTTATTGTGCGTTGTGTTGTGGAATTCTGGATCAATCAATAATCGATGATGAGGAAAAAGGAGTCTGAGACACCCATTTCACAGTGGTGGTGGTGGTGGTTGTGCTTTAATTATATGAATTCATGGGGAGCAGTGTGTCGAACACAGATCAGTGGTAAGGTAGTTCTGCCACTGAACAGACCATAGTTATACTTATATTGTCATGGATAAGCTGTACCAAAGCAACACGAGATGTACCAAAACTTATATATCATACCATGAGGCGTAAGATGACCAACATTATCCAATAGTGAAGTTCAGATGGTGGCAAACATAACAATATAATGTAATATCTCTGCTGTTGGGAAGAAACCATGCACCACAAACGACTCCAAATGTTCATTTTTAAGAAAATGAAACAAAATAAATTTCAGGAAATTAATATTTTGAAAGCAAAGCAATGCTGCCTCATCAAAGTTGGTGAATTACTTGTATGGGACGGGGAGATGTGGTGAAGTTAGCCGCCTTAGCAGACAGTTTGATGGTCCAATATGGAGTCAAGAGGTTTTGTCCGAAGCACTTTTTAATACTTTCCTTTGGTTCAATATATGTTTTCTAACCAACACACCGATGTAAAGGGTGTTCAATAGCACTGATTTATGCAACAAAATCTAAAGTTAGGTGGTTGACTCCCGACAGCAACGATGCATGGAACATGTAGACGTCGTGCCAAAACATCCAACCCAAGGCCCCTTTTCACGTCATCTCCACTCAACTCTGTACCATAGACTGTAAAAAATATGGACAAAGCGTTCCGCGGGTCTAACATGAACATAAAATGAAGCCTGTCAGTCCTTGCAATGGAAGTCGCCATCTTTCTAGATCCGTTTTGGCCCAGTTCAGGCCAGCTGGCCCATTGGCTGGCCCAGACAACGAGGCGGGACTTCCCCCCTTCTTCTTCGTTGGTTTTTATTTTGACTCGAGTGGGAGGGGAATCCCGATCATAGACTGTAACGGTAGCCACGCCCCTCAGAACATGCGCGACTTTATGGTCATTTGTTTTATAAATGGGACCATAATTTTCCAAAAAGAATATAATGACATTAGAAATGAGACTTTAAACTAGTGACTGGAAGCAAAAAGTATTCATGACCATGTTTATTAAGGTAATACAGTCTAGGTGAAGTTGGGCCCAAATACATGGACTTCTATGGGGCTATGGGTTTTTTTGAGACCAATGACAGCGCCACAACAGGCCATTATATGAACTTTCATTTCCTTAGTGGCTTCACAAAATATCTGTCTGACTGCCCCCCTGGTTTGTACACTCACTGGCAGACATGCTTCCACTGTTCAATTCCTCTCTCGTTGCTTTGTAGGTTCATGGGAGTGTGCGTTCACGAGGGCCAGCTTCATGCTCTGACAGAGGTAAGACAACTCTCTCTCTCTCTCACACACACACACACACACACACACACACACACGCACACACATACACACTAAGAACTCCTTGTCCTCTGCATCTGAGATGACGATTTCTCTATAAACCATTGACATGTGACATAATGAAAGGTGGTGTGTGTGTGTGTGTGTCTCTGCATGGACTTGTAAGTGCTTCTACAGTAGTGCTTTTATGTGGGGGTGAGAGAGGGTGTAGCGCCGCGTGGATCAGCGTTGTGTGTGTGTGTGTGTGTGTGTGTGTGTGTGTGTGTGTTCATCAGTGTTTACCATTTTCAGGTGGACATCACGTCATTCCCATACATACGGCAGCCTGTAATTTGGGGAAACCAGAAGAACTTTGTGTTCTCATTCTGAAGTGTGTGTGTGTGTGTGGTGTGTGTGTGTGTCATACACTATACTATATGACCACACGTTAGACAAGTCCTGACAACTTTATTAGGGGTCACACACACACACACACACACACACACACACACACACACACACACACACACACACACACCATTAGGTATAATAGTGCAGCAGCTGCACATGGTCTGTTTCTTCTCCTATGTGCGAAAGAAAGGGAGATACAAAATGAGAAGTATACGTTCAGGCCATATCCTCTTTCTTGACTGTCGACAAACGAGAGAATAAGCCCATTTTATTTTGTTAGCATTACGTTATGCTTTAGCTATTTAAAAATAGCAGATCTACAAGCTCATAGCACGCCACCGAGTGGCGCGCTACGAGCTTGTAGGTCTGCTATTTTTGAAAAATCGAAGAACGACTGACATAGAAACATAGCTTTTTCAGAAAACTGTCAGGATGTAGAAGACATTTATAGAATCTGATCTCCGGTCAGAATGGGTTAATAATAAGATTGACGTAGCAGCCGTTTTGCTCTTCCATCATACTCAGTATTGCGATGCCCGTTGGAACACATGGCCCTTTGGCCCTTTGCAGGTTATGCAATGCCAGTTGTACCTGTTGCTGCAGAGAGTACTTAGTGCACTACCCGCGGATTGAAGTTCTCCGTCATTTGGATTCCATAGAAGTCGGTATGGAAGCATGTCACGCACCAAAAACAAGCATCAAGTTAACCACTTGTTAACAAAAAACTTGGTTGACGACAAGTGCTACTGCCGGAAGGTCTAAATTCAAAATCCCCCACAAAGGGACAAATTCTTGTGTGCCTTGCCATGTCGAGCAGAAAATATTGCTAGCCGAGTATTGCTAGCCGAGTTGATATGTCTGAAGGGAAAAGGGTCCACTCTACTGCCCAATGTCAGTGGCATATAGAAGTAATAACCCAATTGTCTTGATTTGAGCCTCCCAGCAACAGACTTAAGTATACAGAGTTGGCATGCAGTATATTTATATGTGCACACACAAATACACTCTCAGCCTTTAAGTATAGTGCCCATGTTTCAACACACTTTAATTGCATAGACTCTTTAGTGTGTGCATATACAATGTGAATGTATACATGCACACCAAATGCACGTGTGCACGCACGCACAAGCACAACACATAAAACACAATTCTGCCCTTGTTGAAAAGCACACTCGTCCAGGAAGACAGACGGACACAGTCCATTTATGCACTGAATGTCCACATTGTAATCTTGACACAACATACACAAATACGTTCACAAGTGAACACGCAGTCACGCACACACATAGACATCTACAAGCACATGTGTAGTTTCCTTGCTCAGACATGGCACACACGTGGTAAATCATAATTACAGTTGTGCAAGCGCACACACACACACACACACACACACACACACACACTGTGGTGGGTCTTGTTTATGATGGATCGTGTTGGGCTTTGACGGCACCATACTAACTTCTCTGACCCTGCTGACGGGGCCGTGCTGTTTAGTTACCTGACCCTCGACATGAGGCCGCTGCACTCACAGGAAATGGAGAATCAAGTTACTGTGTAGCCCTGGGCGTGCACACACACACACACACACACACACACACACACACACACACATACATACATACATACATACATACATACATACATGCATACACATAGACATACACACAATTCCACGCAGGGTGTCAAAATACAAAACAGGAAAATAAAATTGTGTCGTGTGACTCGTGAACCTGTTGGTATAGACTGAGCTCGCCTTGTAACTTCGGTGTTGATTGGTTTGAACTCTAGGGGAATAACAAGCAATGTCTTGAACAAATTGAGACATCGAGGGGTTAAGGCATTGCACAACAGCGACAGAGGCCTCGTTCAGCTAGGCTTGTTGTTCACGTCGGGAAACTGTGGCCACAGGTTTCTGGTGTTTGTGTCCAAGCAACCCTTTCTGCACCTCAGTGGCCTGTACCTGCACCCGGAAGGCAGTAGGGTTGTGACATGTCATGAAGTGACATGGTGATTGAGTGGGTGAGAGAAATGTCCTGTGCTTTTGGGGTTGTGTGCACGCAGTGGCCTTACTGTTGCGGTTGGGTGTGGGGAGCCCAATAAACTCCCACTGTACTGAGCATTTTCGAGGCTATTTAGACGTCTAAAATATGTCTAAATGGCCATTTAAAAATGGGTTATGACTGGTCTAAAAGTTTTTTAGTGGCTTAGGCTTAGATGAATTGATCAACTAATCCACTAAGCTAAGCCTAGACTGCTCAGTGGGTTAGCAGTTGTATTGGTTAGGTGTGAGTTTAGCCCGCTTTGTAAAAGATGGCAACCATGTCATTAGTTGCGACCCTAGGTCACATTTACTATGAAAACCTGCATTTCCGTGTGTCACGCCACACCTCCATATATCATTACGCCTCGTGACATCACACCTCCATATATGATCATGCCTCGTGACATCACGCCTCCATATATGGTCACACCTCGTGACACGTCACGCCACCATATATGGCCATCTCCATATATGAAGATCATATCCCTGGATAACCATACATGGAGGAGACTGGATCATCGCCTAGATCTGCATATATGAAGCCGGCCAGCAACTCTACATCTTACCTCAAACCCTTAGATCTCCATATATGGAGCTGACCTGTTCTGACATTCCATATGTTGATCCGCCCCACCCGTTCTTCCTGTTCTGACATTCCATATGTTGATCTGACGTCATCCAACCCTGTATACTCAAGACACGCTCCATATATGGCCAGTACAGGATTCATTCCATATGTTGATCTGACCCCCCCATGCCAAAGCCCCAGCAGTCTGCCGGCGTCTGTCGTCACCCTGCAGACGGATGCGTGCCTGAGGGTGCTTGTCTTACTGGTATACTGTAGTGTGACCGGTGGAGTTTTCTAGTACTCTGGCATAGTAAAATCTAGAGACTTGTTTTGTTGTTTAATACATTGTTCTGTAGAGCACAGCTGTGCAACGGAGCATGAACCAGGCTTAACCCATTTTGGTGTTAGCATTATGTTATGCTTTAGCTATTGAAAAATAGCAGATCTTCAAGCTCATGGCGTGCTATGAGGTGCAACTCTGTGTGGGGGTCCCCGGGGGGACAGGAACGCACCCAGGGTGCCGGCCCGATTCCGGTGAGCCGCCCCGTGTCCGAAACGGTTGAGAAATGACAGAGTTACCGTGTGGGGGTCCCTCTACTGTACCCTCTACTGTACTGTACTGTACTGGCACACCTGAAATCACCATATGTACAGTTAATATGTGCGTGTGTGTTTGTGTGTGTGTTAGGTTGCACACAGGTGGTGAAAAACAACCATGCTGTTTCCGTGCTCACACATACCCAGCCAGCCAGCCAGCTTTACACACACACACACACACACACATAGTCACTTAAGGAAGTGGTTTGCACCACTTAATAAGGAAGTGGTTTGCACCACTTAATAATAGAAGTACCACTGACATAGAAACATAGCTTATTCAGAAAACTGTCAGGATGTAGAAGAGACTTTTTGAATCTGATCTCAGGTCAGAATGGGTTAAATCTCCTCGGTCTTACTATGATCTGGCACAGTGAGTCGTGCTCTGTCACTGCTGACCAACCTAATGCACCCTACACAGGAAAGGCTATTACTGCAATCCTAATCTGGCCTAACGACAAATCACTAACCACGGCAGGATTATGCCATTGTTTGAAGCTGCTTCCAGTAAATGACAAAGACATTTTTGTCTCTCTCTCTCTCTCTCTCTCTCTCTCTCTCTCTCTCTCTCTCTCTCTCTCTCTGGGGTTGTAGATGAATGTTTGAATGATAAGGTGGAAAGGGCATCGAACACACGGGCAAGATCAGCATTAAAAAAACATGAATCAATCAGCATTTCATCTGCTGTCGAATTAAGGACCATGTTGGGTTACACTAAAAACGGTACTTACTTAGGCCCGTCACTCCCAGTGGACCATAGGCCATCTACGACACTAAAACATACCCATATGTCAATATTTTACGAATATAAATTATCGTGCTGACGTTTAATTGCTTAACGGAATCTGTTAAGGCTTTCATATCATAGCATGCGTGATTCATTTATTGCAGTGGTGAAACCAATGCCGTATCATAGTGCATAATTACTGTGGCCTTTCTCAAAGACACTTCCGTAGAATAACAAAAGCAGAGTAGTGACTTCCCATAATGTACATTCACTCAAACACTGACCCCCTGTCTTCTTTACCAGCTCAGGTTAACCTTGATCCCCTTATCTAGTTATCTACCCGCTCATGTTAACCTACTTGTGTGTCAGTAGTACTCCCCCCACATTCAAAGCCTTATTACTGGTGGTTGCATGGCGTGTCAGTGAATGAACAGGTGAGAACAGGAACCATAAAGGTACTTAACTCTACATGGACAGTACAGTATATTCCCTTTCACTTATCGGTCTGTTTAACCAAGAGAGCGCTCAACATATTAGCAGAGTAGTTGGCTCCACGCTGTACTAATGGAGACTAATTTCTCCACTGACTAGTACTGCCGCCGTACGGGAAGCTGGATTAGTCTGAGCTTGTAATTGTCTCCAGTGGAGGTTCCCTCATATCCCAGATCCCGGCGGCCAGGCAGACAACAGATGTTGAACTGGTTGGACTATACAGTCGGAGGCATTTGCCAGACAGAGACGGCGTAATCCTCCATCACGGCGTCTAGGATTGGCGTTTGCGTGCACATGTGGTGTTCTGTGTGACTTGTGTGTGTGTGTGTGTGTGGGGGGGGGGGGGGGGGGGGGGGTTTCACTCTTAAATGGTAAATGGTGCATTTATATAGTGCTTTTTTATCCAACGCACTTTTACATATATTGTGCATTACAATCACCCATTCACTGATGCAGAGGAAACTATGCAAGGCACCAAGCTGCACATCGAGAACAATTAGGGGTTCAGTCTCTTGCTCAAGGACACTTCGACACTAACTCTGGGGGAGCCTCATGTACAGTATATACAGTAATTACTATAGCCAAACCAACATGTTCAGTCTTTCTTTATTGTAAGTTATAAGCACTCAGAACTGAGGTCAAATGTTAAATGTTATTCTTTTAAGCCCTTATTTTAATGGGTATCCGGTACCCAAGCAGGTTTAGTTCGGTACCTGCTTGGTCCCGAGGTTCGGAACCCACCCCTAATCATTGCAGGGCTAACCTGTCTGTAAACAAACAAAATATTGTGGTATCTACATTTACAGATCTAAAGATGTGACACATTTAATTCTCATATGAGTCCGCAATGCTCCAGCTTCTCCATACATACCTATGGAGGCTCTAGCCTTGCTTATCAAAAGGCTAAACCCCTGTTCCTTATCGGGATAATCTCATTACGATTGTTAACGTGGAACACTGGGCAGATTTTGTGAACGGATGATCCCTGAAAAACCTCACAAATCCCTTTCCGGTCAACTGCTAAAGTTACACATCAAAAGCCACAAGGAGGGGAAATAATAGAGGCGCTCCGATCAGGTTTTTTTTGGTACCGATCACCGATTTGTTTTTCTCACGATCTGCCAATACCGATCTTGTGCGCAAGGGGAAAATTTCAATATTTCCAAAATGATTATATATCAAAACCCAAGTCCAAACGGTTCCTGTGTGTGGGGGGAGGACGGGGAGAATGATTAGGCCTGTCACAAAGATGCAAAACGATACTATATATCTGATTGACTTTTTACACCACTTAAATGGTATAAAGATCGGTTTCTCCAGATCGGGTGAATTGCTGATCACCGATCAAGTGATTTGGAGTGAAAACCGAAATTGTCCGACCGTGTCTATAGAATATGGCACGGGTAGTCATATACACAATTCCTGTATGGTAACTAAAATACTACACAGGTTACAATGAAGTGCCTGGCTCGATGGATGTGTAGTTACATGTGTTGAGTCTGTGAATGGGGTCAGTCAATGGACCCCCGGCCCCTCCCGTGCCTGGCAGACCCATCCGTGCGTGTCCTAATTCTGTGCCTGGCACTCTTCAATCAGCTCATCATTCTCGGCTCGCTCCCGTCAGCCACTGCCTTGTTGTTAACCCATTCTGACCTGAGATCAGATTCTAAAAATATCTTCTACATCCTGACAGTTTTCTGAAAGTTTTTCAAGTTTTTCAATTCAATTCAAAAGTTTTTCAGTTTTTCAATAGTTAAAGCATAACGTAACACCAAAAGGGGTTCCCGCCCAAAATGGGTTAAAGGGCACTAGCTCCTCCTATATGCAGGTTTAATGTTGGTTTTTAAAAACGCCATTGACAATGAAGGGACATTTACGTCATCTTGTCCCATAACACAAACATTAACAACATTTAACAATAAAGAGAGTTTGTCTTGGCCGTGTTTGTTTTACAACACCATTACATCACCCAATCATAGCAACATGAGTTAGACTTTAATATATTAGCGCCCCTCACTTCACACGGGTGTGATTTTTATTTTAATGCTGTACAGCACTGGTTCCCAAACAGTGTGTCGGGACTCGGGACCCAAGGTTGGGTCATGGACCAATTTCTATGGGTCCCTTTATTTTTTGTTTCCAACATTTACGGTAGTTCTTTTAATTATTACTATTCAAAACATTTTCAAAAAACATCCCGAAAAGAAAATTCAAGGTTGAGTCTGAAGAAGTGGGTTTTCAGACTACGGTGGAAGATTTGGAGTGAGTCTGATGACATAATTTGTTTGCTTCATTCATTGTTTGTGTCTCTGCAGTACATCAATGGCGGTAACTTGGAGCAGCTTCTGGAGAGCGACAATCACCTCAGCTGGCCCAACCGAGTTAAACTGGCCTGTGACATCGCCAGTGGTCTGGCTTACCTGCACGCCAAAGGCATCTTCCACCGAGACCTCACCTCCAAGGTAAGCTATAGGACTATAGGAGGTTCTCTCAAGCCTGGGAGTCATTTCGTTTCAGACTAGCTCAGACAGAAATGTTTGCAGAAAAAAAAACTAATATGCATTCCAGAGACTATACATTTTGGATAGGAATTCAGTTTTTTTCCCTTACTAGCTGCAGTGATGTAAATAGGTTGTAATGAGTAATGAGTCCCGGAAACATAGCATAGACTGGTGTCTGAATCTTTACCAGCTTGCCTTAAAGGATAAGTTTGGTGATTTGCAGAGCTCAGAATCACTTTATTGCCTGTGTGTAGGACATAATGGGGCCTGGTTTGCAGGACTTGTTATTTGCATTGTACATACAGTACTGTAGTACTTGAACCCACGGATAATTAGCAATTAATTGGAAATGAAGGAGTGCTCATTTGGTAAATCAATCAATGTAACTCAGAGAACATAAACCAAATCACTCCATCCTCCACTTGGAGCAATGGAGGATGGAGTGCGATTAAGTCCCAAACTCTTTCCACCGGCTCCACATCTGAGCTGACCACAGGAGAACAGTTCAGTTTAATCCGTTATTTCCTGTTTAAGGTTACTAAATGCGTGTGATGGCGGAAATCATGAAATCCAATATAAATGTAATTGATATACTTTTAGTTACTGAAACTCACTGCCGGACATAACCAATAAGTTAATAACGACAACAACAAAAAAACAATCAATCAAGACAAGATGTGCAGACGCTATTGTAGGAAGTACACTGACCTAATGGACATGAACATCAGCTAAGCTGAAAATGAAAAAAGAAAAAAAAAAGAACGATAAAACCATTAAACATGATTGACCAGTTCCAGTAAAGTTGGTCGTATTTCACCGCTCGGTGGCTGGGGAGGAGTGCTTGTACAGTACAGTACAGTACAGTACAGTACAGTACAGTACAGTACAGTACAGTACAGTACAGTGCAGTGCAGTGCAGTGCAGTGCAGTGCAGTGCCACTCAGTTCAGACAGGTCTGATTTTTTTGAAGTGTTTTGAAGAAAATCCAAAATGGCAGTAAATCGAGTCAGGCAGTGGAGTGTCTGCCTTGGCCTACTGGCAGTGTGCACGGAAGGTGTGACGCAGATCGGTCCATCAGTTTCCAAATGTAGCTGTGTACACAGTACACACGCACACACAGAGACAGGGGCTTATACATAAACTCTGCTGCCATTTTGGCTGTGCGGAGATAATTACCGTACAACTGACACATTTACTACCGGCATATCAATTTGCATGTAATACAGTATGGTGGCAGTTGAGTGGTCACTGTTACAATGGGCTGCCCTAACTTTACCATGAGGCTTTCACAGTGAATAGAATGAGATGCTGGACTGAAATTACTTTCTGGGAAACATGAAACATATTTCCTGGGTCTGAAACCCGCCACAGTGTCTGAATTCACGAAATGGTTTGCATAGTGTGCAATATATTGTAGTACGAATGAGTTCTGTAGCAAAGGCAGACTTACAAAAGGTTCTGTAACATAGAGATGTGTGTGTGGGAGGTGATTCTCAGGGTTATGTCATGTCTTTGTGTGTTGATAATTGTGCTGATAATTGTGTGTTGATAACTGTGTGTTGATAACTGTGTGTCTTTCTGTATTTCTGTGTTTGTTTGTGTGTTGATAACTGTGTGTGTTTCTGTGTTCCTCCCTAGAACTGCCTGATCAAAGTGGACGAGAATGGTTACACAGCAGTGGTGGGGGACTTTGGCCTGGCAGAGAAAATTCCCACCAATGAGTAAGCAGCACTCCTCTCTGATAACTTTCTTTGGCATGGTTGAGATCATGCCTTTAATGAGATCCCAGTCTTCCCACGCTGTTGTAATATATACCTGTAGATCATGGCTATGAGTGCCCATGATTTCTATTCACATGTAATTGGTTTATACAAATTGGATAGGACATTTAGGGCTCCATTTTCGTCACTGCTAAACCCCTTATCCCTAAACCTTTTTACTATTTTGCAAAACATTTTTGAATAGTTAAAATGGCCAGTCTACAAGCTCACAACGTGTCAATGTAGATTGGCTAGTTGAACTATTAATGTTAATGTTTTCAAAATAGTAAAAACAAGGCAAATAAGTTTAGGGATAAGGGCTTTAAGCAGTGACGAAAATGGAGCCCTTAGGGCTCTATTAAAAATCAAAAATAGAGCCATTAGTCTTGTCTGTCTCGTCGGTTGTTGTTCACCAAACGTATTTAATTACAGTGGTGGAGAAAAGTACTCAAAAGTAAAAGTATCAATACTGCAATGTAGAACTACTCTGTTACAAGTAAACGTGGCTGACTCAGCGCAGCACAGCCGATGCAAAGTGCAAGCAAGCCCAACAAAACACAGTCATTGAACAACGCACAGAACGTCGGAAACGAACGCAGACAGCGGCCGCGAGGCGCGAGGTTGTGACACACAAACATACACGTTACTAAAATAATAAATGAATCAGACTAATAATGGGGGGACAATACAACGGAGACAGTGCGTGCAAACAACTGCCACGAGGCGCAATGTTGTGACACAAACATACACACAATAATCATACTAATATGGGGGGGGACACACACAACGGAGACAGTGCTTCTTTCAACTGACAAATATCACTATGTGATCATTTCTCACACACACACACACACACACACACACACACACACACACACACACAATGTAACACTACTTTCTACAGTGACTGTCACTGTATTTGTACTCAAACTGTCTTGGCCAGAAGCAGGGATTAAGGGTACTGTAGTAGAAAGTGTCCCAGTCCTAGACTGGGTCCTTTTTTTCCTCCTCCTTCCTCATACAAGGGAAAGGTTTATTTATTAACATAGAGGTCAGCCGCTAACATTTACAACACACTGCATCGCTCACATTCTCTACTTCAGTGCTTTGATAACAAGAGAAAGGATACTGTCATGACAGCTGGGCTGCACACAGACAGACACTGCCCTAAGCACAGCTAAGCATCTGGCTTTTTTTAACCGAAAGACGTTAAAGAATAACACATAGGTAAGTGATAATGTTTCGATGTTTGTATCTGTATCATTCACAGACAACACACAACATGAAACCACTGCAGTAACAATTGTTGCAATCTAAAATCTTCGGTTTACCGAATGATCTTTTTTGGAAACCTACTATTCCTATTCTCCCAATGTGGTCATTATGCCCAAATAGAAATCCCCCCATGTTGTGCCTCTGACTGCTCACCCCTTGGGAAGGGTTTAGTCAACGGTCAACCACAAGTCTTCTCAGATCTGTGTGAGTCGTGACGTCAAAACGTATTTTCACCTGACAGTGAGGAACACGGTATTCTTCCCTGTTCCGCACCCCACTGAACAGGTCCTCTCTAATGAAATCTAGTCTAGGCGAGCTTAGTTCAGCCTGACCCTGCATGACGTCTGATGACTCCCCCCTCATTTGTGATGTAATCTCTGTTCTGCTTGAGTCATTCTTTTGAAAATGAATCAAATATTGCGTGCCAATGTGAATGGATTTCTCTTGCCATTGCCAACCTTGAACTAATGAAGAACTTTCTTCCTCGACTTGATTTCTCCGTTGGCGCAAATACCAAGACAGCTGCATTTACTGTATTTCTATGACTCTACTGACCTACTTATGGAGGCAAGAGGGTAGGAAAAAGGGCCTAATTAAACATTTTACTGACAACCTTTTTAGGAAAATAAATTGCAAATGAACACATTCCAGAGCCATGTCTCTGTTATGTCTATTAAAAGCTTAGCTACTTTCTGTCCAGTTCCTTCATTGAGCATTACTGTATTTGAATGAACTTGCCCAGTAAAACATGAAAGGCCAGTAGTGTATGGCTGGCTGTGGGAATACTCTGCATATTCTCAACACTGTGGCGTGCTTGTCGGGAAAACAGAACGAGGGAGTTACTGGCGCATTGCTCGCTGTTTTGCAGAAAACTGAGGGGAGTGATGGTCGCGAATCATAAACTGTGTGTGTGTGTGTGTGTGTGTGTGTGTGTGTGTGTGTGTGTGTGTGTGTGTGTGTGTGTGTTCGCCTGTTCAGGGCTGAAAGGGAGAAACTGTCGGTGGTGGGTTCCCCATTCTGGATGGCTCCAGAGGTGCTGAGAGATGAACCCTACAATGAGAAGGTAAGGTCCCCAGCATGACGCACCGTGGTTTGGTTGTAGGCATGGATTGGGGCCATGTACTAAAAGGTGTGTGTCTTCGTCTTCAGGCTGACGTGTTCTCCTATGGCATAATCCTGTGTGAGGTCATTGCCAGGATCCAGGCTGACCCTGACTTCCTTCCCCGCACAGAGGTGAGTCCTGGGCTCCTCTTTAACCACATGCACTGTATCGAGCCTATTCTTCTGACCTTGTCCATGATAGGCGAACATTTGGCGATGATAGGTGAGCAATCAGCAAAAACAGGCGAACATTCGCTGAAAATTGCTAATCCACATGAAGCTCACACGACACGTTGCAAGCTGGTAGATCGGCCATTTGTCGAACGAAGTATAGGCTATATGGGGTTAACATAACTCTCCCTGTGTCCCCATGCTACTCTGTCTTAAAGTGTCTCTCATGTTCCTTGTGGGATTGTGGGATCATTCTGAAGCCTGTGTCCCTCTTACCATCATGATAATAGTCTTCTTGTTCACATTATGTAACATGCAGTAATGCTAGGCCAGGTTCAAACTTCAAACTAGAAAGAAACACCAATATTAATTCCCTGTGTTTTAAACTTTAAATCGTATAGGCAATGGATTTGAAGTGGGTGGATGAAACGTACTGAAAGGAAAAACATACACTATGAGTTTAGGAAAGACTTAAGTGTCAAATGTTGCCTGTATCATATCTGTCTTGACTTTCGTTATCATTTCATAATTCTGATAGATTTTGGTAGAAATTTCTCTTTAAATAGAAGCAAACCGTACACGTCTTCATAATGTGTACAGTGTACAGCTGTAGGTACATATACGGTATGTCAGTCATCAGGCTCAATTCCATATAATTACTTTACATTTTTAATTACACACAATTTACAAACGTTTGTGTAATTCCACATACATTTTGATAGAGCTTGGAGCCAGTTTGCCAATGCAAAGGGGTTATTACCCAGATATATCTGGTGTTCTATGTCCATGCAAAATGCAAGACAATGGTTGCATATTGTCTGTCTCTCTGTGGAGAATTCACATGGGGCGATCTGGGCATTTGACCAAGCAGCATAGTACTCAGCAGTCAAACAGGGCCATGTCCACGGCTGATCCAGGACATGGCTATTGCTACTGGAGAATACTACCGAGTTCTCTGCCAAACCTGAGAGAGCTCAGCAATCAGAAGGACCATGTTAAGACGTTGGCTCCAGCAGAGCAGAACTTGTCACACATCTGTTCTCTCTCATTTTTGTGTTTCCTCTCCTACTCTCTAATAGAACTTTGGCCTGGACTACCATGCGTTCCAGCACATGGTCGGAGACTGTCCCCCTGACTTCCTGCAGCTGGCCTTCAACTGCTGCAATGTGAGTCTACGACTCTACGGTATCATCATGCTGTCCAAACGACATGTCCCGTATGCTCGTTGGAATATTTATGGGCTGTCAGTTAGTCCATCACTCAAACTGTCATCATGACGCGTCAGCCAAAGGGCTGACGCTTCAAAAGTGTTACCGATGACACTAATGAAGGCTCTGTTAAATTCTGGTCAAACAGAGTCAGGGTGCTGATATTGTGCGTGTTGGCACACTGGAAACACTGCTATGCCAGTGGGTCTCAAAGTGTCCTTGAGTGGGTTTCCAAATGACCCCGTATGGGTGTGTAACTCTGAGAGTTATGGGGGTCCTTGAAATTAAAAAAGTTTGAGAACCACGGCACACTAAATGGAACAGAGCCTTAATTAGTATCATCGGTAACACCTGTGAAGGATGTAGGAAAGGGGCCCCGGAAGTAGGACGAGTTATTCTGTGTGCTTATAGCCCATTGGGGTTTTCTTTTCAACCATTTCAGACATGGCAGTGATGTTGGAGTGAATCAGCTGTCTCACAGTTTCCTGCTTTTACTTGTCATTTCTACACTATTCTCGTAACTTTCATACACTATTCTCTTGTTTGGAAGCTGTTCAGTGCATAGACATATAACGCCTCTTCCGGCTCTGGGGCGGGTGTTCACGAGAGGGCGGAAGCATGAGTGACGCAAGTCCCGGAAAAGGCGCGCTGTGATTGGCCAGTAGTCACTTGAGTGACAGCGAGAAACATGAAGGAGTCACATGAGTGACGTCACTTGGGCAGCGACGCAGCGTGCCTTCAGTATTTCCTGCGCCTCCCCCCCCCCCCCCCCCCTTTTTCCCACACACACATCGCTCCAGCGAACTGCAGCGGCCAATGAGGCATATATTTTATTTAATATCTATGGTCCAGGGGATCTGAAAGCTGGATCTTCTACCATATCCTCAAAATTACTGAGGATTGATTTTATCTATCAATAAAAATCACACCCGTGTGAAGTGAGGGGCGCGCTTATCATCGTACATCATCATGCATCATCTCATACTGGCCATTCAGAATGCCTGTTGCCACACATTTACGTCATATTTGGCGGACATTTGACCTAATTTCTCCTTTCATTGTCGATCTCAAATATGATAAGTGTGGGGACAAGATGTACATTTTCCTTCCATTGTCAATGGCCTTTAATGTTTGTGTTGTGGACATTTTACGTCATATTTGGCGGACATTTGACCTATTTTCCCCTTTCATTGTCTATGGCAAATACGAGACATGTTGGGACAAGATGATGTACATTTAACCTTCATTGTCAATGGCATTTAATGTTTGTCTTGCGGACATTTTGTGGGGACAAAAGCTGTATATAGGAGGGGCTAGCGCCCCTCAAAAAAGGAGGTGGCCAGTGGCCACGATGCAATAATACTTTTATTAAAATACAGAAACCAACGTTCCTCAGGGTTTACATGATGAAGGCAACATTACCTTATTTTCTGGCCTTTTCCTCCTCATACCACTAGACCAGTCCGTTTAGTGGTGTAATGTCAGCCTTCAGATAGTCTCATCACTAATGTATGTACAGTAGGCTACAGTATCAGGTGTACAACATGGTCATGTTTCTTCTGTTCTCCCCTCAGATGGACCCCAAGCTCCGTCCTTCCGTCCCAGACGCCGTCATGCACCTGGAGGACATCCTGGCCAGACTCAAAGCCGAGGAGATGGAGCGAGAAATAAACGAAATAAAGGCAATGCCAAAAGGTAACAAACAAACTGTTCTCTGTTCAGTCCATGAAACCCTTTTAGGTGAAATAATATTTCACTTAAAAAAACAACTGTTTTATTTTAAGTTGCTTGATTCAGTATTTACATATTTGATATTAATTTGAGCTGTCCCGCCCCCTTCCTATACGAACCCTTTTTAACCATTCATCGAAAACACCCAACCTTTTTTTCTGGTGACTGATATTGTCCTACGTGTTGTGCATTTACTGTTTTCATTTATTTTTAATAATTTGTATCGATTATTTTGTCTTCTCCGGCCACCTCCGCCTCCTTATTCTTTTCCAAATAAATGATTAAGAATAAATGAAAACAGGCACCTCACGTATTAGAAAGACAATATTAGTCCTATTACCTATTATGTTTTTGACGAATCTATCATGATTAAAATGGAGTTTGAAGTTACAATGGGTTTGTATAGGAAGGGGGAGGGGCAGCTAAAATGAATATCAAATATCCAAATACTGAATTGAGCAACTTAAAAACTGTCTGGGGTGTTCATATAAGCCTGAGTAGACGATACAATGACCAAAAGTTATTTTTTTTAAGTGAAATATCCCTATAGCTCCATATTCCAATAGCAATCATTGCTATTCGTGCTTTCATGTGTGAGTGGGCTATTAAAAAAAATGCTCAGGCATGTACCGAGTTTATCCTATCCTTAATAGGTGTTGTTTTTGTGCACAGAAGGACACACGAGCACTTGGCCATTACATGACCTGTTGCATTTCCAGCATCATCATTTACAGCCTATAAAAGTCACTTCCATGTGTTTACTATCACGTCACCCCACTTCCTTTCACTTATTATGTGGTCTAACCCAGTCCATTTGAGACTTGAATGTCATATGTGGATTGTGGACAGACCAGGGTTTTCCTGGAAGGGGGACGGTGGTAGGGGGGAAGCTGTGTAAACCAAACATTGTGACAGAAGCCAGTCTTGTAACCCTGTCCTGGACTCCCTATGTGACCCGACACCAACCTGTCCCTTGCCCTCTCTGCTCCCTTGCACTCCTGCTAATCGTTTTGTGGTGCACAGTGATTGTTTGTTGCACTGCAGTGACTGCACACACGTGTCCACTGTCCAGTCAGTCATTGATTCAGCCACGTCCTAACTAGTCGTTCAGGGAACAGCAAACCCTGCCAATGACAAAGAGTGAGTCTCTCAAGCCCGGCCTTTACCTAACCCAAACAGCCATTCATGTTTTGCCAGTGAGCCTGATAGGCAATTCACTGTTCTGTCATTCGGGGAAACTGTTGATCCTGTCCAGACCATTATAGCCCCCCGACTACAAGCCAAGAAAGCCAGCCATTCAGACAGGCATTCTGCCAGTAGGACGGGCCTCCTGAAATCAACTCCACTCAACGTTTTTTATGACTCTGGCAGTCAATCAGCAAGCCAATAACGAGCCCCCCAGGCAGCTAACCAACCAGCCTTCTGCAGCCTGTCATTTAGAAAGCTGTAACTGCCATATCCGTTTGATCAAGCCATTGCTTAATGCATACTTGCCATCAGTCTAACCTCACTCTGCTCATTTTGCCACATGGCAACAAAGTCCCACTGATACAAGGCTATAGGCTGAAGGACGGTCCAACTGTAGTGCAGGTTCAATTCAATTGTATTAAAGTGTCAACCAGTTGTCTCAAGACACTTTACATACAGAGCAGAACACCGGTTAGGGTTTTACAGGAATAATTTATAATTTAAAAACTTAATCAATGCACATATTTCTGGACGTTTTAAACCACATGCACCCCAGCGTCCCTATTCTTGGGAGAACATTCTGGCGACAATTGCAGATCTACAAGGTCACAAAAACACGTTGCAACACAGTTTTCTGCAGTATTTGGCTGCAGTGTGTGTGATGGATGGACCTATTATAAACATTCATCTTGCACCTCAGAGGTTCTCATTGAATGTGTTCGGTAATACTTCCTCAAGCTTTTATTTTTTAATTGAACACATAGAGCTTGCGTTAACCTTCAGAGAATGCCCTGGTCAGTGACCGTATAAACCTCACCATGCCTTAAGGGGGAAAAGTGGTCCCGCATTAACATTCCTGTTCTGAGATACTCGATACATCTGGGCCCAGGTTTCACTTCTAATTTGGTCCAGTGGACATGCGGCCGCCTGCGTGTCTGCTGGTCGGTGGTGCAGCATCTTTGTTTTTGTTTAGACCCAACATGCAGCCGCCCTTCCTCGTAACGAGGCAGAGAGAGGAGGGGCCGGTTATGTCACAGCACTCGTGCCTTTTTGAGTGGTGCTGCTAGCTACTCCAAGGAACAGCAACGTCTGTCCGTATGTCTCCATGTATGTACAGTACTGTCCCGCTTGAATACGGAAATACTGATGGGTGACCTATGGTGTCACTGTTGAGCAGCCTAACGCACACACACGCACACACACACAGACCCATTGACCACTGCAGCACACACACACACACACACACACACACACACACACACACACACACAGCACCACTCAGTTCAGACAGGTTTCATTATTATTTATTCTTTTACACCAGCGACAAATGTGGGTTTCCACATCTGGCTGATCGAGAGATGTTTTAATAGAGTCCAGTGAGGCATATGGCTTAGCCAACGTAGCTATAGGTTACAGGCCAACTCTATACTAAGGCCAAAGGGCGCATTTAGCCTGCTTATACAACAAGAAACCTCCTTTTCTTTTTGGACCAGACTTTTAGTCCCTTTTCTTCTCTCGCCCCCCTCCCTCCTCTGTTAGCCTGATGCTATCAGCGTTTCCTGAAACCAAACTCACTCCTAGTTATGTCTGCTATGTAACAGCGAAAGGGTATCTTGATGTTTTCCACATTACGGAGTATCGGTTTAAGTGTATAGTTTTTTTCTTCTTTTCTCTAGAATATAGGGGTAGTTTACCCTATATTGGACACTGTCATCCTAACTGCATGTTGATTTTAGATGGGGACAAGAAGATCATATAATGTATGCCTTTTTACTCTGTGTCCCACATGGAGCATCTGTGTTGTGAAATAATTTATGGTCTGGCTTGTTGTTACCCCTTGTTGAAATTAATGAAACAAGCACTGACCCTAATCTTTTATGTGGGACTATATTCTCAGAGGCTTTTAGCCAATTACTTAACCACTTACACCCTATAAATACTCGTTTAAGCAACAGTGGAAATAGCCGATCTAAAAGTTCACACCATATAGCGATTTGAGGCCTTGTACATTTTTTTTTAATATTAATATTTTTTTTAAATAAGGACGCCACATTGAAAGTGGTTAAAAAAACATATTTTCCTTCCTCATAACTCGACTCACAAGTAAAGCTTTATGAGAGAAATCAAACCAAAATACATTTTATAACTGCTTCACCAGACCTTGTTAATTCCTATAGCAAGTCATATAAAACAGTAGTACAACATTCAAAGCATCAGAGAACCAGGGGTTTAATTGCCTTTTGTGCCTTTTAGACTGTACACGGCCTCTGATGCCACCTGGTGGTTTAGATTGTAATCCGACTCTAACGTGGAGAAATACAGGAGTTTGTCTTTCATCCTTAACCACTTAAAGCCTTTATACTACTAGTCTATATTTGGTCCCGTTCTGTTTCCCGCTACACCAAATGTCTTCCACCAAAATAGACAATTTCCAAGCTCACAATGACTTGCATTGAAATGCGTTGCAAGCTTGTACAGCTGCTATTTTCACCGAGTTCATGTGGTTAAAGACAATTCAAATTGTACGGCAAACTTTTGGGGAACAAATGTCGCTGCTTGTACTTGTATAAGTTAGTGATGAATAAAACCTTCTTGATTGATGAATCTCTCTCACTCTTTTCCGTTGTGCAGAGAAGAGCCAGGGCATCAAGAGACTCAACCCTCTCGGTTTCCCGGAAGACAAAATCTCGCCCAAGTCGCCCCGTCCCCGCCGCAACATCTGGCTCAGCCGCAGCCAGTCGGACATCTTCTCGCGCAAGCCGGGGAGGAAGGTCAACGTCCAGGACCCGTACTACGACCCGCCGCCACCCCACCACCACCGGCCCTCCTCCAAGATCAACCCCTTCACCGCCCGCGAGGACCTCATGGGGGGCAAGATCAAGTTCCAGGACGTGCCCAGCACGACCGTCTTCTCGCACATGTTTGACCTGCACTCGCCGCCAGGCAGCAGCGCCTTCTCCGGGCAGCCTTCTTCCCACCAGGGCCCCGGCGGGGGCCCCCAGTACCAGGAGCCCCCCGGCAGCAGCTACTGGCAGCAGCTGCCGGGCCGAGAGTGCCGCTCCTTGCCCGTGTCCCCCCAGCTGCCCCTCTCTGAGGTTTTCCACCCCGTGGCTGCCGCCGCTGTTTGTTCTAATAACAACGGCTGTTCTACCTGCTCCACCGCTCAGCTCTCCACCACTTTGCCAGGTGTGTACTGTGTATGTTTGTCATTCTCGACCTTTTAAATTTAACTGACCCCCAGTTTGATATACATTTGTCCACAAACCTTCATCTTAATTTAACTCTGAGAGTGCAAAAATGGAAAAAGAACCACCGCTCATCCGCTGAAAAAACTTAAGAGAGGTGCTGGAGCCAAAATAGTAGACCGAAATATATATATATATCCTTTCCTTTCTTCTCTTTTCCCTCACCATTTTAATACTTTCATTCGGTTCCTTTTTCTTTCTTCTTTGTTTTTTTTTGTTCGTTCTTTCAATTGTTGTCTTTTCTACACCCTTCGCCAGGAACCAACGGGCAGCTAGGCAACGATGTCCGCTCCGCATTCCTGAGCGGTTGGGCCAAGAAATATGTCGTCATCGAGATTCCTCCGTACCGACTGCGGGAGGAAGACGAAGACGAGGAGGAGTGCGACGCGGGCAAGGGCGAGGCGTTCCAGGACAGCTGGTCTCCCATGGTGCCCAGCAGCGAGAGAGACAGCGAGGCAATGGACTTCTCGAGCGGTCCAGAGGAAGATGACGAGGAGGACGAGGAGGAGCTTAAAGGACAGAAAGCGGAGGACAAGTGCGCTGTGTACGACATCGCGATACGCGGGGACAGGGAGAGACCCCGCTGCCCCATGCCCGCTCAGACGCCGTCCCCCCATGCACCTGGACAAGACACAGAGGAGGATATGGAGAGGTTCCTCTGTCCTGTGCAGTGCCAGATCCAACGGGGCCTTTTCCATCCTCAGGGCATGAATGGCAGCCTGGGCCAGGAGAAAGGCACCACTACCCCTGGCTGCGAGGACATGGAGGCCCTGGGATCTGGGTGTTGAATCGTTGTACCACCAGAACAACCGCTGGGTTTACAGCAACTTGAGTGCGTTTCACCACACATTTTGGCTTGATTAAACCCATTAAGACCTGAGAGCAGATTCAACAAAAGTTTTCTGGAAAGACGTATCAGTGGTGCTCGAGCTTTTTCATGTCAAGGACCAACAGAATTATCTGTGTTTGGCTGCGGACACCCATCTGAAAATATGTTGTTCCAAATATTTGAGTTAAAAACATTTGCTGTGAAAGATTATTATATTCAAAGATTTGCACACGTTTTCAAGATCTTTCAAAAATAGCAGATATATGAGCTTGTAGATCTGCTATATTTCAACAGCTGAAGTTTAAAATAATGGTTAAAAGTGGTTAAAAGCTATAAGGTGACACAGATGCGTCATCAGGTCTGGGTTAAACAAGTGTGCCTGCCTGACATCATTGAAATGATTAGATTTTAAATGATTTCGTTTTAAGAATACGTTGTTAGCCAGGTCTGACAACTCTCTCCAGCATGAGGTCAGTGATCAGGAATGGACGGCCGGCAGAGATTCTATTTTTGAAAAGGATGTTTATAGTTAATAGTCTGAGACGATGTACATTTTTAGTTTTTTTTTTCCTTCTTAAATGGCTCTAAAAATAAGCCATCTTGTCCATAACAAGGTGTATCAGAATTCCCTTTGTGTGTGTCTGTCTGACTGTGTGTGTGTGTGTGTGTGTGTGTGTGTGTGTGTGTGTGTGTGTGTGTGCGCGCGCGCGCGTGTGTGAGCTTAGCAGTGAGTGTAGGAAATGTTGAACTATACAATGGTACTCGTCCCTTTGTTTCCACCCCTTTTTTGTGTTCATAAATACAGAAGTGGTAAACTAATGTTGAATTGTAAAAGAAAGAAATACCACATGCATAATATTTTCGATGCTAGACATTGCACTGGGGGGGGGGATGTGTCTCCTGACAGTCAGTTGATGGACCTTTAATCTGAAACAAGCCTTTCAGCACTAGTCTTTTAATACAAAATGTATGTGTCTGCCAGTCCACTCCTCAGAATCGTAAAGGAGAGGGGGGGGGGGGGGGGGAGAGTATTATTAATTTTCCTCAGTGGCAGACCTATGTTGCCACCTAGGGAACCGAACAATTGCTTCCTGTTTTTTGTTTTTGTTTTCTTCTTTTTTTTTGTCAACCATCCATAATCCGCAACTGGAAAAGGGGTTGGAAGCAATGGGTTTGCTTAGAAACGGAATACTTATATAATTATTTAACATTGCAGATGGGATTTTCTAACTTGATATAACTTGATTGTAATATCATACTGTGTGTGTGTGTGTGTGTGTGTGTGTGTGTGTGTGTGTGTGTGTGACTGTGTGTATATACTTGTTTTAAGGAATTGACTGTTTCCACTTGTGTCGACAAGTGATGCTAACCTATTTTGGTACTATTTTCTGTTGAACGGCTGAACTAGACATTTTCACAATATATGTTTATCCTTGTTCTTGTGTTATAGAGGTGGGATTATGTAGGTATATTTATGGGTGTATGTCACTGCTGGGCAGGTCAAGTCTGCATTTTGAGTGTATTAAAATGACTACATTAGCTCTGTTGTTTACGAATGCTAGCTTTTCACATGACCGAAAAACATTTGGATGATCATAAAATTGTTTTAAAATTTGGAATACTATTTTATTGCTCATTTGATGTTTCTTTGTTTTTTAATACTGGTTCTGATCATCTTCTGAGCACTCCCTTATTGCTTGACACTGGTGTTCTGCTGAAATAGCCTTTGTCTGTAACTACTTAAGTAGACAACAAAATTGCACTTGAGAGGGTGTCAAATTGGGGGTGTCAATTGTATATTCTTTGTTTTTGTCGTCACTACATTTCTATGCAATAAATTAAACTTATCAGGATAGTTTTACATAATGATAGAGGATCTATTTTGATATTTATATGGGGAAAAGGATGAACAATTTTTTATGTCTTACTTTGTACATTTGTCTAAATTTGTCTGTGCTGACTGTCTTGATAAATACAGAATGAGATAATGTTTTTGAGCTAAGAGCGTTTTTTTGTCTTGAACATTGTTCCTCTCCAATCAATGCTATCCAACTTTTGGTAACTCCAGTGTAACCGAATGTGTTTAAACTGAAGCACAAGCAGCCTGCAATTAATACTTGTTGAAATGACCTATTGGCTTAAAAAATAAATGTTTAACTTTGTTGATTTGTTTTGCCTTTCCTTTCCTTGGAAATTATATAAATCCTGAAATATGACTTGACTTGTATACTTTAAGTAGAAGGGTGAAAACAGAAATGTGAAGTTATTTGATATCTGGACTTGGGAGGAAGTGGTCTGGAAGTACTTCCATACGTAATGTACATACTAGAGATTGGCCTCACAATGTTATGAAGAGTCAAGTGGTAGCTAGGACATCCGGGTGGTGTAGAATCACTCACCAATGTGACACACCTCCATCCATGGAGACCAGACAAAATTTCAGCCTGGCGGGAAGCCAGCAATTGAAAGTGTAAATTTGTTTTTACGGGGGCCAGTTTCGAATTGCAGCCGTCCGTAGGTGCCCTTTGAGAGCGGTTTTGAAGAAGTCAAGGGATTCACTTAATGACTGTTGGTAGGGCGTTCCACATTTTGGTGGCATAGGAGCGAAAATAATTTAGTCCCTTGTTTGTGCCGAATCTGGGTTGTACATGGTTTTTGCACTCCCTCTGGTGTTGTGGGTGTGGACTTCGTTTACATTAAGGAAGTATTTAGACAGGTACGTGGGTATCTTGGTGGTGTATCGAATCTTGTGGACCAGACGCATTGCAAGATGCTGTACTCTGTCGTCGACCCTAAGCCATCCCAGCCTGTCAAAGTGGGCAGGGGTGAGGTGGGTTTGGGGGGTGAGGCCAAGTAGGAGCCTGACCAGTTTGTTTTGGGAGGTCTGGAGCCTTGTTTTAAGGGCCTTTGAGGTGCTGTGGTACCAAGATGAGTCCGCCATTCATGACACTTTGCATCACTTACAAAAAACATGTCCTTTATTCACAGCCATATATGTAACAAAAAGGTGTAGGCTGAAGCCGAGGCTTTATTTGAAGAGTACTTTCCACTGGTTGAAAACCACTGGCAGAGGTCTACTTGGTAGTTGGTAGTTGGTACATAATACATAGGCCTATAGGCTACGACTGTCTTGGTTGTATTCCATTGGCTAACCTTAAAATACATCACATCCCCAAAAGGTTTGGGTAGCACTGCTTCTGGGTTTGTTGGGAGCATAGGGAGGCCCCTCATGCTCTGCTGGATGTCTACGACTACCACAGTTGACAGCAGGGCAGAAGATTCCAGAAGACATACTGTTTGAGATGATGCACACTGGGAAACGTAGGATATTCAGCATGTGAACGTGGACCGTCTGACTGTGATGGTTGCGGGCTTGCGGCACCGTGTGCTTGTGTTTGGATTCATCCATGGTGTAAAAATGTTCCGACACTACCACAGTGTGGTGAATCATGATATTGCACAATTACTGCTTCATTGAATACATGGACTGCAAAACCAATACTTTATGTTGATAATTCTGCCTATTAAATCCAAAATCCAAATTAATTCCGTAGGACTATGTGGTTTGCATGGGCTTGTGTGTCTTTATATTATTAATTAATAACAAAATTTAAATTGAAATATCATATTGAATAAAGGACCACAATGGAAACAAGCCGTAGGCTTTCTTGGGTTTTAAATTCCTGTGCTTTTTTCTGCAAGTTGTTAATAAAGTAATCAATCAATAAATCATTATATTGATTGAATTTGCCCCAGTCAAACCAAACGCCAATCGTCATCAGTCTGACAACTTCCTGTTATTCGACCAATCTGGTGTTGCAAATTCTGATAAAATGCCAACGAAGAAGAACGGTTTAATACTTACTTTGATTCAAACGAAACGCAGGCAAACAGGTGTGTTTTTGTTTTGACCAAATGTTAATGTTATTTAGATGGCCATGCAGTTGTTTAGACAAATGCAATATTTTGTCTGCGGTGTCTAGTTTATTCGAGGCACCACTAGATTTTGTTCTCTCGGCACTCCACTGCGACGTGGAGAACTTTGGCAGGAGTTCATGCTTATTCCGACAGTCGATCTGGATAAAGGCCATGATAAATGGCTAAAATGTTCATTATAAGTTTAATGACGCAAAAAGTCATGTTCGGCTAACGACCGTTTGTTACTTTACAGTGTTTTCGGCGCAGGCAGAACTTACTTACCACGACGAAATGGACGCACATATTGTTGGGAGTCTGCTCGGCGTGACTGTGAACATAAGCAGGAGCAATGGTCAGTCCATGTCATTTATTTTAAAATGTATTTTATCGTCAACTGTGCACTCAGCAAATTGTTCAGCTATAGGCTATGCCTTCCTCGGTAGCGGCTAGTATTCAGCCCTTTCCCAAGTACGTCTCACACCTGAAGCATGATTTGTATGAGTTTATTATAGGCTTTGGGTATGTGATAGACTTGCATAAGCCAGGAAAAAAAACTACTGAAGACATGGCCCACAATGATTGAAAATTACATGGTATTTTAAAGAACATATTCCTGAGTTTGAGTCTACTGTAATATCTTTGCCATGATAACCCTATGTCTTAGTGAGTGAATCATCCAGTTGACCATCTCTGGAATTTTTAACTCCACTGTATGAAATGCATGTTCATCATACCCATTTCATGAATCTATATGCAACCAGGCCGAGTTCATTCTTCAGTGGTGAAGTCTGTGGATGAAGCCAAAGGCACGGTTGTGGTTGAGTGGATGGAGAGTAATGCACCCAAAGGGAAGGAGGCAAGTGACGAAGCCAGATGTAATTCATATGGCAACCTTATAGCCCATCATGTCCACTATAACGACTAATTTAGACCTGAGACCAATTTGAAAAACTCCTTCTAAATCCTAACTTTTTTTGGAAAATTCCAAAATATTAAAACAGGGAAAGCTTCAGTGTCATTTAGATGTTTCTGTATAGCAACAGGATTGTTAAAAGAAATGGGTATAACTACAATCGTATAGCTTTTCCTGGTCTTAATGGGTTAACGAACTATACTGCCTGTCCAACATTAACCATGTTTTTTTCTCTTGGTGTTTAAGTGTTTATGGATTTGTTAAGTCGGCCATTATTCACCCTTGGTTGACAAATGTTTCACAGAAACCCTGCCTAACCTCTACCCATGTTCATCTGTGGTGTACAGGTGGATTTTGAAGACCTGTGCGCCCGCAACAAGGAGCTCCTGCTTCGCTTCCCCTCTTTGTTTGTGAAAGAGACTCCGTCCAAAGACGAGGCAAGTGAACAAGGTTTCCATGCAATCAATATATTGACAATTTTGGCTTTTCCCGTAACGTGAAACTGATTGGTGGCCTGCACTGGAGATGTCCCTAGCCTTGTTTGTGCAGATATGTACCCTCCCCCCCCCTGAAACTGCATTCATAGGTGTGTGTGCTTCATATAATTGGTCTTCACTCATTTTCATCATTTTGTCTACTGTGGCTCGGAGGACTAGACACCTCAAAAACCTGCTTACCAGAGACATAATCGATGATTAATCTAATAGAAACTCATGCTTTCTAGTTAATATTACTGGAAAGTTGGCATGCTGTAATGGAATCCATTGTACTTAATCTAAAACATTGAAATTGTTTGCTGGGGGAAAATAAAACTGCCTAATGGTGGTCTGTTAAATCTCTGCTATGAAACACGAAGTAGAAACAAATGGGTACTTATCATGAGCATTAATGAGGACCACTATATGGATGAAGTTGTCCATGAGTGATATGGCTTGTTGCATGAGCTCATAGTGTCATGATAACTGAACACCTGTCTCTTTTCTTTCCCTTTGCAGAAATACCTTAGCCGCTCGTCCAGGATTCCTGCTCCTCCAACTGGTATGCTCACTACACCTCTGCTTCACATCCATTTTGGCATTTGTATATATTGACTGTTTTCTCCCAACAATTTATTTATTTAAAAAAACAAAAGCCTCTTTTCCAGCAGCCGTTGTGGCTGAACAGACAGGTTGGCATGCTATACATGTTTCTTTGTAAAGCTGACAATCACATATTTACCCATTTTGGGCGGGAACCCCTTTTGGTGTTGGCATTACGTTATGCTTTAGCTATTGAAAAATCTACAAGCTGCTACGAGCTTGTAGGTCTGCTAAAATCGAAGAACCACTGACATAGAAACATAGCTTTTTCAGAAAACGGTCAGGATGTAGAAGACATTTTTAGAATCTGATCTCAGGTCAAAATGGGTTAAGCATTCTTCATAGTCATGAACGGGTGTTTTGGGATTGTGTAGCTGATCATATCTCAGTTGAATCATTACAGGTTAAGGTGATCATATCTCAGTTGAATCATTACAGGTTAAGGTGATCATATCTCAGTTGAATCGTTACAGGTTAAGGTGTTCATATCTCAGTTGAATCGTTACAGGTTATGGTGAAATGAAATCCTAATTCAATGGTTTTATGCAAGCCTATCAGGAAAGGAGTGTATTGTACAGTACCATCACCATCACATGGGACATGTGTAGATTTTTTTATTTATTTAACACGGACAATGCACATTAATTGACATGCAAATTTAAATGTGCCAGAGTTGGCCATAAGCTATTATTATATTTAGATGTGTTAATTTCTTATCACATCTGACTATGCAATGACTGTCTTCAATTGATAACGTAATGATCACCAAATGGGATTTAATGTGCTTTTTGTTTCAGTCTTTTAATACCTGCTGAGCTTAGCCTTTCACTTTTCGGTGGGGGTGCATGTCAGGCTTTAAGGGCAGCCCTGCCGATTTAACCAGACTGTTAAATCTGTGGAGCTGTGAAATTCTGATGACACTTACTGTAGACTGCCGTTCCAGCACAAAGTCTTTGTTTGTCTCCCCAAGTGCATGCTGTAGTTTACTTTGAAATCTCCTTTCCCACATTGTGTAAAAGTCATCATTGCTATCACAACTCGGCTTGCTGTTTGACTTGCATTTCACTTCTTTAGTTTCCAGGCCTTCGACAAGGCAAAGGTGCATGTTTGTGGCGCCACTTCAACCCACATTCGTAGAGCCTCAGCCAACTCCTCCAAACTCTGCCCTCTCCTCAACTGGAACTGGTTGGTATTCACTTCACCCCCTGATCTGTCTACATAAGACTAACATGCATGCATCTGTATATTTATAACTAACTCTTATCTCTCTCTCCTTAGGGGCCACCAAAAAGGTGAGGAAGGATGCCGGTGGCTATAATCGTCCCCGTGAGGAGGCAAAGGAGAACGACGAGGCCCAGGACATTGTAAACAACATGGTCAAAGGTCAGGATTGGGGGGTGGAATCCTATTCACTGTCCACTAGCTGAACTACAACTGACAATGAACGATTGTGTTAAACAAGAAAATGTTTCTTAGCAAAGTACTATTTGTTTTGGTTTTTTTAACTGACCGTAATGTTGCATATTCTGTACACAGGCCCAAGAGCATCCATGGCTCCAAATGATAAAATCAAACTCAACAAAAGGTCTGGTGTAATGAAGCCCCCCGATGCTCAAACCAAGAGGGGGAAGGTGAGACAAATTGCCTAGGAATTGTGCCAAGGGAATCCAGTCAATCGTCTAAGGCTAGGCTAGTAACATGTTAAAGGGATAAGAGGTCGCTACAAGTCTGAGCTAACCATACAATGCCTTAATCTGAAAACTCACCTCTTCAGACCCCATAGATATTTAAAACAAATAGATGCCTCATTGGCCGTTGCAGTTTGTTGGAGGGGTGGAAGAATTTACAGTGGGAGAGGAAGTACAATGGGAACTGTGGAAGGCACGTTGCGTCACACTGCCACTCAAGTGATTACTGGCCAAGCATCTTTTCCGGGACTTACAGACCTGAACATGCGACATGTGACGCACGCTCATGCTTTGCAAGGAATCTCGGGGAAAGTTTTGCCCTCCCTTGAGCACAAGCATGTGTATATTTTTATTTAATCACAGTAGTTTCAGGTGAAAGCTGGACTCAAATTTGGTAATTCCTCTTGAGCGCAATATTGACACGTCAATCATTTCTTGTAGCACCTGAGAAAAATGTCAAAGCTGCTCCAGTGGCTATGCCTTCTGCAACTGTGGTCCCTGCTACTGTGACTCACTGGACTGGCAGATTTAGGCCTGAGGCGTGCTGGTAGACTCCATTTGTCCTTTGGTTTAATTCCCATTTGTTTCCTGCAGTTTGGAGAGGTCTCCCGGCCCAACCAGAAGTTTTATGACATGATCCAGGAGTTCAGAGAGACCCTGGACATGAACCCTCCCAAACCTATGGATGAAGTAAGATGTTAACTTTGTTTATTTTTTTGCTCAATGGGTGCATGCTGTATCAATTTTTTGATCCAGTTTGCTGCTCACATAGAACCCAGGTGTGCAACTGTGCGTGAATTGTAATGGATTATGTTCCATATTTTGTAGCCCTACCTACGACCTAGTATGTCAGTTTAGCACATCTTTGATGGCTTATCGCTGATCTCAGTTTCTCAATTCTGATCTTAATTTCTTTGTACAGGTGGAAGATCAAAAGTTATGCGTGTGCATCCGCAAGCGGCCATTCAACAATAAAGGTAAGTGGGCCATTCAACAATGTTTAAAGAAGAAACATGTTATCAAAACCTGTCATCAGTTTTGCATGGAATAAAATGTACACTACTAAATGTGCTATATCTCTTGGTCATCTCGGTGCTCCCATGTTTCTGACCTTTACCACTTGCATCCTATACTTTGTTCCTATGAGGTTGCCTACAGCGACCTCATGGAATGGAGTAAATCATTGTTGGTATCCTCTACCCTGCGGAGCCACGAGGTGTTGCCAAAACAGAATATTACACTAAAATGCATGTTCCATACAGTATGACTTTAAATGAGTATTTAACAAATGTTACTGCAACATGAGGTTTTCACTTGACGGCTGATTATTTATTTTCCCTGATCTGTCATATTCCCAGAACTGGCTAGAAGGGAGATTGATGTGGTCTATGTGCCTGCACTGCCTGGCAATGGAACTGTGCTGGTCCACGAACCCAAGACCAAGGTGGACCTCACAAAGTACCTGGAGAATCAGGAGTTTCACTTTGATTACTCCTTTGACGAGAGCGCCACTAATGACATGGTCTACAGGTAATCATGTGGCCTATTTCTTTACTCCAGTGCTTCTCAAACCCCAATGTGCTATACAGCCACGGACGGTCTAATTTTTTCATTTTTTTTCCACTCTTGCCATGAGGTGAAACAAAAGACCAGCTCATGCTCCATACGACACCATATGTTTTTAAGCAGAATGTTGCAGATGACTTTCATTTTCTGAATTACCTTTCAGTTTGAAATGCCACTGTTTACAACACCAGACGAGGCCTTTAGATCTTAGCAGTTCCCTACTCTATGCTCTAGGGATGCACCGAAAGGGAAATTCTTGGCCGAATACCGAATATAGGAAACAGTTGGCTGAAAACCGACTATCTGAATATGATTAATATTGTATATATATTTTTTCCTACCATGGCTGTACTTTAAATCTACCTGATTTATGGCAAAACTTAAAAAATAATCACTATGGGTCCATAAAACATTTATTCAGCTCTTTTGAATGCATTAATTGCATACACTATTCTGTGATATATTTTCTGCCTATTCGGGCCGAAATCGAATGGGCCGAAAATGCATTTTCGGCCGAATACTTTCTGTGGCCAAATATTCGGTGCATCACTACTATGCTCAGGTATTGTGACTTTCCCATTTTCCCTACATTTTAGACTGCAATTAACCACTGGAAACATGGCATCCCTTTTGTTCTGGGCCAACATTCAGCAGAAGTGGTTAAAAGGACAGGAATTAATTATTCCCCCCCCCCCCCCCAATAGGTTCACAGCCAAACCCCTGGTCCAGTCGATCTTTGATGGTGCCATGGCAACTTGCTTTGCGTATGGACAAACGGGCAGTGGAAAGACCCATGTAAGTGTCTGTTCATAGTGCCGGAGAACACATGATCCACATTTGATGCACTATGGGTTGAATGTACCATGTGCTTATGGTATGTCACTTTACTTATTTCCAGACCATGGGAGGTGACTTCTCTGGGAAGCGCCAGAACAGCACTAAAGGGATCTATGCCTTGGCAGGTAAGCCATACTCATACAATTTCCATACCAAAAACCATGTAGTCTTAAATGGCTACCTCATGGATTAAAGGTCGCAGTCAAGCATAAAATGCATCGCGGCACCACACATTGTATGCTTGTAGATGGCTCATTGCTGGTTATTTATTTTCCATTAAAACTTGGAATAAATGCACGGTCAATGTTCCTAATGAGCTCAGATATGTAAGCAAATATATGTTACCAAAACATAATTATGCTAATTGTTTATGAAAAGGTGCTAATTCACAAACCGATTGGTTTGGACACTAGGACTTACTAGCAACATCTTTCAGTATTAAATCCATTTTTTTTATTGCTTTAATCCATGCGACCCCCACTAGGCTAGTTAAACCACTTAATCCTGTATATTTTGTTGATGGGGTTCCCTAGCTTCACTGAAAATCTGATTATCTTAGCTGAAGATCGCTGACCGTTCACATTGCGCTGTGAGCTTGTCGATCTGCTATACATGGCAGAAATGACAAAATAATTTGTCCCTTACACAGCCCACGATGTGTTCAGCCTAATTACCAGCCGGAGGTATGCCCACTTGGATCTCTGTCCATACGTCTCCTTCTTTGAGATCTACAATGGCAAGGTATGAAAACTATTAATCTAATAAACATGTGCTGTTGTACCCAAATGTATAGAGATCACTTACATTTTCAACCTAATCTTTGTATCGGCCCTCAATGCTCATTAATAAGATGGCACAGTGTCTGGCTACTCGCTCTGTTTCACTTATTGGTGGGCTAAGTATGGACACAATCTGCCATTGGAGGCTTCAAGTTAATACAAACTGCAGTCATTCTCTTCTGGTAAATTGGTATGCTGAAATGAAAGCCATATTCTTGCGAAATTATACTTGCCAAACCTGCCTACTGGTGATGACATTGGTCGACTGGTTTCTGACTGTCCAGAAATTGTACAATTTTGTTGGTGACCAATTATCACTAGGGTTGCACGATATAATCTGATTACGATAATTGGTCAGAAAAATGCTGTATCGGAACTGTCTCAAAATGATCCATATTATTGACTTGGTTTTCACCAGCAAAAATAGTAAATTAACTCATTGATAAATTAACATTTTTCCTTCAATATAAATTAAACTTTTCTAGAACAAAAGCCTAATCAAATTTGTTGTAAAATCTTTACTTCTGTGTACTCGTACTCTTTTCCAAGTGTCTGTTTTCACAACTGAATGACTACTGAATGAGAAGCTATTTATTGAATACTTTATTAAGAGGCCTAGGTTGTTTCCATTGTGGTTGGAATATAATATCGGCAGAAATCAACCTATTATTTATATAGCACATTTTAACACAACCAGAATTGACCAGTGCTTCACAACAAAAGATACAAATTAAAAGCGATAATATCTGGCTGGAACTCCCTGCCCAGCTGCAGGGCTGGAGCACTGTCGGAAAACGAGGAAGTGAGTTGATCAAATAGAATCTATTTTCGGGTACTGCTTCGTCTATTTCTCGCTCAAATATTTTCAGACTTTTTAGAGCAATGTTTAGCTGCAAATGACATTGTGTGTGTGTGTGTTTACATGGCTGTCATGTTGGAAACTGCAGTAAATCAGTGGGGCGCAGCTGGTGCTCCGAGGGTATGATTAGTCATCGGTCTGTTATAGAGCGGAGCGGTCATTATCCAGAAATAACAGACTGCTGAATTCAGCGATTGATCAATCTGAATAAAGCATTAAACAAAGCCATGTAATGGTTCATTTGGTCCACACACACCCCACCAATTAGAATACAACATGACAAAGTGTTCTGGTAGGATCGCGTGAACTTGTGTTTTGTCATTTCAGGTCTATGATTTATTGAACGACAAGACCCAACTGCGTGTTCTGGAGGATGATCGGCAGCAGGTTCAGGTGGTCGGCCTGCAGGAAGTGGGTGTCTCTGCAGCGGAGGACGTCATCAAGATCATAGAAGTTGGCAGTGCTTGCAGGTACAGTATATTAAATATATTTTTCCAGGCACCCCAGAAGCAAATATTTGAGTTACAAATGTTCACTGAGAAATTTTCAAATATTTGCACCTTTTTTCCCCGATATATATATATATATATATATATTATTATTGTTTTTTTCAAAAATGGCTATTTTTCAACAGCTAAAGTTACAAAAATAATGGTTAAAAGCTAAGCCGACACACTCTCTGTTCTACTGACTGTTCTCTTCTGTCACTCCTATAGGACGTCTGGCCAGACGTCTGCGAATGCCAACTCGTCCCGCTCCCACGCCATCCTCCAGATTGTCCTGCGATGCAACAACCGCGCCAGGACCTTGCACGGAAAGTTCTCTCTGATCGACCTGGCTGGGAACGAGCGGGGCTCGGACGGCTGCAGCAACGACCGTGCCACGATGATGGAAACCAATGAGATCAACCGCAGCCTACTGGCCCTGAAGGTATTAAGCATAGATATAAAAACTCTCTCTCTCTGTTTCTGTCACAACAGCGCCCCTACTGGTACTAATAGTCATACTCGTGCTCATTAACGTCACATACATAGGCGGACACAGACATTGCCGTAACTAATATATATATATATATATATTCTTCTTTTTTTTTAGTGGTTGCACCACTCAAAAATAGATCTACACATTCACAGAGTTTGAATGCTGACTGAGAAGTGACAGTTTTGGAAATTAAATTAATATTTTACTTCCTACTCTATAAATAACATTCATGTTAACTAAATCAGATTAATAATCTAAATATGCAACATAACTAGCCAACCCTATTTTACTTCGGTACAAAGGTATGGCAGACTCTGATCGGAGTTCCCCAGAAGTTCTTTCTTGCCAGCTTAATGTTTTAGATGCTGAGTTAAAGCTGACATATCTCAGCTGTCCTTTAGTGACATCTAAAGGCAGTGATCGGATATTACATGAATCCATGAGCTGCAAAATACGGTAGACAGAATTCTAAAATGCACTTCAAAATATTGATGCTCAATATATATTAGTTACACATGCACTCTATTTATTGTAACTTTTTTTTCTCCATTAATTTGTAGTCTGGGCTTTTAATGAATAAAGTGTTTCTCTCACTCCCACAGGAATGCATTCGCTCCTTGGGGAGGAACGGGGACCATGTGCCGTTCAGACTGAGCACCTTGACCAAGGTACTCAGAGACTCCTTCATCGGTGAGAAGTCCAGGACCTGCATGGTATGTATACAAACATGGAACAATTAAAATGCCTACTGGCATCCAGCGTGTTTCGGAATAAATACATTTAATAAAAGCAATGCGTTTTAAATATTTAGGTGCATGTCAATAAATGCAAAAGGCAACCTTCCTTCAGTAATAACATGCACGACTACAATATGTGCCATTGTGACACGTGATAAAGAAATAATTGTGCAAAAGTCATGACTGTTGCACCATTTCTCCTACTGCGGTTTACTCTACAAAAGATAAATCGTTCACTGTTAGTTCCTACTTTGTTTTTGCAAATGGATTTCAATTTTCTAGAAATAACTGACTTATTTGTACAATACGCAGACAAAGGAATCGGGGCCACTTTGTTTTTGCAAATGATGACTGTCTATAATAGTGGCAGCAATAAAAATGTGTGCTAGAAATTACTGCTGGCTAGAAGTTTTGTATAGGCTCTATAAAGCACCATAGGCTAGCAATCCTGTTGGCCTAGGACTTCTCTACTTGGAAGTTCCCACAACCTACAAAATTACAAATGCACTGGTATTTGGGTCTTTTTGCTGCCAACAGATTGGAGAAGACTAAAAAGACCTGACGGATGAAAAATGCTTTAAAACCATGCAAATGAATGTTGCTCAGTTGGTTAACGATGAATATTAACGTACCTGCACCTTTCCTCCTTCTCGCCAGATCGCACTGTTGTCTCCAAGCATGGCTTCATGTGACTACACCATGAATACGCTGCGCTATGCGGACAGGTAGACGTTTGTGTCACCAACCATGTATTGTAATGTGTATCGTTACACCTGACCCTTACCATGCATATACAGAGAATGTCCATGCAGATGCAATTCACCTCTTGATTGGGTTTTCTTGTAATTTCTATTAGGGTGAAGGAGTTGAACGGTCCCAAGGCCCAGCGACCCGCCAAGGCAGCAAAACTCATAGACAGCAGCTCATCGGAGGAGGAGGAGGAGGAGGAGGAGGAGGTCAGATTGGACATGGCTCCCAGATATCCTGACTGAAATAATAAGTCATACTAGTCTCTGACATGTCATTGATTGTTTTCCTCTGCAGGACACGATCCAGTCTGACCCCTACGCCCTGGTGACTGAGCTAGAGGACAAGGTCCAGGGCGAGATGCAGGTAGAATTTCCCTTGACTAATAACATGTCCTTGTTTTCTGGTTTCCGGCTTAGTGTTTGACGCTTCAAGTTATAGCTGCGTTGGAATTTGGCCTCTTAAATTCTAAATACATGTTAGGTGACCTGGGTATACTTTTCCCCTCTTTTCTATTACCAATTCTCTCCCAAAATAGCTAAGCTCATAATGCAACTTTTGCCAATGTTATCAATTGTTAATTATATGTCCAGAAGAGGGACTCGTATGGTTCATAAAATCGCATCTTGATCAAGAAGAGGGATGCGTATGGTTCATAAAATTGCATCTTGATTTGATTGTTTTCCAGAGATTTAGTGAAGTGTCTCAGAGAGCCAGTGAGGTTCTTGAACCAATGAAGCACATCTCGTATGACGTGGCGGTTGCCCTCCCTGATCTGCTGGACTACTCGAGACGTGTGCACGAATATTCCAGCAGTCTGCAAGGTTGGAGTTATTTATTACACTCTTTAGATTGAGTGTCATGATACTTCTTGTGACCAAAAGCATTGCATGTGCAAGCCATGGTGACGGCCAAATTGCCAATACATTTTTCTCATGAATAGGCTAGTGAGGGCATATCGTTGCTGTCTGGCAGAAACCTTGTATCCATATTTCAACTTCTGTTTTATGGGGGGGAAATTAATGCCGGTCCTAGAACATGCAAAAGTAGCAAAGTATTGTGATCTTGTCATTTAAATGTGCTTGTTTTTGTCAGTTGGTCTTATAAAAAGTAGAGCTTGTGACCTATATTGGCTCCTTGGTAAGACAAAAAAACTGTGCCATTTCCTGAAGGTAACAATTTTCGACATGAGGTTTCTATCTGACAACAGTGATATTGTTTGCTGAAGTAGGAAGTATATGGTAGGACTGGGGGGGTGGCGGTCACCAAAATCAGAAGGGAACCCTGCAGTGTCACTGGTACTGTGCCAGATTAAGAAGTATATAGGTTTTCAATGGTTAAAGTGGATATGAGTTGGTGTTTTACTTTGCCCTTGCTTTAAACTAAATCTCTGCAAGGACATTGCTAATGCCCCCAGAATAAGGATGCTAGGGTTCACATGATTGAGGGGCACCAGCCCCTCCTATGCACAGCTTGTGTGTTTGTCTTTGTAGCACGGAATGTGGTAGGTTCACACGTTTCTTTATTTTTTTCCCCCTGTGACTCAATGGCACTGCTCACGCTCACCGCTCAGTGGCTTTAGTTTAGGTGGTCTTAAGCTGGTCTAGTTTCTGCCCAACAACATGACTGAGGGTGTAGCAACTTTATCGCACCATATCAACATTGGATCACTGAATGCTATCATTTCTCGTCTTTGCTAAAAAATAAAGACTAAACACAAAAAGGTCAAGGCACAGACAAATTCAAACTGACATGTCTGTCGGGTGGAAACCTGGGGCACGTTCGGAAATGGCGCACTGTGCAATGCAGACTAATGGGCGAGTGGGCTCCGGTGCGTTATTTCCGAACGCGCCCCTAATGTGTCAAACTGTTTTCAGTATTAAAATGTAAAAACATGGCAAGCAACACGTCTCTGCTGCGTTTCGAGCTTGCAGATCTACTACTTTTGATGCTGCAGTTGATCAAGATATGATTTTATAATTGTGTTTTCCTCTGTCACCATGTAGCTGCTGTGGAGGCTCTGCAGGCTGCTGTGGAGGAGGAGCGAGTGTCACGTCTGCCTAAAGCATCAGGCTCCCGCCGCCGCTGAGCAGCCCTGGAGAACACCTGTACTGTTACCGTTTTAAATGTTTGTTCCGTTTGAAGTTGTTCTGTTGAGGTTTTAAATGAGTTTTGTAATAAAGTAATTTATCGTATACTACATTTTCTCTTTAACTTTGGAGTGGTCCCATGTCTGTGAAATTATTCCTAAAGATATTTTGCCAAGATACAGTAGCTCCTAGTTGCCTATGGGCTCATTTCCCCTAATTTAAGGATGAGGCTGTAATTTTACAGATTGGTTAAAGTATTTTATTAATTCTAAAGTCTAGCTTGATATGCTATGAAACTGCACACTGACCACTTGACACGCCAACTGATGTGTAGGCAAACTGTATGGGAGTCATGAACTCCTTTGTCAACGACATCTTTGAGCGCATCGCCGGTGAAGCCTCCAAACTGGCTAAACTGCATTGTCTGCTATTATAACACAACAGTCCTTTTAAGGACCACCCAATCTTTTCCAATCAATACAAATAGTATACGGCAGCAAATGGCCATTACAGAGCCTGTCAGCTAAACCGGTTAGTCCATGTCAGAAGTCTCTCACTAATCTGAATAACAGTGTAACCATTAATTCATAAGCAACAAAATAATGACTGGATGGCTGTAAATGGCGTTCAATGTTTGTATGAACAACTTTAGAGAAGCTTGTGAAAATGTCGATTCATACTATTTCTATTACACTCCACACGGTAACATGACATAATTAACTTTTATTTGGCACCTTTCAGCACAAATAAAAAGCAATTTCATCATTGCATATAAACTGATGTAAGACAGAAATTATTAAAAGGTCTACACTAGTATCATGGGGAAACATGCCTTTCATTATGTACTCACTACCCAGATGTATAATTCCTCAACCTCACCATGTTTACAGGGACAATAAAGCGCACATGTTTAAATGCTAATTTCACTAATTTACAGTATAGTGGAGGAAGGAACTAGTGAGTTCAATAGTGTAATTCAGGCACTTATAACGTGTGCGTCAGTATAATGGAAATGTCTCTCATATAAACGTATAGTGGGTGGCTTTAAAAGAGCCTTTGGGAGTTTATTCAGTCGAAATGAAGCAGGTTTATTTCTTGGCAGCTTTCTCGGTCTTCTTGGGCAGCAGAACAGCCTGGATGTTGGGCAGCACACCGCCCTGAGCGATGGTCACTCCACCCAGCAGTTTGTTGAGCTCCTCGTCATTGCGGACGGCCAGCTGGAGGTGACGGGGGATGATACGACTCTTCTTGTTGTCGCGGGCAGCGTTTCCAGCCAACTCCAGGATCTCAGCGGTCAGATACTCGAGGACAGCCGCCAGATAGACAGGGGCGCCAGCACCGACTCTCTGGGCATAGTTGCCTTTACGCAGCAGCCTGTGGACACGACCCACGGGGAACTGGAGCCCGGCACGGGATGAGCGGGTCTTTGCCTTCTGCCTGACCTTTCCTCCAGTTTTCCCTCGACCACTCATTTTGTAGTAGGTTAGGTTTATTTCTAGAATGAAGCAGATCTAGGCCTACAGGACATTACGAGCAGACAGGGTAGAGGAGAACAAGTACAGAGCCAACTCAGTTCAACCTTCCAAATATAGAGGTTAAGAAGACAGTAGCCTCTGACTGAATGTAATAGTTGGAGCCACAAACTGGCAAACAAATGTTAAAGTGTATTGGGAAACATCATTGCATAACTATGAATTTGGATGTTTCTTACAATTCCAGACAAGAGTACCGCTCTGTATATTAAAAATCATCATCATCATCTAACTCATGTTGTTATGATTAGGTGTAATGATGATGTAATTGTAAAACAAACGGTGACAAAACAAACATTACATTATTTTTATTGTCAATGGCGTTTTTAAAACAAACATTGAACAAAAAACAAACATTAACTATCCCTTCATTGTCAATACATAGCGTTTTTAAAACAAACATTAACTATCCCTTCATTGTCAATACATAGCGTTTTTTAAACAAACATTATAGAAGGGGATCAAAACAACTATCAATTCAATTCAATTCAAAGGGCTTTATTGGCATGAGAAAACATACGTTTACATTGCCAAAGCAGAAAGAACAAAACAACAATACAGCAATACAATCAAAACAAAAATTATGTACTTTGAAGGTCAGAATCTTCAATAGATCAACTTCTGTGTACCAAGATAACTCGATGCAGGTATAGTGCAGGAATATACACAATGATTAGTCTTTAGGGTGGTTGTGTTCCATTTGATATCCTTCTCCTATCACAGCAACTCACAAATCTTGCTGCTGTGTTTGCACATTGTTGTACTTCGCCCAGCAGATATGGGAGTTTTTTGTCATTGGTCATGTTTTCAAAATCTCCGTGTGTGGTTGTAATCTGTGGGAAGTATGTGTCTCTGATGTCTTGGTACAATGGACAGATGGTTAGGAAGTGTAGCTCGGTTTCCACTTCGTTTAGTGTGCAGTGGGTGCATAGTCTGTCTTCTCTCGGGATACAGGTCACTATCAAAACAACAATACAAGTGTTGTGAGTACCCAAATACACTTTACAGATGAGGGGCAGGAAGAAGCAACATATCAACTTTATTAGGGATAGAAAAAAAACCAATAAAAACAGGGAAAGCAATATTGGAGTGGCAAAGATATTGACCAAAAATAACAGCAATTATATGATTATAGAGTTGAATAGCTATATTATTACTGTAAAAACAAATGGGTGATGTGACCAAGGGGGAGGAGTATGTGTGTGTGTGTGTGTGTGTGTGTGTGTGTGTGGGCGGGGGGAGGGGGCGGTGCACATTGGCAACGCCCACGTAGCTCTCTCTTTGCCTGTCCTCCCTTACGTCCTCAAGACACACATAAAAAGGCAAGGCTCTGAGATCTTAAGTCATTCAATTTTCTATCTTCAACTACATTACTACTGCTCAAAATGTCAGGTCGAGGCAAGGGAGGAAAAGGTCTTGGAAAAGGTGGCGCCAAGCGTCATCGCAAGGTTCTTAAAACTCATTTAAAACCTCAACAGAACAACTTCAGTTCAAACGGAACAAACATTTAAAACGGTAACGGTACAGGCGTTCTCCAGGGCTGCTCAGCGGCGGCGGGAGCCTGATGCTTTAGGCAGACGTGAGTAGTATAATAGGGTGGTGGCACACTACCAAATCTGACCACTAGTGGCGCTAGTGAGCAATTAATGCATAATTTGCATAATTAATTATGCAAATTAGTAATTAAAATAGATAGATATAAATAGATATAATTAGCATAATCATAAATAATAAATATCCATAAATATAAATATCCATAAATATAATTAGCATATAATAGTTTATAATTAAATAATAATAAAAACTAATGATAGTTATTTATATAAATGCATGATGTGTGTGTGTTTAATCTGATCATCTCTCTCTCTCCATCCCTCTCATGTGCCATGTCCCTAACATGTAAATTTTGTCACTGGGGTGAAGGTGTGGGGGATGTTCGCTAACCTCATGCAATCTTGGGTATGGCCAGGGGGGCCATTGTCTTGAATTTGTTTGAAGCTTGGGGAGGTGTGAATAGAATAATTGAAATGTAAATGCCAATTTGATGACATAGTCTTTGCAACGGCAATGTATTTACGTGATTATATGGGAATGGACTGATGGCATAACTTTGTTTTTAGTTTTTAACATTTGTTTGCATGGTGACATAGTTAGGCCTATGTAGTGTGTATTACTTAAAATAAAAAACTTAGATGTAGTTAATGTTTATAAAAAAGTTTATAAAATGTATTTCACAGACTGCCGTAGCATCTAAGTGTGAAGTTTCACAGGTCCCCCTTATAATATTAGCTCTGAGTTCAATGAGGGTGTAGACAAAGGACTCAGATTATCATACTTAGAGAAGGTTTGTTGGTTGATACTATGCCTCGGTGTCCCCAGTAGCGGGTGAAGTTAGGTATGCAAATGTGGCACACCGCTGTTACAGTCACGGATCCCTGATGCATGCTGGGTAATGCTAGTTTGTAAATTAGGTCCAGGGAGGCATCCATTGTAATTCTTGTGTAAGTCAAGGATACCCCCACCTAGTGGTCAATTTCTATATATATAATTACCCTGCAGTACCTACTATGCCCTGATTTCAGTCACCTAGTGCAAATGTTTTCAAGCAATGGTCCGGGGGCTACCGATGGTCTTTGAGAGGGTACAGGTGACCCCCATCAGCTAGATCATGGAGAGTTGGTAACCAAATAGGCTCCTTATAGATCTTTAACTCTATACTTTTCAATATTTGGTGTTTTGTGCTGTGTCTTTGAATTTTGTATGTTTCATGGTGTCCTAATGGGGTCGGGTATTGTCTGTCTTGTATTATTTTTTGGTGTTTTGTGTTGTGTCTTTGAATTTTGTATGTTTCATGGTGTCCTAATGTGTATGATTTATTGTCTGTCTTGTATTATTTATGGTGTTTTGTGTTGTGTCTTTGAATTTTGCATGCTTCATGTTGTCCTAATGTGTCTGGTTTATTGTCTGTCTTGTATTATTTTTTGGTGTTTTGTGTTGTGTCTTTGAATTTTGTATGTTTCATGGTGTCCTAATGTGTATGATTTATTGTCTGTCTTGTATTATTTATGGTGTTTTGTGTTGTGTCTTTGAATTTTGCATGCTTCATGTGGTACTAGGTGTTTGGGTTATTGTCTGTCTTGTATTATTTTTGGTGTTTTGTGTTGGGATCTTTGAATTTTTTATGTTTCATGTTGTCCAAATGGGGTTGGGTATTGTATATCTTGTATTATTTTTTGTGTTTTGTGTTGTGTCTTTGAATTTTGCATGCTTCATGTGGTACTAGGTGTTTGGGTTATTGTCTGTCTTGTATTATTTTTGGTGTTTTGTGTTGGGATCTTTGAATTTTTTATGTTTCATGTTGTCCAAATGGGGTTGGGTATTGTATATCTTGTATTATTTTTTGTGTTTTGTGTTGTGTCTTTGAATTTTGCATGCTTCATGTGGTACTAGGTGTTTGGGTTATTGTCTGTCTTGTATTATTTTTGGTGTTTTGTGTTGGGATCTTTGAATTTTTTATGTTTCATGTTGTCCAAATGGGGTTGGGTATTGTATATCTTGTATTATTTTTGGTGTTTTGTGTTGTGTCTTTGAATTTTGTATGCTTCATGTGGTACTAGGTGTTTGGGTTATTGTCTGTCTTGTATTATTTTTGGTGTTTTGTGGTGGGATCTTTGAATTTTTTATGTTTCATGTTGTCCAAATGGGGTTGGGTATTGTATATCTTGTATTATTTTTTGTGTTTTGGGTTGTGTCTTTGAATGTTGCATGCTTCATGTGGTACTAGGTGTTTGGGTTATTGTCTGTCTTGTATTATTTTTGGTGTTTTGTGTTGGGATCTTTGAATTTTTTATGTTTCATGTTGTCCAAATGGGGTTGGGTATTGTATATATTGTATTATTTTTTGTGTTTTGTGTTGTGTCTTTGAATTTTGCATGCTTCATGTGGTACTAGGTGTTTGGGTTATTGTCTGTCTTGTATTATTTTTGGTGTTTTGTGTTGGGATCTTTGAATTTTTTATGTTTCATGTTGTCCAAATGGGGTTGGGTATTGTATATCTTGTATTATTTTTTGTGTTTTGTGTTGTGTCTTTGAATTTTGCATGCTTCATGTGGTACTAGGTGTTTGGGTTATTGTCTGTCTTGTATTATTTTTGGTGTTTTGTGGTGGGATCTTTGAATTTTTTATGTTTCATGTTGTCCAAATGGGGTTGGGTATTGTATATCTTGTATTATTTTTTGTGTTTTGGGTTGTGTCTTTGAATGTTGCATGCTTCATGTGGTACTAGGTGTTTGGGTTATTGTCTGTCTTGTATTATTTTTGGTGTTTTGTGTTGGGATCTTTGAATTTTTTATGTTTCATGTTGTCCAAATGGGGTTGGGTATTGTATATATTGTATTATTTTTTGTGTTTTGTGTTGTGTCTTTGAATTTTGCATGCTTCATGTGGTACTAGGTGTTTGGGTTATTGTCTGTCTTGTATTATTTTTGGTGTTTTGTGTTGGGATCTTTGAATTTTTTATGTTTCATGTTGTCCAAATGGGGTTGGGTATTGTATATCTTGTATTATTTTTGGTATTTTGTGTTGTGTCTTTGAATTTTGCATGCTTCATGTTGTCCTAATGTGTCTGGTTTATTGTCTGTCTTGTATTATTTTTTGGTGTTTTGTGTTGTGTCTTTGAATTTTGTATGTTTCATGGTGTCCTAATGTGTATGATTTATTGTCTGTCTTGTATTATTTATGGTGTTTTGTGTTGTGTCTTTGAATTTTGCATGCTTCATGTTGTCCTAATGTGTCTGGTTTATTGTCTGTCTTGTATTATTTTTTGGTGTTTTGTGTTGTGTCTTTGAATTTTGTATGTTTCATGGTGTCCTAATGTGTATGATTTATTGTCTGTCTTGTATTATTTATGGTGTTTTGTGTTGTGTCTTTGAATTTTGCATGCTTCATGTGGTACTAGGTGTTTGGGTTATTGTCTGTCTTGTATTATTTTTGGTGTTTTGTGTTGGGATCTTTGAATTTTTTATGTTTCATGTTGTCCAAATGGGGTTGGGTATTGTATATCTTGTATTATTTTTTGTGTTTTGTGTTGTGTCTTTGAATTTTGCATGCTTCATGTGGTACTAGGTGTTTGGGTTATTGTCTGTCTTGTATTATTTTTGGTGTTTTGTGTTGGGATCTTTGAATTTTTTATGTTTCATGTTGTCCAAATGGGGTTGGGTATTGTATATCTTGTATTATTTTTGGTGTTTTGTGTGGTGTCTTTGAATTTTGTATGCTTCATGGGGTACTAGGTGTTTGGGTTATTGTCTGTCTTGTATTATTTTTGGTGTTTTGTGTTGGGATCTTTGAATTTTTTATGTTTCATGTTGTCCAAATGGGGTTGGGTATTGTATATCTTGTATTATTTTTTGTGTTTTGTGTTGTGTCTTTGAATTTTGCATGCTTCATGTGGTACTAGGTGTTTGGGTTATTGTCTGTCTTGTATTATTTTTGGTGTTTTGTGTTGGGATCTTTGAATTTTTTATGTTTCATGTTGTCCAAATGGGGTTGGGTATTGTATATCTTGTATTATTTTTGGTGTTTTGTGTGGTGTCTTTGAATTTTGTATGCTTCATGGGGTACTAGGTGTTTGGGTTATTGTCTGTCTTGTATTATTTTTGGTGTTTTGTGTTGGGATCTTTGAATTTTTTATGTTTCATGTTGTCCAAATGGGGTTGGGTATTGTATATCTTGTATTATTTTTTGTGTTTTGTGTTGTGTCTTTGAATTTTGGCATGCTTCATGTGGTACTAGGTGTTTGGGTTATTGTCTGTCTTGTATTATTTTTGGTGTTTTGTGTTGGGATCTTTGAATTTTTTATGTTTCATGTTGTCCAAATGGGGTTGGGTATTGTATATCTTGTATTATTTTTTGTGTTTTGTGTTGTGTCTTTGAATTTTGCATGCTTCATGTGGTACTAGGTGTTTGGGTTATGGTCTGTCTTGTATTATTTTTGGTGTTTTGTGTTGGGATCTTTGAATTTTTTATGTTTCATGTTGTCCAAATGGGGTTGGGTATTGTATATCTTGTATTATTTTTGGTGTTTTGTGTTGTGTCTTTGAATTTTGTATGTTTCATGTTGTCCTAATGGGTATGGGTTATTGTATATCTTGTATTATTTTTGGTGTTTTGTGCTGTGTCTTTGAATTGGGTATGGTTCATGGGGTACTAATGTGTTCGGATTATTGTCTGTCTTGTATTATTTTTTGTGTTTTGTGTTGGGATCTTTGAATTTTTTATGTTTCATGTTGTCCAAATGGGGTTGGGTATTGTATATCTTGTATTATTTTTTGTGTTTTGTGTTGTGTCTTTGAATTTTGCATGCTTCATGTGGTACTAGGTGTTTGGGTTATTGTCTGTCTTGTATTATTTGTGGTGTTTTGTGTTGGGATCTTTGAATTTTTTATGTTTCATGTTGTCCAAATGGGGTTGGGTATTGTATATCTTGTATTATTTTTTGTGTTTTGTGTTGTGTCTTTGAATTTTGCATGCTTCATGTGGTACTAGGTGTTTGGGTTATTGTCTGTCTTGTATTATTTTTGGTGTTTTGTGTTGGGATCTTTGAATTTTTTATGTTTCATGTTGTCCAAATGGGGTTGGGTATTGTATATCTTGTATTATTTTTAGTGTTTTGTGTTGTGTCTTTGAATTTTGTATGCTTCATGTGGTACTAATGTGTTTGGGTTATTGTATATCTTGTATTATTTTTTGTGTTTTGTGTTGTGTCTTTGAATTTTGCATGCTTCATGTGGTACTAGGTGTTTGGGTTATGGTCTGTCTTGTATTATTTTTGGTGTTTTGTGTTGGGATCTTTGAATTTTTTATGTTTCATGTTGTCCAAATGGGGTTGGGTATTGTATATCTTGTATTATTTTTGGTGTTTTGTGTTGTGTCTTTGAATTTTGTATGTTTCATGTTGTCCTAATGGGTATGGGTTATTGTATATCTTGTATTATTTTTGGTGTTTTGTGCTGTGTCTTTGAATTGGGTATGGTTCATGGGGTACTAATGTGTTCGGATTATTGTCTGTCTTGTATTATTTTTTGTGTTTTGTGTTGGGATCTTTGAATTTTTTATGTTTCATGTTGTCCAAATGGGGTTGGGTATTGTATATCTTGTATTATTTTTTGTGTTTTGTGTTGTGTCTTTGAATTTTGCATGCTTCATGTGGTACTAGGTGTTTGGGTTATTGTCTGTCTTGTATTATTTGTGGTGTTTTGTGTTGGGATCTTTGAATTTTTTATGTTTCATGTTGTCCAAATGGGGGTTGGGTATTGTATATCTTGTATTATTTTTTGTGTTTTGTGTTGTGTCTTTGAATTTTGCATGCTTCATGTGGTACTAGGTGTTTGGGTTATTGTCTGTCTTGTATTATTTTTGGTGTTTTGTGTTGGGATCTTTGAATTTTTTATGTTTCATGTTGTCCAAATGGGGTTGGGTATTGTATATCTTGTATTATTTTTAGTGTTTTGTGATGTGTCTTTGAATTTTGTATGCTTCATGTGGTACTAATGTGTTTGGGTTATTGTCTGTCTTGTATTATTTTTGGGGTTTTGTGCTGTGTCTTTGAATTTTTATGTTTCATGTGGTACTAATGTGTTTGGGTTATTGGCCGTCTTGTATTATTTTTGGTGTTTTGTGTTGTGTCTTTGAATTTTGTATGTTTCATGTTGTCCTAATGGGTATGGGTTATTGTATATCTTGTATTATTTTTGGTGTTTTGTGCTGTGTCTTTGAATTGGGTATGGTTCATGGGGTACTAATGTGTTCGGATTTTTTTTTTTTGTATGTTTCATGTGGTACTTCAAAATATTATATTAATACAACAGGCCGCCTGTTTGTATTAATAATATTTTGAAGTACCACATGAAACATACAAAATTCAAAGACACAGCACAAAACACCATAAATAATACAAGACATACAATAATCCAAACACATTAATACCACATGAAGCATACAAAATTCAAAGACACAACACAAAACACCATAAATAATACAAGACATACAATAATCCGAACACATTAGTACCCCATGAACCATACCCAATTCAAAGACACAGCACAAAACACCAAAAATAATACAAGATATACAATAACCCATACCCATTAGGACAACATGAAACATACAAAATTCAAAGACACAACACAAAACACCAAAAATAATACAAGACGGCCAATAACCCAAACACATTAGTACCACATGAAACATAAAAATTCAAAGACACAGCACAAAACCCCAAAAATAATACAAGACAGACAATAACCCAAACACATTAGTACCACATGAAGCATACAAAATTCAAAGACACATCACAAAACACTAAAAATAATACAAGATATACAATACCCAACCCCATTTGGACAACATGAAACATAAAAAATTCAAAGATCCCAACACAAAACACCAAAAATAATACAAGACAGACAATAACCCAAACACCTAGTACCACATGAAGCATGCAAAATTCAAAGACACAACACAAAACACAAAAAATAATACAAGATATACAATACCCAACCCCATTTGGACAACATGAAACATAAAAAATTCAAAGATCCCAACACAAAACACCACAAATAATACAAGACAGACAATAACCCAAACACCTAGTACCACATGAAGCATGCAAAATTCAAAGACACAACACAAAACACAAAAAATAATACAAGATATACAATACCCAACCCCATTTGGACAACATGAAACATAAAAAATTCAAAGATCCCAACACAAAACACAAAAAATAATACAAGACAGACAATAATCCGAACACATTAGTACCCCATGAACCATACCCAATTCAAAGACACAGCACAAAACACCAAAAATAATACAAGATATACAATAACCCATACCCATTAGGACAACATGAAACATACAAAATTCAAAGACACAACACAAAACACCAAAAATAATACAAGATATACAATACCCAACCCCATTTGGACAACATGAAACATAAAAAATTCAAAGATCCCAACACAAAACACCAAAAATAATACAAGACAGACCATAACCCAAACACCTAGTACCACATGAAGCATGCAAAATTCAAAGACACAACACATAACACAAAAAATAATACAAGATATACAATAACCCAAACACATTAGTACCACATGAAGCATACAAAATTCAAAGACACAACACAAAACACTAAAAATAATACAAGATATACAATACCCAACCCCATTTGGACAACATGAAACATAAAAAATTCAAAGATCCCAACACAAAACACCAAAAATAATACAAGACAGACAATAACCCAAACACCTAGTACCACATGAAGCATGCAAAATTCAAAGACACAACACAAAACACAAAAAATAATACAAGATATACAATACCCAACCCCATTTGGACAACATGAAACATAAAAAATTCAAAGATCCCAACACAAAACACCACAAATAATACAAGACAGACAATAACCCAAACACCTAGTACCACATGAAGCATGCAAAATTCAAAGACACAACACAAAACACAAAAAATAATACAAGATATACAATACCCAACCCCATTTGGACAACATGAAACATAAAAAATTCAAAGATCCCAACACAAAACACAAAAAATAATACAAGACAGACAATAATCCGAACACATTAGTACCCCATGAACCATACCCAATTCAAAGACACAGCACAAAACACCAAAAATAATACAAGATATACAATAACCCATACCCATTAGGACAACATGAAACATACAAAATTCAAAGACACAACACAAAACACCAAAAATAATACAAGATATACAATACCCAACCCCATTTGGACAACATGAAACATAAAAAATTCAAAGATCCCAACACAAAACACCAAAAATAATACAAGACAGACCATAACCCAAACACCTAGTACCACATGAAGCATGCAAAATTCAAAGACACAACACAAAACACAAAAAATAATACAAGATATACAATACCCAACCCCATTTGGACAACATGAAACATAAAAAATTCAAAGATCCCAACACAAAACACCAAAAATAATACAAGACAGACAATAACCCAAACACCTAGTACCACATGAAGCATGCCAAAATTCAAAGACACAACACAAAACACAAAAAATAATACAAGATATACAATACCCAACCCCATTTGGACAACATGAAACATAAAAAATTCAAAGATCCCAACACAAAACACCAAAAATAATACAAGACAGACAATAACCCAAACACCTAGTACCCCATGAAGCATACAAAATTCAAAGACACCACACAAAACACCAAAAATAATACAAGATATACAATACCCAACCCCATTTGGACAACATGAAACATAAAAAATTCAAAGATCCCAACACAAAACACCAAAAATAATACAAGACAGACAATAACCCAAACACCTAGTACCACATGAAGCATGCAAAATTCAAAGACACAACACAAAACACAAAAAATAATACAAGATATACAATACCCAACCCCATTTGGACAACATGAAACATAAAAAATTCAAAGATCCCAACACAAAACACCAAAAATAATACAAGACAGACAATAACCCAAACACCTAGTACCCCATGAAGCATACAAAATTCAAAGACACCACACAAAACACCAAAAATAATACAAGATATACAATACCCAACCCCATTTGGACAACATGAAACATAAAAAATTCAAAGATCCCAACACAAAACACCAAAAATAATACAAGACAGACAATAACCCAAACACCTAGTACCACATGAAGCATGCAAAATTCAAAGACACAACACAAAACACAAAAAATAATACAAGATATACAATACCCAACCCCATTTGGACAACATGAAACATAAAAAATTCAAAGATCCCAACACAAAACACCAAAAATAATACAAGACAGACAATAACCCAAACACCTAGTACCACATGAAGCATGCAAAATTCAAAGACACAACACAAAACACCATAAATAATACAAGACAGACAATAAATCATACACATTAGGACACCATGAAACATACAAAATTCAAAGACACAACACAAAACACCAAAAAATAATACAAGACAGACAATAAACCAGACACATTAGGACAACATGAAGCATGCAAAATTCAAAGACACAACACAAAACACCATAAATAATACAAGACAGACAATAAATCATACACATTAGGACACCATGAAACATACAAAATTCAAAGACACAACACAAAACACCAAAAAATAATACAAGACAGACAATAAACCAGACACATTAGGACAACATGAAGCATGCAAAATTCAAAGACACAACACAAAACACCAAAAATAATACAAGATATACAATACCCAACCCCATTTGGACAACATGAAACATAAAAAATTCAAAGATCCCAACACAAAACACCAAAAATAATACAAGACAGACAATAACCCAAACACCTAGTACCACATGAAGCATGCAAAATTCAAAGACACAACACAAAACACAAAAAATAATACAATATATACAATACCCAACCCCATTTGGACAACATGAAACATAAAAAATTCAAAGATCCCAACACAAAACACCAAAAATAATACAAGACAGACAATAACCCAAACACCTAGTACCACATGAAGCATGCAACATTCAAAGACACAACCCAAAACACAAAAAATAATACAAGATATACAATACCCAACCCCATTTGGACAACATGAAACATAAAAAATTCAAAGATCCCACCACAAAACACCAAAAATAATACAAGACAGACAATAACCCAAACACCTAGTACCACATGAAGCATGCAAAATTCAAAGACACAACACAAAACACAAAAAATAATACAAGATATACAATACCCAACCCCATTTGGACAACATGAAACATAAAAAATTCAAAGATCCCAACACAAAACACCAAAAATAATACAAGACAGACAATAACCCAAACACCTAGTACCACATGAAGCATGCAAAATTCAAAGACACAACACAAAACACAAAAAATAATACAATATATACAATACCCAACCCCATTTGGACAACATGAAACATAAAAAATTCAAAGATCCCAACACAAAACACCAAAAATAATACAAGACAGACAATAACCCAAACACCTAGTACCACATGAAGCATGCAACATTCAAAGACACAACCCAAAACACAAAAAATAATACAAGATATACAATACCCAACCCCATTTGGACAACATGAAACATAAAAAATTCAAAGATCCCACCACAAAACACCAAAAATAATACAAGACAGACAATAACCCAAACACCTAGTACCACATGAAGCATACAAAATTCAAAGACACAACACAAAACACCAAAAATAATACAAGATATACAATACCCAACCCCATTTGGACAACATGAAACATAAAAAATTCAAAGATCCCAACACAAAACACCAAAAATAATACAAGACAGACAATAACCCAAACACCTAGTACCACATGAAGCATGCAAAATTCAAAGACACAACACAAAACACAAAAAATAATACAAGATATACAATACCCAACCCCATTTGGACAACATGAAACATAAAAAATTCAAAGATCCCAACACAAAACACCAAAAATAATACAAGACAGACAATAACCCAAACACCTAGTACCACATGAAGCATGCAAAATTCAAAGACACAACACAAAACACAAAAAATAATACAAGATATACAATACCCAACCCCATTTGGACAACATGAAACATAAAAAATTCAAAGATCCCAACACAAAACACCAAAAATAATACAAGACAGACAATAACCCAAACACCTAGTACCACATGAAGCATGCAAAATTCAAAGACACAACACAAAACACCATAAATAATACAAGACAGACAATAAATCATACACATTAGGACACCATGAAACATACAAAATTCAAAGACACAACACAAAACACCAAAAAATAATACAAGACAGACAATAAACCAGACACATTAGGACAACATGAAGCATGCAAAATTCAAAGACACAACACAAAACACCATAAATAATACAAGACAGACAATAAATCATACACATTAGGACACCATGAAACATACAAAATTCAAAGACACAACACAAAACACCAAAAAATAATACAAGACAGACAATAAACCAGACACATTAGGACAACATGAAGCATGCAAAATTCAAAGACACAACACAAAACACCAAAAATAATACAAGACAGACAATACCCGACCCCATTAGGACACCATGAAACATACAAAATTCAAAGACACAGCACAAAACACCAAATATTGAAAAGTATAGAGTTAAAGATCTATAAGGAGCCTATTTGGTTACCAACTCTCCATGATCTAGCTGATGGGGGTCACCTGTACCCTCTCAAAGACCATCGGTAGCCCCCGGACCATTGCTTGAAAACATTTGCACTAGGTGACTGAAATCAGGGCATAGTAGGTACTGCAGGGTAATTATATATATAGAAATTGACCACTAGGTGGGGGTATCCTTGACTTACACAAGAATTACAATGGATGCCTCCCTGGACCTAATTTACAAACTAGCATTACCCAGCATGCATCAGGGATCCGTGACTGTAACAGCGGTGTGCCACATTTGCATACCTAACTTCACCCGCTACTGGGGACACCGAGGCATAGTATCAACCAACAAACCTTCTCTAAGTATGATAATCTGAGTCCTTTGTCTACACCCTCATTGAACTCAGAGCTAATATTATAAGGGGGACCTGTGAAACTTCACACTTAGATGCTACGGCAGTCTGTGAAATACATTTTATAAACTTTTTTATAAACATTAACTACATATAAGTTTTTTATTTTAAGTAATACACACTACATAGGCCTAACTATGTCACCATGCAAACAAATGTTAAAAACTAAAAACAAAGTTATGCCATCAGTCCATTCCCATATAATCACATAAATACATTGCCGTTGCAAAGACTATGTCATCAAATTGGCATTTACATTTCAATTATTCTATTCACACCTCCCCAAGCTTCAAACAAATTCAAGACAATGGCCCCCCTGGCCATACCCAAGATTGCATGAGGTTAGCGAACATCCCCCACACCTTCACCCCAGTGACAAAATTTACATGTTAGGGACATGGCACATGAGAGGGATGGAGAGAGAGAGATGATCAGATTAAACACACACACATCATGCATTTATATAAATAACTATCATTAGTTTTTATTATTATTTAATTATAAACTATTATATGCTAATTATATTTATGGATATTTATATTTATGGATATTTATTATTTATGATTATGCTAATTATATCTATTTATATCTATCTATTTTAATTACTAATTTGCATAATTCATTATGCAAATTATGCATTAATTGCTCACTAGCGCCACTAGTGGTCAGATTTGGTAGTGTGCCACCACCCTATTATACTACTGACGTGACACCAAGAGAAAGACCGTGACCGCCATGGATGTTTATGCTCTGAAGAGACAGGGACGCACTCTGTACGGCTTCGGAGGTTAATGATGCTGACTTGATTTACCAACAACCCAAAGGCTCTTTTAAGAGCCACCCATATTTTCTCTACAGAGTTCATTACTTCATTGCCTTTGGCTTTACATAGTAATGGAAAATGTATCTTTAATTTTTTTGATAATAAGTTCTTGGACCGGGTCCGTGTTGATATATTTGATATCTTTATCTTGATCTTTAAAGAGTATTACCCAATGATATATTCTATTGAGCTAACTTGTTTGTGTTAAACTCCCTTACGTCCTCAAGACACACATAAAAAGGCAAGGCTCTGAGATCTTAAGTCATTCAATTTTCTATCTTCAACTACATTACTACTGCTCAAAATGTCAGGTCGAGGCAAGGGAGGCATGTCATTATGGTTGGAAATTTGAAAAAAGAAAGTTTCAATTTTCTATCTTCAACTACACTACTGCTCAAAATGTCAGGTCGAGGCAAGGGAGGAAATTAATTGTATTTAAATTTTCTTTAGCTACTATACCACTCAAAATGGCAGGTTAAGATCCCTAGTAGCTATGCCCTAGCTATGGCTTCTTCGTTTGCCTCCCAGTTCTCCAAAAACTGGGCAAGGCTAAAATACACGGGTGAGGCCGAGCTCCCGACAAGGGATTTTGTCGGCAAAGAGCTTTTGTTCAAGTCGAACCTAGTATGTGCAAAGGACATTTACTCTTTTATTGCCTTGCCAAACCGACGTGAGTTCGAACTTTGTTTCTACCAGGAGTCGACACTCCGTCGCTTCCTGGAGCAATATGAGTCTGACAAACTGCAGGATGCATGGACGGGCTGGTCCATTGAATCCTCTGTTAATATAGGGACAGTGAACGTTGTAGTCAAGTTCTGGACCTGCCGGGTCTCAGATCATGATGTGGAGCTGTACCTAAAACGGTACTGTTCAATAAAAGAGCAGCCATACAAACCACTCGACCAGTTTGGGATCTGGTATGGAGTACGCAAGTATAAGGTTGAACTCGAGCACGATGAAAAAAAGCAACGTATGTCACTGCCAAGCTCTATTTCCCTGGGCCCATACAACGGGCGGATTTACTATCCTGGACAGCAGACGCGGTGTTTTGTGTGCAACAGCACGGAGCACCAGGTCCGAGAGTGCACACAGGTGAAGTGCTGGAGATGTGGGAACTTGGGCCACAAAGCCAAAGAGTGTACGAACGACGCTGAATGCAGCCTGTGTGGAGAGAGGGGGCACTCTTTTTTCCAGTGCCCTCAGTCCTACAGCAACAAGGCACGTGCAGAGAGGAAAGAGAGAGCCGAGGAACAGCAGAACCGCTTCGTCGGTCTACAGGGGCGCACCAGACCGCCGCCACCGGCTAACGCCAGCACCCCACTGTCGGCTGACAGTGGGCAGAGCCGTACCGTGCAGACGGAGCCTGCACTACTGGTGATCCCGGGAGACGAGGTACCGGGGGAGGAGGCAGGCTCAGTCAGTGACGAGGAGGCGATCCAGGCGATCCAGCGACGGGTGACTGACGAGATGGCAGCGGGTGTGACCGTGACTAGCAGAGGAAGAGGAAGAGGACGTGGGAATGGCAGTTTCGCCGTGGCCAACATCATGAGAGCAGCTGCTGAAGGAGTCAGAGTGGCTACTGCGGAGAGACAACAGCGTCTCTGCCTCCCGGAGACAGCAGCAGCGGAGGAGACGGAGGAGGCTGTCAGACAACTGGAGAGGGCTGTCAACGAGCTGCTTCCGGCCTGGTCTGATTCCTCAGGCGTGGGGGATGAGGGGGGGACCGGCGAGCAACAGCAGGAGGAGCGAGGCGATGAATCTGAGTACGACTCGGCAAGCGACGAGTTGAGTAGTGGCAACTCTAGCCCTGAAACATGACTCTCGTATTCATACGAGAGTCATGACGAATCTTCACCCTATTTTTGGCACTTTTTGCATTTACAAACTAAACGTATATATAAACATTCAGATTTCAAATATAAAGTACTCACATTTTGTCTCACGGGTGTTAGCTAGTAGCAGCCCAATCGCTAGCACTGCTGCGTTCCGCGTTCTTTAATAAAAAGCATTTTTGTCCGGTCATTTCTGTGTTTTGCCCGTTTCTGCGTTGTTTTCCCTTCCACTTCCTCATTTTCCCAAGTGCTGCTTTAGGCCACTCCCCTTTCCACTGTGCACGCGCGCACACACACATACACACACACACACACACACACACACACACACACAGACTCGCACTCACACTCACGGCGCAGCAAGTACGGTACAGTCCAGTTACAGTACAGTATAGTACAGTACAGTACAGCACAGTATGGTACAGTACAATACGGTGCAGTATTGTACAATACAGCACAGTACAGTATGGTACAGTATACAGTATGTTACTGTACGTTAGATATTTTAACTGAAAAGCATATATGGCGTCTAATGGCTGTTATGTTTGATTGATTGATTGAAATCTTTATTAACAGTTTGCAGAATTACAGTACATTTCAAGCACAAACTCAATACAAAGACTGTTAACTGTGAGTGGACGACCCAATTAAGCATTACACTTGTTTACAACAGGGTCCACATTGTTCAAGTCATCAAAACATTTAGAGACAAACAAATGTCTCACACTGTGCCTTTGTACTGTGTGTTAAATCATGTTGTCATTGAATTGTTTATTAGCCATGTAAAAGGCCTCTTTCTCTGCTTCAATAACACAACATTGAGGCATGTTTGAAAGACGCAGACGGCCAGATTTATCATCTTCCTTTGGGCATTGAAAATCATTGCAAGTGACAACCGACAGGGGCGCTGAGGTGCAGGTGCCGAAAGGCGGAAGTTTAAGGCAAAACCGGGAAAAACACAGAAATGACCGGACAAAAATGCTTTTTATTAAAGAACGCGGAATGCAGCAGTGCTAGCGATTGGGCTGCTACTAGCTAACACCCGTGAGACAAAATGTGAGTACTTTATATTTGAAATCTGAATGTTTATATATACGTTTAGTTTGTAAATGCAGCAAGTGCCAAAAATAGGGTAAAGTTACTGCATGACTGTCATGATAATCATCATGGCAGTCATGTTTCAGGGCTATGGCAACTCGAGAAGCAGCGAGATGACGTTCAGTGGAGGGGGGCTCATTCTCGCGGCTACAGCTGAGGAAGAAACTCCGAGAGCTACACAACATGTGAGTGTCAAACAGAAGCGACTCACGTCGCCTCTGGCGAATGAGGACAAAAAATACAAAAGAAAATGAATGCCTCTATCTAACTTAATATCATAATGTCTACACTTTCCAGAGGTGGGACAAAGTCCCTATGTTGCAAGTCCAAGTCGAGTCTCAAGTCTTAGCTCTCAAGTCAAGTCAAGTCTCAAGTCTTTGGCATTCAAGTCCCAAGCAAGTCCAAGTCCTGAACTTTTTGTTTCGATTCCCAACCAAGTCCTAAGCATTTTGTTTCAAGTCCCAACCAAGTCCTTACCTTTTGTTTCGAGTCCCAAACAAGTCCCACCAAGACATAATACTAATTAATGATATGTAAAGATTTACATAAATCATGAGCATTTTCCACAATTCCACAACGATACTGTACTTTTCAATTTCCTCCGTGAGGACAGGGTTTAAAGCACCACTCTGTACAATGGGGTGGTTGTAGTTTGTCTCTCTGCTCTTCTAGCCATTTAGATCATGTCAAAGGTCATGTCTCACCGAGACACAGGATCTGACACAAATTCAATGTTTCCCCTGAGCAAGCAGGCTATTATTATTACAATGGTAAAATGTAATTACTCTCACTGAAACCGTGTTCAAATACAGGGTAGAAGAGGAATGTTACATAATGCCTCGATCCACTTTTTCCACTCCCGATACCGATCTAAAATCATCAAAACCGATCCGATTACCGATACCGATCCGATACCGATCCTCCGATATCGATCCGATCCAGCACATAATTTATTAAGTCGCTCTATGCTTTCCCAAATCTGTCAGATAGCACACTTTTTTTATCTCAGAATAATAGTCAACAAACAATAATAGTCAACAAAGAAGTTCCACATGAGTACGTTGAGAATAACTGACCCATTTATTTTTACCAACTTGAGCCTATACTTCAAAAGTGTTCTAGTGACAAATTTATTTTATTGTATTTTATGCCTTTTTTATCCATACGATTTATTATTATTATGCACATTGATCAGGTTTTTGTGTTAATACATTTATCAATAGCATAGGTAGGCTATACACATTAATTCTGAATATAGGTTTTGAAACTCATTTGCCCCAATACAGCAGCTGTGTTTTTTATGGATCTATCAATGATCATCATTTAAATTTTAAGGACCCAGCAATTTGTATCCCTGGGACCCCAAATTATATATTTTGTATTTGTTTATATTGTAAAATCAATGTCAATTTAGAGTGTACAAATGGAACCTATTATTTGGCTGGGAGTGGGGACCCCTGATCCCCAAACCGTGCACTGTCTACACAGCACACTGTCTGTCCGTGACAATGTAACTAGTGACGCCCGTTTATTTAAGCATTGGTTAGCACTTAAGCAGTTATTAGCATCATAGCATGGTCCGTCACATAAGTATTGACAAACAGCGGTCATATTTGTCAAGCAAAACTGTTGGGGACTGTGGGGAGATACAGAGGCGCAACACTGACCGAACGCTAGGGGGGGATATAGAGCGGCGCCGCAAAGCGGCGCCGCCGAAAAATCCGTCCCCCCCGTCCCCCCCACCACCCTAGGGGAGGGGGGGATGGGGGGGTCTAACCACCAAAACGTGGGGTTATGGTTAGGGTCGGACTACAGAGAGGTTGTTCCAGTGACTCAATGCACATACAAAACTGCTTTGGCACAGTTGTTATTATTATTATTATGAATTACCTGGCAGTGGCTGTGATTCCTCCTCCTCCCATGTGTCTCAAAACGTAAAAGTTTAACCACATTATCAGCAGCGCCTATAACAGGTCAAAACTCACTGACCATCTGTAAGTCAGCCTATTCTATATAAAATGTACAACACCTGGGCAGTTTTCAGGAGAGCAGACTGGGTTCGCATGTTTTAAATATGTAGTTGCACCTTACCTGGGTGTTGACAGTTGTGCTTTCATTAGCGGCTAATATAATAATATAAAGGACCACTTCACCACTTTTCAACCTATCTTCATATAATAGGTCCTCACTAGTAATCATGAAAAAATGGCATGGTTTTTTTCTACTCAGTCTGTGTCTCATAGGACGGCTATGGGCAGTTTAGAAGTGACATCATCATTAGGCAGATTTGTTTTTAAACAAGATTTCTTTACAAATATATTTAGATTTTCATTATCGTGAGAACGATGGCTTCCATTTTCGCATTGTAACTTTTCAGGACTAGAAAGCCTGCAGTTTCTATTAGCTTGTATTCCCCATCAATGATGTCACTGGAAGAGAGAGAGAGAGATTTTTACCTGTAGGCCTACTATATTGGTGGCGCTGTAACTGGCCAATGTGAAAAGGTATACGTATTGATGTATTGATTTATAAACAGTATGCAGAATGAGTACATTTAATTCAAACAAAAGTACAACTCAATACAAAAACTGTGGACACTATGATGAAGCATTACACTTGTTTACAACTAGAATTTCGCCGGCCTTCGGCCGGCGAATCCTAGTTACATTGCAGCGCAATATGGGAAGAAGGAAATTGCGGGAGTTGACAGAATTATTATAATAACAGAAAGTGTTTTTTATTTCTCATAAATACGCAAACATGGTGAAACAACTACAGTCACAGAGAGCAGTGCCAAGGTAGCTGCTGCCTGCTAACGATGCAAACAACAGCCTTGCCTGTCGTGTGTGTGTGTGTGTGTGTGTGTGTGTGTGTGGGGGGGGGGGGGATAGCACTAATTTTCGACATTTTACTGTGTCATAAATATTTACATCTGTAGCCTATATTGTGATTACATTTGACCGTACATTTGACTCTTGTGTTATATTCTTGTGAAATATTCAGTAAAGTATTGTGGTGAAATATTCACCCCAAGTTGATAAGATATGCAGAGAATATAATACCAAGAACCCCCAGTTTGAAATGCATTAGGCCACAGACCCCCATTTGATACCATTTGCTCTCTGGGAAAATCAGGGTCCATTTGGTTCCATTTGTATGCTCTTGGAGTATGATGACTGTGCTAACAGTATTATCATAAAATATGTCTCAGTTTGAAGATTCAAAAAAACATATTTCATATGTGTGAGCTTGTAAAGTAGAACGTTCAACCTAGAGACAGTGTTGCCAAGTCTGATCATTATAAGCTACTTTGGACTTGTTTATCTATTGGTAGTCCTTGACATGGAAATGTTTGAGTTCCACTGCTCTGAAACAACATTAGACAACAAAGTTTGACAGTCAACACTATAATTGATTATTTTAAGACTAATTTCCGGACCATTTCTGATTTACCTACTTTGAACTGGCCTATTAACATTTTTATAGACCTGGTTGCTTGTTTCACTCTCACATCCACGATATGTGGCAACCCTGGTCCCTGGTTTGTTTTGGTTTGCGTGTGGATGTTTTTTTGTGTTGCTTTAGCATCTTTAGCACATTAGCTATCAGAGGCTGCTGTCATGAAAACGCAAGTTTCTGTCCCAGAAGCTCACGTTAGGTCTGCGCACACTGTACGTTGCTATCGCTATGGCAACCTGTCATCAAATGCTGCTAACGTTGTGGTCAGCACTGTTAGCATGTGTGCTATCAGGCAAAAGCTGAGATAGATATAAAACTACTGGCCAAAATGTCATACAAAACACAACACCTAAAATCGGAATGTTATTGTGACCTACAGACCATCATGATTTGCTTGCTGGACCTATAATTAATTTATTTGCATTAAATTGCCACTCGCCCATATAAATAAAAAGCAAGATGGCTGCCGATTGCGAGCAGAGACGGAGAGAGTAGTGACGTGTGAGCCGGGGGCGGGCCTCTGACAACAGCATGAACACAGGGCAGTGTTGCCAGGTTTGCGAATTGTAAGCGAGTTGTAGTGTGTGTAAGTAGCCTGGTTAAAAGGCCTTGTTTCTGCCCGTGTTGGGGCATGTCGTGTCCACCAGTTTCTGTCGACCAGTTTCTGTCCACCGCTTTTGGCACGTGACCAACTTAAGCATTGTTATATTAGATAAGGCCCACCATTTTCAATTCATCAGAACATTTAGAGACTTACAATTATACACTTATATATAAAAATCAGGAATGATTTAATTTAATAATGTCAGGTATATCAAGTTAGTTTGGTGTTAAGAATTGCATAATGTACCATAATATGACATAAGGTAAGAAAGGGCAGAGACCACAGTATACAGGTGTCCACTTTGTTTTACTCATGAAAAGTAAACTTAAAAGTAAAATAGACGGTTGTGATCATATATTATTGTCGACAGGCCGGCAGTAGGTTGTGAAGTTGGCTGGGGTCAAGGGTCAAGGGCCGGTGATTTCTCAGGGCAATCCTCATTTGAGGAGGGGCCGTCTCCCCAGCAGATGACGCAGTCTTCAAAGTATGAGGAAAAGGTCCCCAGAATGCAGACCGGGCGGCCCCAGAAGAATGAATATGGGCAGTGGTGTCGCAAGAGATATAATGTTTACCCAAGGCGTTATGAGTTTCTTTCAAGAGAGCATGTCCAGAAGAATGAATATGGGCATGTTTACATTCAAGAGAGCATGTGCAGAACAATGACATTCTGGCCAGGGACACAGATCTGATAGCTGACCACATGTCAAAACGACCAGTACCTCACCCCAGGAGAAGATCCGAAGGCGGCGAGGCCAGGGCGGACTGCAGGAAGGGGGACTTTTGAAGTTCCACAACAGGCCCACTGATATATCAGGGAAGTCGGCGGTTTAGTGGTGATTGATGTCATTACCATGATGAGATCTTTGGTGTTGTTCGCCAAAGTGTTTTTGTATAAATCTATTGTAAAGTTTGTATGGTCAAGTTTATATGGGTACTGTGTGAGAAGATATTTTATACCCCATTGGATAAGAAGAAAGGAAGCAGCTGACTTGCATGTTGTCCTCCTTATCAGGATATCAGTGAACTGTCTGGCTGACCTATAGTGACCTCCCCTGGTTTGGAGATTTGCACCCCCACCCCTAGTTTCACCCCATGTTGGCTGATTGTGGCAGACACTATATAGGGCTGTATTTTGCGTGTCTTAAGTACCAGGTCTTATTCCCTAACTTGAGTAAACGAAAGACCTGGAGGCGTGATCAATGCTCTTTGGCCACTCAGAATAGCCAAATGGCATTGATCACGCCTCCAGGTCTTTAGTTTACTCAAGTTAGGGAATAAGACCTGGTACTTAAGACACGCAAAATACAGCCCTATGTCCTAATGAAGATCTATTAAGATCGAAACGTTGACGAGCAGCAATAAACTTTAGAGGAGCTTTTTCCTGCAGTGTGCAGACTCATTCTTCTTTTTTCTACTTAGTTAAATGCTTATCACACGATTTTTGTAACCCATTCTTTCACCCAGTGTCAATTGTTTAATGTAATCCTGGGTGCTACACTCCCTCTGCCAACCTGGGGAGAGCAACGGACTGACCTCATGCTTCCTTCATTGAGGAGTCCATGCCAAGCAGCTTCTTTTCACCTGACAAGGGGGAGTTTCCACGGTTCGGCGTGGAAGGAACACGTTATTCCAACCAGTTCCTTTCTCCTCCATCAGGCGCAAAAAATTAAACAAACCAGCAAATCGTATACATTTTACTGTTGGAAATTGGAATGTTGTGTCACATTTATTATTATTGTATATGTTTAATCAGTACCGAATATAGTCTGGTCATTCACATTTGAAAACACAAACAAAGAAAAACATAATACATGAATATACAAATAATAACCTTCAAATACTACAATAGGTTACACTATAGCTGTGAAAGTGGGCAGTGGCCCTGGATAGTTTTCTTTGTGTGATATGCAGTATGCTATTTTCTTTTTGTTTCACATTCATTTTACAATAATAATATTCAGACAACTAACAATAAGTTAATAAAGAAAAGAATGATGACACCGCAGCATTCGCTGACAGTGCTCCATCTGCTATCAATGGTCCTTAAACATCAGATCACTGCACTGCCTAAGCTTGGGTCAATGAATGGCTTAACAATTTGTTCAAGATTGTAACTGCTTTCTTTATGTTTTTGTTGTATCTGTTTTAGTTCTTTGAGTATATTTTCTGTCTTCTGATTCATGTATTGTAATATATGAATGTCTATTCCTGTTGATTATCGTGTTCTGTGTCTCGGCTACATTGAAAATGAGGGCCTGCACCTCAACTGTACTCAGAGTTGAGATAAAAGGTTATGACATTATGAATTCAAAAGAATGTGAAAAGTATTCACAAAGATTAAAAACATCACTACACACACTTGCTGTAGTGTACACTAAAATATATAATATTTATTGAATTTCATAATACCTAAAAATTCCTTAAAATCTATGTGTGTAATCATAGTTATTTACAGAGGAAAGGAAACCATCATCTTGAAAAACAGATGTACATCTTGTGAAATGCTATAGGAGGGTGTCACTAACTGGCAGTGACAACATAGTGACCATAATTTACACAAGATGTAAGTTATCACTCCGGTGGTATAGCTTCCTGTGTCACAGGAAGCTTCCTGTGTCACAGGAAGCTACCACCGCTGCATTGCTATATATTCAGCTTTCTATCACTAGGGGTGTATACGTACGTTCCCAAAAATCAATATGAGAATTATTCTCACCAGATGGTACTATACCGATGGCCCAAATGTGGTCCTAGCTGGCTCACAGACCCATAATGCTGTGTCAGTAGAGGAACACATAGTAACTGAAATAAAATAATCATTATCCAAGTGTTATATAGTCGTTTGGGATCAGTGGGCCAATAGTATAAATTGTTTTGCCCACAAATGTAACAATAACATAGTCATCTGAATTGAGTCCATCATCTGAATGATATTCATGCACTTTTTTTTAATCCTCAGCTTTAAAATGTACTAGACCTGTACGTGACCGTCGTCGACCGGCCTACTTGAGAACGATGCAACTTGGGAACCTAATAATACCCGTTGTCAACTTGTCATAGCACCCATTTTAACTAACTGTGACCCTTTTGTGCCCATACTGTATATGGAGATCTCTGTAGTATCAATACCCGTTATCATAGCACCCATTGTAACAGTCTGTCTGTGTCCCACATGGAGATCTCTGTATTTGTCCGTCTGCCTGTGTGTGGAGAGTGCAAACTGACCGTGAAAAGTGGACTGGTTAAGTAATCAATTGGTAGGTGTGGGGTTGCCATGGCTGATGGCAATCAATTGGCTGAGGCAGACTCGATACCGGGCACTCGATACCGGGCACACATCGTGCGTCGATTTTGAAGTCGGTGGGGCAAACGGTTTTCGAGTTACGTGCATTACAACCGCGCGCACACACACACACACACACACACACACACACACACACACACACGCACACACACTCCTGAAAATGAAAGGTTTCTTTCCTTTCTCATCTAAAGCCCAAAACACACCAGTTGCAACTCCTTTTATGGTCAACCGGTTGCAACTGCCATAGAGCATTTTGCAAGGAGTTGCAGTTTGGGCATGACTAGCTGAAACTAGCCTGGTTAAGACCTCCCCCCTTGAATACATTTGAAATATTTTGTATATATCACTTGACTGCAGTTAGTGTGCCATCTAATTGATGCTCTTTTCATCTGTCTAGACGAATAATACTGGTCTGTACTTGTCTGCTGCATTTTTCTTGCACACAGGCAACTCAACAAGTCTATGAACAATTAATTGATCAGTTCTTCAGAACAATCTTGGAGGCCGAGGTAAGATTTTCCTGCACAGATAACTTATCATTTTATTCAAGTACAACATATAGACCACAGTATCCACTTTGTTTTACTCATGAAAAGTACATTTAAAAGTAAAATTGGTAAAAACGGTTGTGATCATATATTATTGAACATCATATTGTGCATTACTTACCAATTACATTGATTTGGATTTATATTGGATTCTTTCTTTCTTTCTTTCTTAGGAAAAATGCGCCAACAAAAAGCCAACCCCTGTCTGAAAACGTTCTTTTATGTCCTCAATAGTCTACTTTTGGTACGTATGTATAAATACTATACTATAGTTCGGTAGTATACACAGGTAGGCTATTATGTAAGGTTCAGTGGGCAAGACACAAGACATGAGCCGAAACTGTGACATAATTAACTCCCCCAAGTATTTATCAGCAATTGGGTATATAGCTTTTGGAGGACTATATGAGACAATCTGCAGGATCGAATCTGACCGGTGACAATTTATTTTCTCAGAAAAAACGCTACTTTTACTGTTAAGTTAGAAATAGGTTTTAGGCATATAATTGTAGGCTACTGAGGTATATGTCATGTTAGGCCGGGGAGGGTGCTTAATTTTTGTTTAATCACTTGGAGAGGGGACTGGATTAAAATTTTCATTCAGAGGGAGGGTGATGGTATTTTATATCAGGGCACATACATTTCCTCCAGGGGTAGCCTACCCCTACTTAAATTTTGTATAACTTTCTCGAGCAAGATCTCGTCAACGTACAGGGAAGCAAACCACGCGCCCGCAATACAAATAAGAAATGAAACAAACATAAATGTTAATTATATAAGCTACGTCACTGCATTGCAGAAATCATGCAAACACATGTGTAAAATGTAACCAGTGGCGGCAATTATTTATTTTCACCCATGGTGGAAACACACATAAATATCTACATAAACAGTAGAAAGCTTTTAAACCATTCTGGTTTATAAGAATATTGTTCTACATACATATTTATATTTCTTAAAATGTAAGAAAAGGTGATTTTGTGTGTTTGAAAGTAGCTTAGTAGCCGATCTACAAGCTCACAATGTGTCGCATTAATGCACGCATGCACGCATAAACTGAGTATTTCTACAGCAGTATTGATACTTTTACTTAAGTTGGTACTTTTTTCCACCACTGAAAATTGATATCCTGACCTAAAATATAATTGTCTGTTTACTAAATTGCTGTTCAGACATGGAGACCCCTGTTACTTGTCCATGCCATTTAGACTGTATAGGCCTATATCTGAACTGTAAAATCAGTCTCTGAGTTGTAGATCTTTTGTTCAGATTGCAGGATGTTTGTTTCTAGTAGTGGCAATCTGGGCCACTGGCACTGTGGCTAACAACAATCAGGTAATGATTACTGTCTGTCTGTCTGTCTGTCTGTCTGTCTGTCTGTCTGTCTGTCTGTCTGTCTGTCTGTCTGTCTGTCTGCCTGCCTGTCTGTCCGTCCGTCTGCCCTATAGTACTTTCCCCCCTTTTTTTACATATTTAATATTTTATTTCGATTTTTCAGTACAAAACATCAAATGACAGAAAAATAAGCTTAACAACAATAGATTGCATTTTATAACACTTTTCTATACACTACAACGTGCTTACTCAAAGTGCGGGGAGGAGGCTTCAGGGGCCAGACTCATAGAGCGGGGAGGAGGCTTCAGGGGCCAGACTCATAGCGCGGGGAGGATCAGGCTTTGTTTTTAATTAATTCAAAATTTAATTAATGTTTTTTCATGTTTTTTATGTATTTCTTTGGATGTTGTTTGAAACAGTGTGTTAGATCCTATAGCTGACTCTCTCTGTTGTTGACTCTGATATATCAGTCTGGCGGTTGGATGATGTGGATCTTCGCTGTGGGCTTAATCAGCATCTCCAGTTTGGGGATATTTGGAGCTCGCCGTGAGAACACTGTTGCCCTGGTTATAGTACGTTATTCTATTCTATTGTCAACTCTATTCTATTCTATTGTACTATATATCACATAATCAACACCGTTGTAACACCATTGTCTATCCTCTGTAGTTTGCGATAGCAATGATGGTTGGAGCTATCTTTCTGCTCATCAGAGGCATCCTATTCTCTGTTTTGTTGATTGTATCTCAGGTAAGCCCTTTTGAGGTTTAAATATTCTAACAGATTTATTAACATTGGTAACTGAACAGATATTGCACTGTCAAGTTCTTACAATGAATCTTCTCTCAGATTCCAACTTTTAAAGTTTTTAGTGAAAATGGAGAGCAATGTCATTGTTTGTGACATTGGTGGATATGTCACAACACATGGTCAGCCCAAGTGTGTCTGTTGTGACATATCCACCATCGGACCACCCTATAGTGTGTGTGTGTGTGTGTGTGTGTGTGTGTGTGTGTGTGTGTGTGTGTGTGTGTGTGTGTGTGTGTGTGTGTGTGTAGTGTTGTTTAATGTGTTAAGTGTGGTCCTGTATAGCGCTTTGAGGGCCATACATTTGAGGAGAACTGAGACTTCTTCTTTTTTTATTTTTAGGCGCGGCAGGATATAGAGTCACAACCCTACGATTATGAAGTTAGTATAGTACTCCGTGCAGGCCTGGGAATCGCCTTTGTCTTTTCAGCAACAGCGGTACGTGTTACAGTATTTCTCACAGCTATAAAACCTTGTTTCATCATCATTAACACATACAGTAATAAGCCATCTCTGTGACCTCAAAGACCTTTTCTTAACACGCACATAATAACAGACAGCTGATGATGTGCATTAAAACTGCAAACAGCACTCACTCATTTATATGATTGGCTAAATATGATATATATTGTCTTGGTAACAGATCTTAGGTGTGATACTCTCCGTGTGCCTACTCCGCCAGATTGGTCTCTTCAGGAAGCCGAGCGGTGCCGAACAATATTCTGTTCCCATGCACGGCATGACCCCATCGTGATCCACGCTGTCCCCGCTATATCCTAGCCTCGCGTAGCGATACTAATATCACTGCGTAATCTGCCTGAGACATTATGCATTGGCTGGCAACGCGAGGCGAGGCATATATGCTATCCAATGAGCGCCTATAGCATTTAACCCCAAACTACATGGGTCTATAACCTTGAAGCCTAAATGTGAACTTTGAGCTCTATAATCTCCTAGCTATTTAATCCTTATTTTTGTGCTATATTTGCTATATGATCTTATTTGTCAAAAGGCATGATATATATAATATAGCCTATAATTATTACAAGTAGGCCTACCTGATATATTTACAATCTTACAGTCTTGGGATACTGTAAATGCAAATGTATTGCTTTTTTGATTCTGGGATGCAGGTACAAACTGTTTATTCTTTATTATGAGTGGAGCTGACTATATAGCTGATATGACCTCACTTTCCCTTAAGCCCCCAAACCACACCAAAGGGTCGAGACAGGACGAGACGGTTTCGGGTTTATCCCTCAAACCGATTTTTCTCAATAAAAGCCTACAAATCTTTTAGTGTAATTCTTCCGGTTTGAGGGAAAGGAAGTTCCAGATGCTGGTTCCTGCCTGATTACTACAAAACAGTGACTACAACATTGACGTATACGATATCATCCGCTCCAAACCGGTTCACACAGCAATTTATTTAGTAAGACAACAGACCAGGCTGGTGACGAGGTTAGGATGCAAGGAGTTCCCATGGCGACCCTTTGGTGTGGTTTCTGCTTTAGTGTGCATTTAGTGTACTAGTTAAACATAATGTGTTTATGTCCATTCACATGAATATGTCCTGATGAAGATCTATTAAGATTGAAACATTGACGAGCAGCAATAAACTTTAGAGGAGCTTTTTCCTGCATCACCAGTGTGCAGACTCATTCTTCTTTTTTCTACTTAGTTAAATGCTTATCACACGATTTTTGTAACCCATTCTTTCACCCAGTGTCAATTGTTTAATGTAATCCTGGGTGCTACACTCCCTCTGTCAACCTGGGGAGAGCAACGGACTGACCTCATATGCTTCCTTCATTGAGGAGTCCATGCCAAGCAGCTTCTTTTCACCTGACAAGGGGGAGTTTCCACGGTTCGGTTCACTTTCACTAGCTGTGAAAGTGAGCAGTAGCCCTGGATAGATGTCTTTGTGTGATATGACTTACTTGACTTAATCCTCTTTACCCTGTCGAGGGGCATAGGGTGTCCACCAGAGCTCTCCATCTCACTCTCTTCTGGGCCTGCGCTTTTGCTTCCTGCCAGCTCATTCCAATGTCCTTTAGGTCCTGGAGAGTGGAACGTCTCCAGGTGTTTCTTGGCCTACCCTGTTTCCTCTTCCCCTGTGGGTTGTAGTCCAGGGACTGCCTTGTGATGTTTTCTGTGTCCTTTCTAAGGGTGTGACCTATCCATGGTACTATCTATACTGTCCTGTTTTGTGATCCTCCATAACTCCTCATTTGTGGTTTTGATTGTGTGATATGCACTATGCTATTTTCTTTTTGTTTCACATTTATTTTACAATAATATATTCAGACAACTAACAATAAGTTAATATGGAGTGAAAAAAATTGAAAAGAATGATGACACCTGTGACTCTCCCATGCAGGGCCCTCAAAAGGGGGGGGGTCCCCACCAAAAAATATAATAATAATGGCCTGCCCAACAACATATGTGTGTGGTCCATATCATTATTAACATTATATATCTAGATGTTTACATTTCTTATTTTACTGTCAAATGACATGCTCACAAGTTATTGTGGAATGGAACATCTTGACATCCAATATGTACTAGGCCTACATTTCTAGTGTGAAATGGAGGGAGGGACCCCCACAAAAAGACCACACCAAACATGGACGCACAGTCGCGCACATACAGTGCCCTATTCTGGGGTTTTGGGCCGTGGGTCCTCAAAACTGGGCAGACCAATTTTTACTGGACCCTTTATTTTTTTGTTTGCTACATTTTGTTTTTAATTATTACTTAAAAACATTTAAAAAGCCAAAGTTCCCATGAATTAAAAACAAATTTCAATTATCTTCTCTGTAATTTCATGAAGAAATCAAAGAAAAAAATATTTTTTAAACACATAAGAGAACAAATGTTTGAGAATTGCAGTGACCTTTTTTACAAAGTGATACACATTACTGTAATATTGTTGGGGAGATATGGCATTTTTTATCTTTCAGGCAGTACCATGTGTCAGCCAGTAGGTGTCCTACCTGACCTTAGGCTATGTCTAACAGAAGAGCAAATCCAACCACTGCAATCGACTCTAGACTGACTGGTCAAAAATTACATATTATTCATTAAACTAAAATGTTTAAGGTTTTTCCAGATCACTCCAAGAACAATGGATAAAAAAGAATAGAATCACACCCGTGGGCCGTGTTCAGTGAGGGGTGCTCTTATGATCATACATCATCTGGTTCCTGAGAGAGTTCCAGGGGGTCCCCCCAGCTATATAATTAGGAACCAAATGGACCCTTATGGGTCTGTAACTCAGAGAGTGTACAAATGGAACCACGTGGACCCTGGCGTATCTTTTCAAATGGGGGTCAATTTGGGGGTTCCTGACACGAAAAGGTTTGGGAACCACTGCACTATAGGGGTAGAAATAAGTGTCTTTAGCACTGAAATAAGGCTTTCAGGCGGTACCGTGCACTTGCCAAACGCAACCAGCAGGTGTCCTACCAGATCACAGGATCAGCAAGGAAGGGAGACCAAATACATTATCCTAATAATCATACAGCCACTGCAATTGTTATAGTTATTATAACGTAATGGTATAGTCATACTCTACCATACAGATTGGTCAAAACTTTTTTGTTGTCACGGTTAGTGGCGTGACGTCAGGCCACGTACGTCACCCTATAATAAAGTATAGTATAGCGCACAATGATCTGCATTGCAGTTTTCCAGAGATTCAGCAGTGACCAGTCCAGAAGAGATTACCTCCAGTGTCCAGATACTCAGAAGCGCCATACCACTAAGCACTAAGTAGCCTAGCAAGCCTTGTAGACCAGACCGTAAGACCTCAACGGCATATAGTCGTAAGATATACATAACAATACATACATATACATTATACATAACAATATAATATAACAATAACAATAATACTTAATCATATATAAAAAGTGATACCCGCATCCATACCGGGGGCTCAAGCCTACAGACTCCCACCCCCAAGCCTACCAGCCCTTGACAGTCATGTATCAGGGCTATATCAATATATAGCCTGGAATCGTCTCTACAGTATTTGATATTATTATTAACATTTTTGAGAAGAACCGGCAACAACTGGTTTAAAATAAACTTTTTAAAGTAAAGTGACATTTTTGTCCTCCGCTGCTTCCCGTCTATGGAGGCGTTTGATAATGTATGTCATCATAATGATGTCACCATCATACGTCATGCGTTCTGGTTCTCTATCTCTAGTCTCCAGTGGTCACAGAAGGAGCCAAGATGGCGACACACATGTCCAAGTGTAGAACCTGGAGTCGTGTCCACAGGTAACAAACCTATAAAGCCTTCATTCCGCTGACGTTAACAACAACTCTGATTTACTGACCGGGTGGCGTTAGCTGCCTTTCATGCCGTTATGCCGTAGCGACTCACAGCCGGGCGCGAGATTTTTTTCCCTAGGATTATTCGGGGATAACCACGCCCCGAACTCATTTCATTGGTCGCTGCAACGTCTCCATGAGTGATGCGCTCTGTGGCTTGTTTGTTGCTATTTTAACCATTTTGATATGCCTGCCATACATAATTGCATTTCGCGAGTAGGTGCCTTATGCATAGACAGACCCCCAGAGGTCCTTGAGCCGTGAGTTCCAGGGGGTACAGTACAGTACAGCTACATGATAGTTTGGAAACAAATGGACCCTTGTCGCCTTGTGGCATGTCATGTGGACGCAGCGGGGTCCTTGAAATTAAACAACTAATACGTCACCGTGTCCATTTGGGGGTCCTTGACACGAAAAGGTTTGGGAACCACTGTACTAGAGTAGAGGATAAAGTAGCCTATATTCATTCATCTCCTATCGATCTAGTCAATACACGTTAGACGTTACCAAAAGTTGTGCGTGACACCAAAAATGGTGATCTATTGAATCCTGTTCCTGTATAATTAGAATCATTACGCAATCACCACAGAGTGCAAAGCACATTGGGTCACTGATGGCGGTGTAACAACTTCCAAAAAACCGAAGGTGGGCCAAACCATTTTGGGATTTAGACAGGGGTGGATCAAATATACCCTTCAAAATATATCGCGTTTATGAACGCAGGATTTCACAAGTATTACTCCTAAGATAACTTTGGAGCCAGGGGGGATAAAGGGGGGGACCCCCCAGCCAGAGGGGGACCCCCAAACTCATTTGGGGGGGACCAATGTGACGCTGGCAGGGGATTCGTCCCCTCCGTCCCCTAGCTTATTGCGCCCCTGGGGAGATATCATTTTAAGAACATGAGCATGTCGTCATGCTCAGCTCAGCTGTCAGCATGTTGCGCTGTTCCGTCTCTCTCGTCTAAGATGTTGACGCTAATCATTGCTAAAGATTAGCTTTGCCACTGTGAAGTGTGACTGTCTGCGGCTGCCAATGCCTCTGTAGCGCAACACTGCTGGAGGAATAATGTCCTGGAGTGGAGTGCTGGAATGGACTGGAGTGGAGTGCTTGCAGTGCTTTTCGCTGTAGTCCGATCCGATCCAGATCACGTTTTTTGGCTGATATCGACCAGATATCCGATCCGCGGCATCACTTTATAACAAACCATTTTACATGTCATACAAAAGATAATCAGATGCTGTAAGGTATTAAGTGACTTGAAAATGTTCAAGTCAAGAGGGCTCAAGTCAAGTCAAGTTCAAGTCCTTGGCGTTCAAGTCAAGTCAAGTCTCAAGTCTTTGGCATTCAAGTCCCAAGCAAGTCCAAGTCTATTTTTGATTTGATCAAGCAAGTCTAAAGTCATCAAAATCGGGACTCGAGTCCAAGTCGAGTCTCGAGTCTCGAGTCCAAGTCCCCACCTCTGCAGACTGTCACTGCCATACTATAAACTGGCATATGGGGACTTTACCACAAAACATAGCAATTTAAACATTAACTGGGGAACCCAATCAAATAAAATAATATATAATCTAATAAGTAATAAGATATATGGAGGTATGGTACTTTTTAAACACTGCTCCTTTGAAGAAAGTAAAAACCTAGTAAATAATTTTAACAGTGGCCTCGTCACTGGGAAGATGCAGGACGTTATGTGGTTAACTGCACATGGTAGACTTCCGACCAGAGCAGTGGTTAAATGGAGCTGCTTTGTAACCACAACGGAATGCCCCATGCCAGACTGTGCAGAACTAGAAACAATATGGCACTTACTCGTAGACTGCAAGAGATCAAAAGCAATCTGGAGCAAGATGTACGATTTAGGAGTGAAGGTGCCATGCCACAGAGACATTTTGTACGGTATCTTTAACTGCAGAAAAGAAGATTATGATATATTTTGGGTTTGTATTTGTGTGACAATTTTTAGGATCTGGATAACTCGGTGCAAAATGTCAATAGACCACCTAGTAATTGATGCAAACACTGTTTTTAAACATATTAAAACGGAACTTAAAAGGAAAAAAACAATGGATCTGAAGAGATTGCACACGCACCTAAACTGGTCCACCTTGGCACTGTAGCCTGTCTGGAACAGTCCAGACAATATAATATTTGTAACGTGTATATATCTATATATCTTTTCTGCCTTATCCTGATGCGAGGACTCCCTCTTGGACATTTTATATATTTACTAATGTTTGTACCGAGTGTGTTGCTCTGGGGGTCTTGTTGCATGCCAGCGGATAGTCACACATGGCACCAAAGCATGGTGCTATCTGCTGGCGGGCGGCGAGACCCTCAGAGCGGCACATACAGGCGCAGGCGCTTGGGCTTTAGGGGGTGACGCGGGGAGTAGGCTACACATCGCATCAACGGATGGTACTGTAGCGCTCGCGCTCCCTGGCGCCTAGGTGGCTGTGAACTAAATGTTTTTGATGTATGTATTGATGATGTTTTATGTATTATGATGTATGTAATTTGATGTGATGATTTTATACATTGACAAGCAGCATATATTTTTGTATGGATTTTCAAGTTTCAATATATGTATGACTTGTAACTTTGTGGAAATTTAATAAAATACTTTAAAAAGCAAGGGAGGAAAAGGTCTTGGAAAAGGTGGCGCCAAGCGTCATCGCAAGGTTCTTAAAACTCATTTAAAACCTCAACAGAACAACTTCAAACGGAACAAACATTTAAAACGGTAACGGTACAGGCGTTCTTCAGGGCTGCTCAGCGGCGGCGGGAGCCTGATGCTTTAGGCAGACGTGACACCAAGAGAAAGACCGTGACCGCCATGGATGTTGTCTATGCTCTGAAGAGACAGGGACGCACTCTGTACGGCTTCGGAGGTTAATGATGCTGACTTGATTTACCAACAACCCAAAGGCTCTTTTAAGAGCCACCCATATTTTCTCTACAGAGTTCATTACTTCATTGCCTTTGGCTTTACATAGTAATGGAAAATGTATCTTTAATTTTTTTGATAATAAGTTCTTGGACCGGGTCCGGTTTGATATATTTGATATCTTGATCTTTAAAGAGTATTACCCAATGATATATTCTATTGAGCTAACTTGTTGGTGTTAAACTTGTTACACCAAGCGCGCACACACAAATTTCCCCTTACGCGAGAGGCGGAGGGGTAACGAATACAATAGTTTGGATAGAAATAATAATGGCAGATCTACAAGCTGACAGTGCAACACATTGAAGCAGATGTAGGCCTACAGGGAATTAAGAGCAGACAGGGTGGAGGAGAAAAAGTACAAAGCCAACTCAGTTCAACCTTCCAAATATAGAGGTTAAGAAGACGGTAGTCTTAAATTTGTTGGGAAACATCATTGCATTTAGATGTTTCTTATAATTCTAGACAAGAGGACCGCTCTGTATATTAAAAATCACACCCGTGTGAAGTGAGGGGCGCTCTTGTCATCTAACTCATGTTGCTATGATTAGGTGATGTAATGATGTAAAACAAACATTAAATTATCTTTATTGTCAATGGCGTTTTTAAAACAAACATTGAACTAAAAACAAACATAGGAGGGGCTAAAAACAACAATACAACAGTTTCTATTACTTCTGGTAAAGATACGCTCTCGGGATGAATGAAATTTGGTGCCAATAAAGAACATGTTAATTAATGTAGTAGTTAATCCGGTTCCTGGTTTCAGCGGGCCGGTTTCTGTCAGGTGGGACCTGAGGCCTGGACATGTCACATGTGCAACATTCAGAATACAGTGTTTCCCTGGAGTGATGAGAACCATCATCTTTCATTGTTTTTAATAAACAGACTAGGGATTACATAATAACACACCTGCCAGCTCTGAGCTCTCTATTTTGGCTTTATAAGCACAGAGGAGCAGAATTAGTAACAATTCATTAACTTATTATTATATTATAGGCCTACTAATCGCTGGGAATATGGTGTCTCAATGAATATGCAGATATAGATATACCATATCATGGGGAAATGTGGGTGTCATAAAGGTGGATCAATGCAAAAACAAAACAAAACACATGATAAGAAGGGGCTTTAAATTTATACATTTACAATGAATGTATATTTAGCCCCTCACAATGAGGACAATAGAGCACCCGACAGAAAACAAAGACTCACTCTTTGTGGCAGGATCAGTCAGCCAATCATGCTGGGAGCCACACACTTCATTTGCATTGGCTCTGTATAAATAATGCTACGAGAGAGGGCACCCTCTTCACATTCTTCACTGCATCGGAACTGTTCTATTAAATACAACCATGATGCCTGAAGAAGCAAAACCAGCGCCCAAGAAAGGCTCAAAGAAAGCCGTCACCAAGACCGCCGCGAAGGGCGGCAAGAAGCGCAGAAAGTCCAGGAAGCAGAGCTATGCCATCTACATATACAAGGTCCTGAAGCAGGTCCACCCTGACACCGGTATCTCTTCCAAGGCCATGGGCATCATGAACTCCTTCGTCAACGACATCTTTGAGCGCATCGCCGGTGAAGCCTCCAAACTGGCTGACTACAACAAGCGCCGCACCATCACATCCAGGGAGATTCAGACCGCCGTCCGCCTGCTGCTCCCCGGTGAGCTGGCCAAGCACGCCGTGTCTGAAGGCACCAAGGCTGTGACCAAGTACACCAGCTCCAAGTAAACTGTTCTGTCTGCTCTAAACACAACGGTCCTTTTAAGGGCCACCCATCTTTTCCAATAAAGCGTTTATCCTGATACAAAAGCCTTTTTGTTCAGTCGAAATGAAACGGGATTATTTATGAGTAATATCTCATTCTCTGACCAAGATAAGGCTAAAATAAATTCATAATTGTTTTTTATATTTCTAAAAGGTCTAAGTTCATAATTAAGAAGTTCATAGTTTAAGTCACATTTAGGTTTAAAACATTATTTCATTTATTTTTGTGTCAAGTTGTTGCAATGCTTTTATTTTGAAGAGTCAAACAAAGTCATGTTCTGTATCGTTTGGTTTGCTCTCAAGCAATCAAGCAACAAGCAATGCATCTTGAAGCAGCGCCAGCAAGGTGCAGTCGTGCAGAAGCTCCGTTTCACACTGCTTACACAAAGACTTTTAAAGTTAGGTCGCAAGAGACTGCATGTCTAACTAAAGTCATACGAAGGGTTATAAGGACCTGAAGACTGAAGAGATACCCCTTTTGTTTTGCACGCAGCCAACCGGGTATGTTGTTCGTTTCTGTCTGTATTTTACTTTGGTAAAATGTTTGCATCTACCGTACATGCTGTCGTTTTATGTTAATTGTAACATGGGTGTATTTTGTCATAGTTTAGTTTTCACGGTGGATTTGGAGGATTGATTAGAAGCTTTCAAATAAATCCACTTGTGTCTGTCTGTGCTTCGAGGGAGTTACATCAACCAAGTCATGTTAGTTTAAAGTGCATGGCTAGTCTTAGTAGTCTATATCAAATTAATAATTTCTGTTCAAATAACACATTTGGTGGCTCTTAAAGGGTGGCTTGGAGCTATGGCTGAGTCTCTGAGAAATGTAGAGGGAATATTGTCATGGCCAGTGGCCTTGTGGGGTTGAAGGGCACTCAGTTTTTTAAGTAGGCCTACCTCCTCAGTTGTTACCATTGTCAGCTTAAAATCATCTTTACAAACACCTAGGAGGCTTTGATGTGCTCTACACCAAAACGCCCAGAGTGGGAGGGCAGTTTGTTAACCAGCGTTGTGGCAATGTTTGTGAAGAAGATGTTTAAGTAGTTGGCTACATCAAGCTTGCCAGTGATGAGGGTGTCGTTCGATTTGATTATGTTTGCAAACCTGGTTTTAGTTTCTGACCGCAGCCGTGGTTGTTTAGTAGCTTCCAGAGCTCCTGAGGATTTGAGTCTCTTTTTATGTTGTATAGAGCAGTGGTTCCCAAAGTGGGGTCCGGGGACCCCCAGGGGTACCTGAGGGAGTTCCAGGGGGGACCCATCTATTTTGTTCATGTTCATAAAGTGCTAAAGTGTTTAAAGCAGTGGTTCCCAAACTTTTTCATGTCAAGGACCCCCAAATTGACACTACTTAGCCTGTGGACCCCCATTTGAAAAGATATGCCAGGGACCCCCATAAGAGAAGACGTACACATTTAGACATCTACATTTAGACGTCTACATTTAGACGTCTGTATACATTTAGACGTCTACATTTACGTTACAAAATCGTGGAGAAAAAAAAAAAATGATCATGCTCCTCACATTGTAATGAAACACTTTCACCAGTAGATGGGGACAGCAACAAAGAATAAAAACATCCATCATATAATGGTAGTTATATCTTTATACAGCTCTTGCTGGATTCAATGGCAAATAGCACTATGTTCAAATCTGATTATTTAACAGAATTGTCATTTTTAAAGCAATTGTCATACAATTTAGACATTTAGCAGACTCTCTTAATCCAGAGCGATTTACAGTAAGCAAGAACAAAAAACATGGCAATAGGCCAGAGACTAATTATTTTTTATAATCGTCAAGGGGCCCGTCCAACTGATCCCCCCCCCCCCTTGCGGGGAAAACAAGTTTGTTTTTCTTCCGTTTCACACTAAACCAAGCGTTTAGGTTATAAACACTTATTTGTAACACTTTTTAAACGTGTCACAGTGTTTAGATTATAAACAGAAGAGCATATTTAAATGCCACGATTGCAGACTAGTCCTGTCCGCCTCGGCAGGTTCTGTAGAACTGTCGCTGGGACGACGGAAGGTTTCAACGGCAGGCTGGCATCGCTGTTGCCAGCCAGGGTGTTCTTGCTGGTCATGGTGGTTTCATATTGTGAACAAGTAGCCTAAGCAGAGTACAGTACTGTATGCATGCATACCCATACCTGGCAGGTGAAAACAAGCACCCAGAAGGCGCGACCTGGTGCGGTACAAACGGGACGAAGCGAGGCGAAGATATATATTCAGGTCCAATTCCTCATGGGGGCCGAGATCCCTGGTCCAATTCCTCATGGGGCCCCTGGCCCCCACAGACTCTACGTCACTGCAATTAGTGCAATAGGCTACCTCAAATAGACAAATACATAGTCAGATAGCCATCATGAATCGTTATGTAAACTAAGAACCTAACAGTGGAATATCTAACTATAAATGATCTGTGTGTGTGTGTGTGTGTGTGTGTGTGTGTGTGTGTGTACGTGCGTCTGTACGTCTGTAATCCACGTAACTGAAGAACCATTCGCCCCACCTATATCTAATTCGACACAGGCATTCATGGTTCCACATTCCACACCGAGAGTGCAGTGCCCGGTGTCGAGTCGGTCGGACCCACAAAAGACCTCTGCCCGGGCCACAGCACATATGCACATATGGGCAGGCCTAAATACGGGTTTGTCCCACCGACTACTGACATCATTCTGACATCGCTGACATCACTTCTGACATGTCAATACGTCTCAGGGACAGACCATAGAGTAATAAAAGGATAGAGACCGAACCGGAGCGTTAAGGTGGTTGCACACCGGCCGCGTTTTTCGGAAAACCGATGGAGAAATGCTGCTTAAAAATCAGAATTTGCGCTCGGTGTGTGCAGGACCTTAAAGGTCCCCGCACACAGAGCGATTTATTTTATTTTTAGTGGTGTTTCTCAATCGGTTTTCTCAATCGGCCTTTCAGCCTTGTATACTGTCTGGCAGGTATATCTCTTTGAAAACCTTTAGTGCTAATGATTGTGCGCGGGGAGACGACAATTAACACATATTGCCTGTCCAAAATGGTATTCTTGCCTGCCCAAAATGTAATTCTTGCCTGCCCAAAATGTAATTCCTGGAAACGCCACTGCACTACACCGTCTTGGGGTGTTCTGCACGAGAGACTTCTTCAGTCATGGCCAGTTATATGTGGCGGCCAGTAGGGTTGGCAAATCAAGCAGGCTGCATATTCTTGCTCGAGATGAAGAGAAGTGCCAGTTTCTTAGCAGTGTTCTTTATAAAGAGGTCCTGACAATATAAGTGCAGTTCCCGGTGTCAAGTCGGTCAGACCCACAGTTGTCCAGAACCGCCACAAAAGTCCTCTGCCCAGGCTCCCACGGGCACCGCTAGACTATATCAATTATTATGAAACTATGTGTATACAATATAGAGGTCTATGTCTCCATAAAATGCTATCTAAAGCCCACCACACACCGGCTGCGTCGGACACAGCCGCCTCCATTATTTTCAATGAACCTATCGCACACCGGCTCCTTCCGCCGCGTTGCGTCGCATCGCCTGGCGCGCCGATAGAAAACAGTTCTATTTTCCAGGCGGCGCCGCGCAGCAACGCGTCGCGCCGCAGACGGTCGCAGACGGTGTGTGATGGGCTTCAGGTACATAAGTTGAGCCTATAGTATATATGCATACATTTTCAAACATGTTTCAAAAATAGCAGAAATAGTTGATACAAGCTTGCAAAAAAAGCAATGCAAAGAAAACATGATTAAATCGTTAATCTATAGTGTGACAATCAATTGTCAACTTAAATGTGTAATGGGGGGCAACTTATTTAATGAAGAAATTGTAAAGAATATTGCAATATTATTATTAATTATTATTATTAATGAATTTATATTATTCAAGTGAGATTTGCGTTTAATTATTGCATGCATCAGGCTGAATATTTAGCTTGTTATGATCAAAACATTGAGAGTTTCTGCTCTCTCTCTCTCTCTCTCTCTCTCTCTCTCTCTCTCTCTCTCTGTATCTAAGATCTGCCCATTTTGCCATTAAAGGGGTGTGTGTGTGTGTGTGTTACCATGGCGACCTTGATGCTGTAACATCATAAACTCGCCTCCTCTTTGGTCTCAGAAACAGAAACAGTCCATTAATGTTAATCTGGTTCTGTTTTCTACTAAGAAACGCACGCACGCACACACACACACACGCACGTACGATCGCACGTACGCACGCACTCACGCACGCACGATCGCACGCACGCACAAACAGTAATCAGTGCTTCCTGTACACTTCCTCTGACTTCCCTGATGAGAACAGGAAATGTCACTTTGTCATACACACGCACGCACGCACTCACGCACTAGCATGCACACAGTGGTAGAAATAAGTACATTTACTTAAGTACCGCACTCAATACAATTTCAGCCATTTGAAAATAGCAGATCTACATGCTTGCAAGTTGCAATGTGTCGCAATGCAATGTACTTTTGGCAATTTAAGCTACATTTTGATGCCAATTAATACTTTTGTACTTTTTGAATTCCAGACTTTTACTTGTAATGGAGTAGTTCTGCATTAACATATTGTAATAGTTCTACATTAACATATTCTAGTAGTTCTACAGTAACATATTGTAGTTGTTCTACATTAACATATTGTAGTTGTTCTACATTAACATATTGTAGTAGTTCTACATTGCCATATTGTAGTTGTTCTACATTAACATATTGCAGTAGTTCCATATTAACATATTGTAGTTGTTCTACATTGACATATTGTAGTTGTTCTACATTAACATATTGATGCTTTTACTTAAGTAGGCTAAAACAATTAAGTATTTATTTACGCCACTACGCATTTACACACGCATGCACATATGCAAGCCCACACTAGGACACACATTTTTGTTGTGTGTGTGTGTGCATGCGTGCGTGCGTGCATGCATGCACACACACATCAACACAATATGCAATTAATTGACTCTCTAACGATCATTGTATCTCGACCTCTACCAAGGTCACAGCAAAGTCCTGGTAGGTATATGTAAAACCCTCAGTACTAGAGGTCCTGTAAGGTAGATAAAACCATCAGGTCCTGGTAGGTATAAGATAAACGTTTATGGAGTGAGTGAATGAATGAATGAATGAATGAATGGATGGATGGCTGGCTCTACAGGGTTTGATGAGGTCAGATAAACATACGTATGGAATTCATTCTGTATTGGCCATATATGGAGTGTGTCACGAGGCGTGACAGACGCCTCGTGCAGGTTTTCATAGTAAACTGCGAGCTACAGTTGCAATAATGTAGGCGTATATGCAAAGGCTCAAATTATGTAGTTTAGATGGCATTAATATGTAGACATAGCACTCTATATTGTATACGTATAGTTTCATAGATATTCCACTGTTCACGGTTCTTACCTTATACGTATGATCCTAGATGACTATATTCCTATGTATTTGATGTATTACCGCATTGCTTAGCCTACTGTAAATTGCTCTTGATTAAGAGCGTCTGATGAATGCCTAAATTGTAAATTGTATGCTATAGATGTCATGTCTACGATATAACAGACAGGTGTAGACAAATCCTACATGAGCTATAAAGTAAAAGAGAGTCACCATGGGATGATAAATGTGGACAATTAATGCAGTAATCTTGCCTGACGCCTGTTTCTGGTCTACAACACTTTGATAGTGTGCGTGCGCGTGTGCATGTGCATGTGCGTGTGTGTGTGTGTGTGTGTGTGCGTGTGCGTGTGCGTGTGTGTGTGTGTGTGTGTGTGTGTGTGTGTGTGTGTGTGTGTGTGCGCGCGCAACATGTGCCCACGTGTGTGAAAGGGGGATGATTTCATTTATGAGCAACTGAACGAGCAGCAACAGTAGAATGAAAATGAGAAAGAGAGTCAGAGAGAGAGAGAGGGGGGGGGAAGGTAGAGACATTTAGAGACAGACTGAACAGAGGGAAGAACAGAAGAGAGAGAGAGAGAGAGAGGGGGGGGAGGTAGAGAGACATTTAGAGACAGACTGAACAGAGGGAAGAACAGAAGAGAGAGAGAGAGAGAGGGGGGGGAGGTAGAGAGACATTTAGAGACAGACTGAACAGAGGGAAGAACAGAAGAGAGAGAGAGAGAGAGGGGGGAGGTAGAGAGACATTTAGAGACAGACTGAACAGTAGGAGGGAAGAACAGAAGAGAGAGAGAGAGAGAGGGGGGGGGGAGGTAGAGAGACATTTAGAGACAGACTGAACAGAGGGAAGAACAGAAGAGAGAGAGAGAGAGAGGGGGGGGAGGTAGAGAGACATTTAGAGACAGACTGAACAGAGGGAAGAACAGAAGAGAGAGAGAGAGAGAGAGGGGGGGGAGGTAGAGAGACATTTAGAGACAGACTGAACAGAGGGAAGAACAGAAGAGAGAGAGAGAGAGAGGGGGGAGGTAGAGAGACATTTAGAGACAGACTGAACAGTAGGAGGGAAGAACAGAAGAGAGAGAGAGAGAGAGGGGGGGGGGGAGGTAGAGAGACATTTAGAGACAGACTGAACAGAGGGAAGAACAGAAGAGAGAGAGAGAGAGAGGGGGGAGGTAGAGAGACATTTAGAGACAGACTGAACAGAGGGAAGAACAGAAGAGAGAGAGAGAGAGAGAGGGGGGGGGAGGTAGAGAGACATTTAGAGACAGACTGAACAGAGGGAATAACAGAAGAGAGAGAGAGAGAGAGGGGGGAGGTAGAGAGACATTTAGAGACAGACTGAACAGAGGGAAGAACAGAAGAGAGAGAGAGAGAGAGAGGGGGGGGGAGGTAGAGACATTTAGAGACAGACTGAACAGAGGGAAGAACAGAAGAGAGAGAGAGAGAGAGAGAGGGGGGAGGTAGAGACATTTAGAGACAGACTGAACAGAGGGAAGAACAGAAGAGAGAGAGAGAGAGAGGGGGGAGGTAGAGAGACATTTAGAGACAGACTGAACAGAGGGAAGAACAGAAGAGAGAGAGAGAGAGAGAGGGGGGGGAGGTAGAGAGACATTTAGAGACAGACTGAACAGAGGGAAGAACAGAAGAGAGAGAGAGAGAGAGAGGGGGGAGGTAGAGACATATAGAGACAGACTGAACAGAGGGAAGAACAGAAGAGAGAGAGAGAGAGAGAGAGGGGGGAGGTAGAGACATTTAGAGACAGACTGAACAGTAGGAGGGAAGAACAGAAGAGAGAAAAGAGCATATTTTTGTTAAACGGCAGGAAGCAGAGAGAGAGGAATTAGAGACATAGAGACGCATATGAGAGAAGAGAGAGGGAGAGATAGAGAGACAGAGAAAGAGAGTTCTCTTTTCCTGAGACAAACAAAGGAGATATAGAGAAGCAGGGACAGACAAACTACTTTATATTTTTATATTTGTTTCTCTTCTTCTACTTTTTCTTTTTTTTTTACACTTTCCTCTGATCTGCGTCTCGATGTTTCCGATATTTATCAATAGGCAGAGGAGTTTTTTGTAATCTTTATGGCCATATATCTATAGATCTTTCTTTTTCTTTCTTCTTTTTTACACTTTCATCGAATCTACCCGTCTCTCTCTCGATGTCTCGGCCAGCCACCTGCCTGTCTGTCTGCCTGTGCCTGTCTGTCTCTTGGCTGTGCCTGTCTGTCTGCGGCTTCAACGTGGAGCCACGCCCCCTGATGCTCCGACGAGGACAGACGGGCAGTCTGTTCGGACTGTCTGTCTCTCTCCATCAACGAGACCACTCACACATGTATGTAAGACACCTGTCTGTCTGTCTGTCTGTCTGTCTGTCTGTCTGTCTGTCTGTCTGTCTGTCTGTCTGTCTGTCTGTCTGTCTGTCTTGTCTTGTCTTGTCTTGTCTTGTCTTGTCTTGTCTTGTCTTGTCTTGTCTTGTCTTGTCTTGTCTTGCCTTGCCTTGCCTTGCCTTGCCTTGCCTTGCCTTGCCTTGTATGTCAGCTGATCATAAGCCAACCAGAGCGTCTTGGCGCGCGCGTGTGTGTGGTTGTGAGGTCAGTGAAAGGTCACAGTTTCTTTTTCAACTCACATTCTTCGTCTCCTCTCGTCTCCATTCAGCCATGACCTCCTTATTGCTGCTAATACAATTACATGCACACACACACACACACACACACACACACACACACACACACGCACACGCACACAGTCACACACAGACACATGCTAGTTTATTGGTTTACCTGTAAGGTGGGATGTGCTGTGGATTTTTTAAACTAGTGGGGCTATGTCGCGTGTGACGTGTACGACTGTACGCGCTTGAAATAACCTCTTCAACCCACACTATTATGTATATCAAATTTCTTTATACTTGCATAATGGGCAAACTTTAGTGCTGTCGTCATAATTGTGCATTTACCTTGCAAACGTCACAATTTATGTACGTCATGAATGCATCAGCCATTGTTCTCCAACTCTTTAGACCAGTGGTTTTCAAAGTCAAATGATTTATTCACAACTCTTTAGACCAGTGGTTTTCAAAGTCAAATGATTTATTCAGCATTTGAGCCACGGACCACCAAAGCCTGCAAGACATTGTTGCCGTTGGATAAGATTTGGTCCACAGTTCCATGCTGTATTGATGTTGGTATACCATTAGGAGAGATAACAGGCAAATGCTAATGCAGACGGTTAACAATAATTTAACTCTTGAGAGCGAAACACTCTCAAGAGTTAAAGATAAGTATTCCATTTGGTTACCAACTCAAACCAACTGGGCAATGCTGGGCAATTGCACTGTGTGCCAAGCCACTGGGAGCACCCACTACCCATCAACCCATGTGTCAGTCAGTATAGGAGGGAAGAAAGTGACATATACAACAACAACAAAAGAGCTTGCGGAGGTAGTTCAGTCAGATATACTCGAGTGGTGTCATGCTGTGCTCAAGGGCACATACTCAAGGGGTTAATATGCTGCTTTACTATGTGGGTGTATTCAGTGTGTGCAAGATCCACATGTCATTCACTGATGTGGAGGTCAGCTGACCAATTGGTTGAGGTATTTAAGCTCACCTAGACTGCATGCTTCTGCCTGCCTTCTTTCTGCACATGGTTCCTGGTTGTTGTTATGTGATGTTTGCTCGCACCACCGCCCCAGCACCACCGGTGTGTTTATGTTCCCCATGGGGGGGGGGGGTTGTTATTGTATATCTATCTATCTCCCTGCTCTTATATGTTTAATGATGGTGTTTAATTGTGCCGAGCAGGGAGACAAATGTAGCAGAGCCGAATGCAAAGATAAAATATTATATGCACATTTCACACTTGTATCCTCATTCTATAATAAATATTGGTAAATATATGTGTGAGTTATCTGACTGAACTGAGAATAAGGTTAGAAAAAGTTTAGCAGTTATAGTTTTACTGAGGTTACGTTTAGGAATAAGGTTTAGACATAGTCTTACTGAGGTTAAGGTTAGGAATAAGGCTTGTTTAGGTTAAGAGCTTTTACTTTCCAGCATTCACGCAGCCAGCCACACACACACACGCACGCGCGCACACACGCACACACACACACACACACACACACACACACACACACACACACACACACACACACATACACACACACAGCTGGTCGGGTCTGGTTTGGGTCGTGTACTATTGGAGGAGGAGACAAATTCAATTAAATTACAAACCAAACTGGATGACGAGAGAGAGAGAGAGAGGGGGGGGGGGTGGATTAATGGAGGGAAGGAAGGACAGGAGAGAGAGAGAGAGAGAGAGAGAGAGACATAGAAAGGTGACCTTCTGTCTCGTCTGCATTTTGTCCTTCATCCCCCCTCTATTTGTCTGTGACCTCACTGAATATACTGTGTGTGTGTGTGTGTGTGTGTGTGTGTGTGTGTGTGTGTGTGTGTGTGTGTGTGTGTGTGTGTGTGTGTGTGTGTGTGTGTGTGTGTGTGTGTGTGTGTGTGTGTGTGTGTGTGTGTGTGTGCGTGCCGTGCGTGCATTATAAATGGGGGTCAAACGGTGCCTCGTTCATTACGGTTGTCAACCTTCAATGACACCGACAACATGGTTACCATGGATACCGTTTCATATGTTAGCATGATTGATTGCTTGAATAGTTTATTAGACAGAAATGTGAGCAACAGAATACAGTCAGACACTTGGTCTAAAAGGACTAATGTAAATAGCAACAGAGTAGGCTACAGTCAGACAGTCAGTCAACCAAAAAGTACCTGCGGTCTTGTTTCCAATCGGGTCCTATTCATTCAATTCATAAACATGACATGAACAATAACAACAAAATTCAACGAAAACATTTGAAGTGAGAAACTGACGATCAAGCAAACACAAAATGTATTATATTTTGATCAACACTTCCTTGTTTGCCCCAAGGTGACCGCGTCCGCCCAGCGCAACACTTAATACTTTCATTATTGTATTGTACTATTTGGTAGGATCCCCATTAGCTGTTCCCTAAACAAGCACCGCTGTAGACTTATACTGGGGTCCACAATCAATTACTGTAAGCAAGGAAATACTTTGTTTTGTTGTTAGTTTTGGGTCAATACATTTATGTATTTATTAATAAAGTAGCCGTATAATAAGTGGGATAATTGACGACCATTGATGATTAACTCCCTTCGGGATGATTCAAAACCTTGACTTTGTGCACAATGCAGTACATGTGGGGGCGTGTCATGCAGTATTACACATCGATCACGTGTTCACGTGTTCCCGTTTTCTCCTCGTAGGCTATTGGTCGGGGCTCCCAGGGACAAGGCGGAGCCTGGCGTGTCGGCCAATCGAACGGGAGGTGTGTACAGCTGTCGCATCACGACCGAAGGCGACCAACCAGCTTGCTCCAGGATGAACCTGATTGGCTCAGGTGAAAATGATGTCACATGCACTGATCCGTAATGGCGTGCGGTTGTGATGTGCGCGCCGGGAGCAAATAAAACTCACGTATTAGTTTTGTGTTGCACAGTGCGCTCAGTGCGTTATATCCCAACGCACCCTATAGTCCAGACACAACTGCCTTTTAATACATTAGATATTTAATGTGAATAAAATGACTGTAACATTCATTATATGTATTAGATTTTAATTATATGTTAATTAGCGTTGATGTAAATTAGATGTTAATTACTGTTAATGTTAATTAGATGTTAATGTTTATCTATCTATAAATGCACCAAGTCTCTGTACTTATAATGCTGCACATGTCCTGCTCATCCAGAATTCTATCCTCAGAGATGCTAAGTGATCTGGCTCTGCAAGAGAATTGTGCACAAAACAAAATAAATCATGTTTATTTTACTCCTAAACAATTTGCCAAACATCACACAGTCACACACTCCTCTCCTCCTGGTGCAGACATGTGCCCAGAAGGGCAATTTGTATGTTAATTAGTGTTGATATTAATAAGACGTCTCTGTTGTTTCAGATTCTGACCTGGACCAATCAGAAGATCTGGTTGAGGACATGTGGTTGGGTGTGACCGTAGCCAGTCAGATGCAGCCCAGGGGGCGTGTTCTGGTGAGCCTTTCTTCTCATTGGCCGGCAGAGCTGTCAGTCACTCACAATAAAACAATGGAGCGTGAAAATAGACAGCAGAGTTCTTTTTTCTGCTGTCAATCAACATTCAGACGTTGATTTAAATTTGATTAGATTCTGAGTCACACATTCAATATAACTTCACATTCAGATCAGATGTTAATAATCAAAAGGGTTAGGGTTAGGTATGGTTATAGTCAAGGTACTCAAGGTAGTCAAACTCAAAGATATTGTGTGTGTGTGTGTGTGTGTGTGTGTGTGTGTGTGTGTGTGTGTGTGTGTGTGTGTGTGTGTGTGTGTGTGTGTGTGTGTGTGCGTCTGTGCGTGCGCGCATGCGTGCGTGGACCAGGTGTGTGGTCACAGGTTCATGAAGCTGTACGGTGTTCAGAAGTTGAGACACATGATTGGGCGATGTTATCTCCGCGGCAACGACCTTGAGCATGACCCCAACGACCCTCACTGGCAGAACGTGGAGCAAGTCTGCAGGTATGTATGTACGTACCATTGTTGGATAGGTTGCTTTATAGCTCTTTGAGGTGTGTAAGGTGTTTTCTGATTGGTTGTTGTTTCAACCATCTTGGTGATGTCAGCGGTGAGGTCATGTGTTCTCTGTTCTGATTGGACAGCCATCTTGGTGATGTCCTCAGTAACATGTAATGTGATTGGACAGCCATCTTGGTGATGTCCTCAGTAACATGTAATGTGATTGGACAGCCATCTTGGTGATGTCAGCGGTGAGGTCATGTGCAACATGGGCATCTCAGCGTTCATGTCTCAGGATGATGACATCATCGTCGGCTCTCCGGGAAGCTATGAATGGCAAGGTAACGTTTTATAATAATAATGATGATATATCATTATTACTATTAAAGCAAGGTAACATTTTAGAATCAATATTATACATATGATTCATATTGAAAATGTGGTCTAGACATCTGTAGAGGATCTGTGTGTGTGTGTGTGTGTGTGTGTGTGTGTGTGTGTGTGTGTGTGTGTGTGTGTGTGTGTGTGTGTGTGTGTGTGTGTGTGTGTGTGTGTGTGTGTGTGTGTGTGTGTGTGTGTGTGTGTGTGTGTGTGTGTGCAGGTAATGTGCACGTATCCTGGATGAATCCAGATGTTTTGTACGACACTCAGAGAACCTCCTTCGCCAACCTGAACCAACGACATATTTATATAGGTATTATTATTATTATTATTATTATTATTATTATGATGGTTGGTGTAATCTGTCAGTTTATGACAGCATCTTGCTTTCCACTTACGTGTGTGGGTGTGTGCGTGCGTGTGTGTGTGTGTGTGTGTGTGTGTGTGTGTGTGTGTGTGTGTGTGATCGTGCATGCATAGGATACTCTGTAACTCAGGCTACGCGGTTGCTGTTCCAAGATTCTGTCACCATCGTAACAGGTAGGAGACTTAAGGAGAGCCGGTCTCACCCAAATACGGTGAAATGACACGGATTGGCAATTCTGTACATACACTACGAGAAAACAAAAATCCCTACATATTATACAGTAATTACACTACCACTGTTTTGACCACAACGGATGCGTGGCTTTCACCCCATTATCTTAGTTGGGGAAAATCGGGTCGCAACTCGGACAGAGCTGAGTCGGCTCAACCGAACTTCGCAACGTTCGCCACGGCAACTCGCTCGCTTCAGCTCGCTCGGCGAGTGGCTCTCGTTGCTCAAGTTCGGTTGAGACGGCGCCCCTCCGTCGCCGTCTATTGGGAGCAGGGGTCCTCATCGTTGGCTTTTGGTGGACATTATTGTCAACATGATTATTTTGCCACGGACAGTATACAAGATGACAATAATATCAACAAAAACACATAGATATAGGCCTGAATAACAGGTCTGTAAGGGTCCGTTTGGTTCCATTTGAACACTCTCAGAGTTCCAGGCGTCCACATTTGAGAACCACTAGTATTAGTGGACTCCTAATGTGCGATAGTGTCATAATAAATAATACAGAGAAAACCTGGAGACGTGACATTAAGACAGTAAGTGGGTCTTATGATAGAAATAAGAACATTATAATGGTGTGTAAAACAGAAAATCTAAAACGTTGCCACTGACAAGACGAAGTCTTTGCCACAGACACATTTGTCCGTGTATGGACATGTTGGTGACCCCTGACCTCTGTACGGACATGCTGGTGACCCCTGACCTCTGTAGGACATGTTGGTGACCCCTGATTGGGAGAATTTCAGTGTAATATGTATACGGGAGGATGTGATCTGATCTGATCTCACCAGGTGCTCCTAAAGACAGCAAGGAGGACGGCCGCGGGTCAGTGATTCTGGCCGTGACAAACAGACGCACACGCAACACACACGCGCAGCACACGGCGCACGCACACACGCACACCTTGCAGCCGGTGCTGAGGCTTCGAGGGGAGCAGATGGGATCCTACTACGGAAACTCTCTGGCGGTGACCGACCTCGACAACGACGGGTAAACACACACGCACCGCACACACACACACACACACACACACACACACACACACACACACACACACACACACTATAGAGATCTTCACGGGCCGCCGATCCGTATGTGTTTTATCATAATCACTCGGGGCCTAAGTTTGGATGCCGTAATGTCCTGCGGAACTGGGGTCTATCTATCATTGTGTGTGATACCCGAGTGGATCCGAGAAGACCCGTATTACTGTCTGACCATGTGTGTGACCGTGCATGGAGACCCGTATCACTGTCTGACCATGTGTGTGTGACCGTGCATGAAGACCCGTATTACTGTCTGACCATGTGTGTGACCGTGCATGGAGACCCGTATCACTGTCTGACCATGTGTGTGACCGTGCATGGAGACCCGTATCACTGTCTGACCATGTGTGTGACCGTGCATGAAGACCCGTATTACTGTCTGACCATGTGTGTGACCGTGCATGAAGACCCGTATTACTGTCTGACCATGTGTGTGTGACCGTGCATGAAGACCCGTATTACTGTCTGACCATGTGTGTGACCGTGCATGAAGACCCGTATTACTGTCTGACCATGTGTGTGACCGTGCATGAAGACCCGTATTACTGTCTGACCATGTGTGTGACCGTGCATGGAGACCCGTATCACTGTCTGACCATGTGTGTGACCGTGCATGGAGACCCGTATCACTGTCTGACCATGTGTGTGTGACCGTGCATGAAGACCCGTATTACTGTCTGACCATGTGTGTGACCGTGCATGGAGACCCGTATCACTGTCTGACCATGTGTGTGACCGTGCATGGAGACCCGTATCACTGTCTGACCATGTGTGTGACCGTGCATGAAGACCCGTATTACTGTCTGACCATGTGTGTGACCGTGCATGAAGACCCGTATTACTGTCTGACCATGTGTGTGTGACTGTGCATGAAGACCCGTATTACTGTCTGACCATGTGTGTGACCGTGCATGAAGACCCGTATTACTGTCTGACCATGTGTGTGACCGTGCATGAAGACCCGTATTACTGTCTGACCATGTGTGTGACCGTGCATGAAGACCCGTATTACTGTCTGACCATGTGTGTGACCGTGCATGGAGACCCGTATTATTGTCTGACCATGTGTGTGGACGTGCATGGAGACCCGTATTACTGTCTGACCATGTGTGTGACCGTGCATGAAGACCCGTATTACTGTCTGACCATGTGTGTGACCGTGCATGAAGACCCGTATTACTGTCTGACCATGTGTGTGACCGTGCATGAAGACCCGTATTACTGTCTGACCATGTGTGTGACCGTGCATGAAGACCCGTATTACTGTCTGACCATGTGTGTGACCGTGCATGGAGACCCGTATTATTGTCTGACCATGTGTGTGGACGTGCATGGAGACCCGTATTACTGTCTGACCATGTGTGTGACCGTGCATGGCGCAACAACTCTACACTGGTGAAAGAGAAGTATATAGCCTGTTTTGTTTTGTCTCTCGCTACTCAGTCTGGCCAGCCTCCTGTTTGACCCGTGTTTCATAACGTCACCCGTGACGTAGCCACGCTGTTGCTGATGATACGTCATCAGCCAGCGCCCCTCTGTCCTTGCTTTTCTCACTCGAGACTCGAGAGTAAAACCTACAGTAAAAAGTAAACACTATAGTTTGATTCAGTAGTCCACTGTCAGATTCAGTAGTACAACAAAAAAAAACTGGGGGACGTTGCAGGGCAACGGCAGTGCAGTAGCTGTGCAGTGAGCGTTGATACAACGTCAAACGAAGCGAATAAGGCTGGAACCCAGGTTAGACATACCATTGGTCAGATATCTTGGGTTGGGGTTAGGTTTAGGTGTGCAGCTCCGTGCTTGCGGTTATGGTTAGGGTGAGGGTTTGGGGTAGGTAGTCGATCTGACCAATGGTATGTGTGACCAAAGTATAGTAACCCCTAAACCTAACCTTAACCCTCTCCCAACCCTTAACGTACCCCTCATCAACCTTAATCCGGTCATTTTAACACACCCCTCACCAACCTTAATCCGGTCGTTTTAATGCACCCCTCACCAACCTTAATCCGGTCGTCATAACGCACCCCTCACCAACCTTAATCCAGTCGGACCAATGCTATGTCTAACCAAAGTATGCCTCCCGTCTAAAAGAGAAATGCAATAAAGTGCCGTTTAACTTGTGTGATGTTTTAGGCTGGTTTAGGATCAGATTAATGAAGTGCTGTTTAACTTGTGCGATGTTTTAGGCTGGTTTAGGATCAGATTAATTAAGTGCTGTTTGACTCCCCTCCCCTCTCCTCTCCTCATATCTTCTCCAGGTGGAATGACCTGCTTGTGGGAGCTCCATACTACTTTGACAGGGCCAGAGAGGAGGGGGGAGGGGTGTATGTGTACATGAACAGAGGGGGGATGTTCGGAGCCGGGGCCGATCGCACACTGAGAGGGCCTCCTGGCTCCGCCTTCGGCATGGCTCTGGTCGCTGCCGGAGACCTGGACCAAGATGGCTTCCAAGGTGCAAACCTGACCACAATAACAATAATAAATATAGCTGCAAGCAGCGATAAGGCGGGACCAAGGAGAGGGAGGGAGAGAGAGGGGGTGGAGAGAGAGAGAGAGAGACAGAGAGAGAGGGGGGGTGGAGAGAGACAGACAGATAGAGAGAGGAAAGAGAGAGAGAGGGGGGGTGGAGAGAGAGAGAGAGAGAGAGAGAGGGGGGGGGGTGGAGAGACAGAGAGAGAGAGAGGGAGGGTGGAGAGAGAGAAGACAGAATACACTTATTACACTATTACACTACTATTACACTATTGGACTTATTACAATATTACACTACTACACTACTATTACACTTATTACACTACTATTACTTATTACACCATTACACTGCTATTACATTATTACACTATTACACTACTATTACACTATTACACTAATACACTGAATACACTTATTACAGTTACTAGTATCTCTATTATTGTGATGTCATGTCCGAGAGAGAGAGAGAGAGAGAGAGAGAGAGAGATATGCACAATTAAGAATCACAGGCTGAGTTGTCGCTACCCCGATTTGAACCAGTGACCCTGTGGTCCAAAGGTGAGAGCTCTACCGACTGAGCTAAGCAGACACTGTCTGTTGACTCATTCTATACAATAACATCATGCAGTATAGGTATTAGCTGCCAACCGTATTTGGAAGACGTATTAGTTGCATGAGAGGTTTCACAAAACAGAAACTTTCATTGGCTCATAAAAACTTCATTTTTTCACTTAAAAGAAATCTGTTACGATTTTTTGTTCGTTTAAGTCCAAAGTTCAACTGTAGACGTTTTTGTACATTTTGATCAAAGATTCTGGGAGGAGATAGATTTTAAATGGTTTTCATATAATTAAAAATGGCGGGTAATCTAAAGGTCAGAGGTCAAAAGTCAGAATACGAAAGTTGTTCGCCATGAGGAGACAAATATGTGTATCAAAGTGTCATTGCCAACGGTGAAACGGTTCATGAGATATGCACGTTCAAAGTTTGCATTTTCAGTGCTATAGCGCCACCATTTGGCCAATGGTCATGGGCTTCACATGGTCACCGTTTGGCATGGCCCTCTACCAGATTACCGAGTTTCGTAAAAAGCGACTGCACGGTTCAGTCAGAACAGCTATTTTTGGCGGAAGAAGGAGAAGAAGGAGAAGGAGAAGAAGAAAAAAAAACACAAATACAAGAAGTGACCAAAGTCACTGCGTGTCTTCTTGGTCCCTTAATAATAATAATAATAACAACAACAACAACAACATAAATATTATTATGGAGGGAGCTACTGTAACACATTATAATGTGATTTATTGAAAAGTTTGTTTGTTGTTCAGTTAAATTGCCGACCACACAAAAGTTATCCAGTTAAAGTGTTGACATCAAGGTTCAAAGTGATTGGTGTTTTATTTCCACACTTCCAGAAACAATGGTTCTTCTGACACAACAAGACAGAAAAATGGAGCATATCAATACTCTGAATTTTAACAATGAAAGTCAGATATTGCAATAAATCAAGTAACTAAAGCATAATATATGTACAGTAGTAAGTAAATAATACAATAAAGAAACAAGAGCTTACATGTGGTCTGTGACACATGGCTTGGGCTGGAGTAGTGGAGAACTGTGTGAGTGAACTGTGTGTGGAGTGAGTGTGTGTGTGTGTGTGTGTGTGTGTGTGTGTAGGGGAGCACACCTGAACTGACACTGGCAATCAGCCCAGAGTGCTGATGGCAGACACCTGTGGGTGATTGGTGCAATTGTGATGGTGGAATTGATTGATTGATTGATTGACAGACGTGGCGATAGGAGCTCCTTTCCACGGAACAGGAAGTGTGATGATCTACACAGGAAGTGCCAAAGGAATCTCGGAGAAACCTAGCCAGGTCAGAGTTCACACACGCACAATCAATCTGCACACGCACTTGAATGTTTTTGATTCTGCAGAAGAACTGTTCTTTTGTATGCCTACTGTACTCCTCTGATGTTTTCTGAGACGTGCACGCGTGTGCGTGTGAGTATGTGCGTGAGCGTAGGTGATAGAAGGCCACCAGCTGGTGCCAGGCTTCAGTACATTTATGTGTATGCGTGTGTGTGTGTGTGTGCGTGTGCGTGTGTGTATATAAAACAGGTGATATTCGGCCACCAGGTGGCGCCAGGCTTCCGCACGTTCGGTTATTCTCTGTCTGGAGGATCAGACGTCGACGGCAACAAATATCCTGACCTTCTGATTGGTTCCCTGGACGACCAGGTGGCTCTGCTCAGGTAAATATAAATATATACACCTCACCACCACTAGGAGGAGGTGTTAAAACTCATTGACCGCCAATGACGAGATTCTCATCGCGATGTGTTTCCAGTGCTTTACGATAGAGGGCGCTCTACAGCAGCACCTGTAAATTATATTATGTTATAACAGTTTTATTTCAGGTCACATGGTATTTAATAACAGTAATTATATTGTATTGACAGTAACAGCATATCATATTATATCATACCAGTAAGACACCCTGAGGTCGCGAGCACGCATCCGCCTGCGTGACGGCAGGGGGCTCTTTGGCATGGGGGGGTCGGATCAAAATATGGAATGTTAGCTCTAAGGGACATCTAAGGGTTTGAAGTTTGAGGTCAGATGTAGTTGCTACATCATAGTTGGTGATGTCACGAGGCATATGGAGGCGTGGGTGACTAACTATAACGAACAAACGGACGGACGGATGGACAGACAGGATATGCAGGTTTTCATAGTAAATGCGACCTACAGTCGCAAAAATATCATATTAATAACCATTATATATTTCAGGTCACATGGTGTCGTCTACCTCACCAGAAATCTGACCGTCACTCCAGAGGTCATCGATCCCGCCAACTGTAGTCACTGGTGAGACTGGAGCGCACGCACTTGCGCACACACACACACACACACACACACACACACACACACACACACACACACACACACACACACACACACACACACACGCTCGCACACTCACACACTGAGTAGGGTATAAAAGTGTGTCTCCTAGGTGAGTCATACGATACAGTAAAACGGTACGTCCTCCCGGTGGGAGCTCCTCACTCACTGTATGTGCGTGCGTGCGTGCGTGCGTGCGTGTGTGCATGCGTGCGTGTGTGCATGTGTCTGTGTGTATGTCAGTGTGCAGGTGGAGGTGTGTGCGTCCTACATCCTCAGCACTGGAGACAGAGGCTTCAAGGAGAACATCAGTGAGTCATCACACCCACTCACACACACCCACTCACACGCACCCATTCACACACACCCACTCACACGCACCCATTCACACACACCCACTCACACACACCCATTCACACACACCCACTCACACGCACCCATTCACACACACCCATTCACACACCCACTCACACTCACTCACACACGCATGCACGTACACAAGCCCCCTAGTTTTGTGGCTGCGTGTCTCATCATAGTGTTGTGTCGCCTCTTATTGGTGAAAGAAGACATGACTCAAGTCATTATATTATCATTTCCATTCTCCATTCATTCTCTTGCATATTGCACCTTATGTAGGTTCAAGGTTGTAAATTATTGCTCCATCTTGTGTACTGTAAAACGTACTCTTCCAGCCTGACGGCGTATCGCGGGTTCGACTCCCGATCCCGACGACCTTTGCTGTGTGTCACTCCTCGTCTCTCTCCCCCTGTTCCCTGTTAGTTTGCTGTACACTATCAGGCAGAAAGGTCGACCAACATACATTTTCCGTCACAGTTTTAGTCGACAAAACAACAGGTTGTCGTATTAGTGCTGGTGTCTGTCTGCCTGTCTGTCTGTCTGTCTGCCTGCCTGCCTGCCTGCCTGCCTGCCTGCCTGCCTGCCTGCCTGTCTCTCTCTCTCTCTCTCTCTCTCTCTCTTTCTCTCTTTCTCTCGTCCAGACCTCCAGACATGTCAGTAGTCAGATGACATCATGCCTTGTCCTTGTGTGTCCTCCCGCCCTTGTGTGCGTGCGTGCGTCCGTGCGTGTGTTCTTTGTACTTCAAATTGATAAATCACATTAAGTGATGTTACTAGCATCTGTCTGACTGTGTACCCCACACACACACACACACACAGAGCTTGTTTTTTGTGTCATTGGTAATTGACCAATCAGAATCGAGGTTAAAGAAGGATGTCTTTGGTAACCGATAGCAACCACATGACAAGATGAAAAGGGTTATTATTACCAGTAAGATGACCTGAAGGCGAGAAGCGAGGTCGCATGCACACATCCGCCTGGGTGACGGCAGACTGCTGGGCGAGCACTGGCGCTTTGGCATGGGGGCCAGATCAACATATGGAATGAATTCTGTACTGGCCATATATGGAGTGTGTCTTGAGTGTACAGGGTTTGATGAGGTCAGATCAACATGGAATATCAGAACAGGTCAGCTCCATATATGGAGATCTAAGGGGGGCAGTGTCTTGAGTGTACAGGGTTTGATGAGGTCAGATCAACATATGGAATGTCAGAACAGGTCAGCTCCATATATGGAGATCTAGGTGATGATCCAGTCATGTATGGCTATCCAGGGTTTGATTAGGTCATTGTCGTGATCTTCATATATGGAGACGGCCATATGGTGGCGTGATGGACTGACGGCCATATATGGTGGCGTGACGTGTCACGAGGCGTGACGGTCTGACTGCCATATATGGTGGCGTGACGGACGTATTGACTGACTGACTGCAGGTTTTGCAGGTTTTCATATAATCTTCAACCTACAGTCGCAACAATTATTATTATTTAGGTTTTGTCTCAGTAACATTTACACTACATAAATAAATATGTAAATATTTCCTCTTAAGATACAGTCAATTTATGTCACGAAGAAAATAGAATATCAGTGTCTATTAGTATAGGACATATAAATTAATTAATTGTCTCCACCAGGCTCGAAGGCCTAGGGGGAGAGTATGTTTAATCTCTCATTGTCTCCACCAGGCCGAAGGCCTAGGGGGAGAGTATGTTTTGCACTCTGTC